>NW_022436945.1:11565884-11641088 GCF_009761245.1 Sapajus apella
ATATATATATATATATATATATATATATATAATTATGTATTGTGTATTACCTCACTGAATACTTATTTGAGGAAGATGCTACCAAATTCTCACTTTCCAGAAGGAAGGACTGAGGCAAGGAAAGTGGAAGTATCTTACCAACGCAGCTAGCTCCACTGAGCAGGTGATTATTGAGAAATACCAAGTAAGTGGATATATAGGACTAAGTCCAATAAAAAAACTTCAAAAATATATCAAGGTAAGAATAACCAGTGTGTGGAAGCAGAACATTGCTGGGGCCCAAAAGCAAACCAGTATGAGTAGTGGAGAAAGCTAGGCCAACAGGGAAACCCACACTGTCTCTAAAGACAGAAGAGTTGGGTGTTTATGTTTGCCAATGATATAGGTATAACTTTGAACTGATGTCTAACTTCTTTTACCATTAGTTTTCTCATCTGTAATGTGGGAGTAGCAAGGCATCTCTGGGGTGACGTGAGAACTAAGTGTGATGGTATATGAAAAAGCGCTGAGTAATTTGGACATTATTATATGTTAGATCTTAGAACAATTCAGCATGATCCATCTGTCCGATGAATTAAAGTTGATTATTATTCTATCATCAAAAGAATAATTATAATGAGACAATTTGTGAAGCTAGGTGAGCATGAGAACATAATTTTTTTAATTAATAGAAATTTAGCTAATGGCACATCATCATGGATCAATAACTAAGCAGATGGTAAAAGTAAAACATAGTCATGATTGTTTTTGGTAACCAACCCAAATGCAATGATTTTAGAATGTCAGAATTTAGTACAAACCATGTTTGGGAGAAAAGGCCATTTTCTGATAATGAATAGTAGTAGACAAAATTATACTGGAGATAAAAAACATGATCTCAGCATTTTAACAAGTAAACGAGTTAAATGAATGCAAAATTCCCAATCGCCCAGTCTAAAGTAGACAGAGGCACCCTTCCTTTCACCCCAATTTTTTTCTCCATCACGCACTTTCTTCCTTTTTTACCCATGATTTATCACAAATTGTAAATAAATATATTTTGTGTATCAAATTATTTAGTGGTCATCTCCCAATATAGACACACACACACACACACACACACACACACACACACACACACCTTTGTAAGTCTCTGGGAGGACTGAAGTCGCATTTGGTTTATTTAAAATGAATATCTAATACCAGCCTCAGTGCCTAAAACAAAATATCCACTCAATAAAAGTCTGAATAAAAGAATGAATGAGTCTTCTGTTTCAGGGTTATCATTTCTGCAACACCTCAAGGCACCAGGCATAGATAAGGACACAACATCACTATGTTCACATAGTGAACGTACAATGCTTTGTAAGCTTTACGGAGAACGTTATTGAGACTGATTGGCATGCTAATTGTAGAGGAAGGGTAGTGGATGAGGAGGATGCTTGTGGAGTGCTGACCTGGAACTATTCAGGCAATGGAAAGACACATTACCAGAGGTGCTCAGCCCCCACTGACTCAGTTGTGGCATGCTCAACCTTCAAGTACGGATGCCTCTTTCCAACACTGCACTATGTGTCTGGATTCCTTTTTGATCCTTTTTCTTGGAGGCATTGAAGACTATCCTCTCTGAACAGACATTGATGGCCCTTCTCTCTCCTAAGGTTACTGTCTGCTTGGCAAAATAGATGCAGACATAGAGTTCCCATTTACAAGAAGCCCAGAGAATGAATAACAAGGGCCCGCGTGAAATTCAGGTGAGAACTATGATCCAATCGAGTCTTGAACTCGTGAACAGTGTCCCTAGCACCTGTCCTCTCGGCTCACCTGAGACATGCTGATAGGGGCACTACCTTCTAACCACTTTTCTGGCCACTCATAATTCCAATGCTTCCTCTAAAATTTCTTCCTTTTAGGTCCCTACCCAGGGTATATCTTGTATTTTTCCTCTTACTATCTTCTTGTCTCTAAGATTGAAACTTGGTGAATAATCAGGAAGGTTCTGATCACACATGGCCTAAATTAGTATCAGCAGGAGGAAAATCAGATCCCTGTTCCTCAAGAGAGGAAGAGATTTTCGTCTCCTGAAATATAACTATGCCAACAGCATTCTTTGAAATTGGATCCTAATGAAAATGTCTGCAGTATCTACTGGGAAATTCCGTGTTCTCATCCTCATCTCAATAAACCAAATGACTCTTTATGATCCACCAAAGAAAATGCTGCCAATTCTAAATGCTTCCCATGTTTCCATCCACCTCTCAGAGGAGGGAATCATTACTAGAACTGTCGCGGAAAGGTATAAAAAGACTAGATATCCTCAGAGTCGAAGGTAAATAAGGGCTGGTTTATCTCAGGAATACTTGGAGAAACAGAAAAAGAGAACAACTAACACCAGACTGTGATTTACCGAACATAAGAAAACCTTGTGCAGACAGAGCTTCATGATGTAGAGAAACAAATTAACTTCCATTTTGCCCAGCACTGCATATGAATACATTCAAAAAGCTTGTGGAACGTTAACTCAAAGCCCAGACTCCTGGGTCCCATTAGACACTATCCTGGGCCTTATCTAACAGCCTCCTTTGGAGACCAGAGCTGAAGCTCTGTTTTCTGGGCCTGAAGCTTGCCTCATCCTTGTTTTTCTCTTAACCAGTTCTGCACTGGGATTCAGCATGCCTTGGGCATAAATTCATCTGACTTATAACAACTAGCTTTAAGGCCTAAGGAAATATCATTTGAAAAAATAGGACAAAAAGAGTTATCAATCTGGATGATAAAAGTTTGATAGGTCAGAACCTAGTTGGAACTTCTAAACAGCAACAAAAAGGCTTTGTATTTTTTTTTGGTGGCTCTTATTAAAAATAAGTCAATCTCATTGTTTTATACACACATGAGAAAATATATATGTGTATATACATCTATATACATGAAGTATTGAGAAATTGCCTTCATTAACATTTGCTAGACTATGTCTAATATATTTACTTTTAATTTCACTCACAATACTGTTTTCTTTCCCAGAAGCATATGTATTTGTAATTAAGAAATTATAATAAGAAATTTTATACTTCACCAAATAACATTGTAAAACAAAGAAATGCAAATAGGAACTAAGAGTTTAGACATTAGCCCTGGAGGGCTGTCTCTGTCCTTACGTCACTTCACATTCATTTAATATGTGCTTTCTTTGGCCTGCTGATAAGAACACAAGTGCAGACTGCTGTAGAAATGATAATCCTCCTTTCCTCACACGTGAGAGTCATTTAACATCGAATAGCAAGAATGGAGGTCCCGTTTAGAACATCACTTCAGGCAAAAAAGCAACTGAGGCAGCTGAATGTACTCCCTCTTGCCACATGATGTCTGTGACAACAGGATGAAAATAGTGCGACACAAATGGAAACGTCAAAGATTAACTTTACATCCTGACATTCCTATCTGAACAATCTTGAGCTAAATTCTCTCTCTTTATGTCAAGGAACACACACTCTCGAGGCATTTTGGTTAGCAGTCTCTCCACCCACCATCCAGATTCTCTTTTTCTGGGATATGTTTAGGTGTTGGAGAGAATCACATGGTTTTCTCCAGAAATCATTCTCAGCTACATCTAGTTATTTTAAATCACTTCCCAACAGCAGACACTGCAGAAAACTTTCAATGTGTTAAGTCTTCACTGACCAGTTCCTCCCACTCTTCATCTTTCTCACCCTGAAGATATAGCATTGCAAATGCAGTTGAGCACCGGACTGACCAGGGACATGAAGCAATACCACATCCCACACTCCCCCAATGCATCATATCCAACCTCTGGAGAGGGAAAGTCAAGAAGTCAAAAGTGGCATCTTGAGGTCTTGGTGGGGAGGCGTTGTAATATTCAGAAGCTGCATGGAGCTTCTCAGTGATCCTGTAAAAGTTGTACGTGGGTGGTGGTATTTGGGGATCCTTCCCACTACAGCCTCCAGAGGCATGAGAGATGGGGCGGAAGTAACAGCCTTGCTCAGAAAGCAAATGCTGATGAGTTTTACTCTTCCAGCTCCCCCGGCACTCTGTATAAGTCAAGTTCTCCTTAAATACTTGCCAAAAATCAAGGCTTTCAACAATCTAAATAAATTATTCCTTTATCAGTTTACTCTTTATATTAAAACATAATTGATAAGTCATATTCTTTTGCAAGGTCTTAGCATTGGGTTTAAATACTTGCTTTTACAGACAAGGTACCAGCATCACAAAGAATTAGAGCAACTTGACCAAGACACCCTGGTTAGTTCTGGTTGCAGCCAAGACTACTGGGGGCTGTGGGACTTTGACCTTCCTTGCCTTCATCAAGCTCATACCTCTTGTGCCTCTCTTATTCCAGCTCACTGGTCTCCTTTCCAACCTCACGACCTTCCACATGATTCCATATTCCAGGAATGTTCTCCTTTCCTCTTCTAAGTTGTTCCTTCCCATTCTTCAGGTTTTATTACAAATATCACTTCCTTGGAAAATTCCTGACTGCCTGGGATAAAGTATATCTCACCTATGTTCCCATTTCTCTTTATCTTTCAAAGCATCTTGTTCCTTTTTGTCCTGGCCTTTACCACAAATTGTAAATACGTATTCTCTGTGTGTACTTACTTGTTTAATAATTATCTCCCCCATCCTCACTGCCAGCACACACACCTGTTATTTCCTGGAAGATGACAATACATCTTTTTTTCAGACATATAATGCTAGGCTCAGTGCCTAGCACAAAATAGCTACTCAGTAAATATTGGTTGAATAAAAAGTTGGATGATTTTTTTTTTGTTTCCAGGGTTATCATTTCTGCTACAAAACAGTGCACAGTTGTCTCCCTTCAATAAAAAGGTAACTGATGATGCGTTTAGCTTATCAGCTGGTTTTTCTGGATAATTTTGGCATTTTATTATAAAAGGCATAGGTTAGCCTGAAAATTTCATTTCTAAGTATTACAAGTAATCATCAAAGGAGTGAATTAATGATGAAAGACATCTAAAAATCAAAATGCCATTTCACTGCATCTGTCACCTTGGGGTAACACTTCTTCCAAAGAGGGTAAACAAGGCAGCAAAAGTATTGAGATAATGCACATGAGCATTTGAATATACACTCCAGAAAATGGCAGAATACAAAACTTGGAATTAGCAAATATGACATTTATACTTCAGATCAAGCCTCAAAAAGACATAATTTATTTTTGGTACATCAAATGAAACAGCTTAAAGTTTTCCACTCTCAATAGTTTCTTCCCTTTTGTTTATTGTCATCTTATTCATTCACCAAGAAAGCCCTTCGAGGACTGTCTAGTGCCTTCAGGATGAAGCCCACCCTCCTATGAAGGATGTGCCTGGCCTCCCATAATCTATCCACTACCATTTCCTTTGGAGTCACACTCTAACATTTTATCAACATTGAATGCTATCAGTTAAGTTACACTGCTAGATTCATTTATTATTAGGCATTCTTGAACTTCCATAATGTAGAGAGAAATGTTTTATGAGGAGGCACACAATGAAGTGATGCGGGCTAAAGAATAGTACTAGGTATTCTTTAAAATTTACATCCCTAAACCCAGATGATAGCACACTTGAATGGGGAGATTTTCACACATATGGATGATGGAGCCCCACTCCAGAATTGCTGAAATCTTAGGGTTGGAAGTACTGATTTCAAACCTTTTCTCCAGAGGGGTAGGTGACAAGCTCAAGATCACTGATATTTCAAGAAAAAATGCAGTTTAATTATTAGGCAGCTGTCATTGTGTTTAGATAACAATAATCTGTCAGTTAAAGAATTAAAATATAATCATTTGTCAGTCGAAAAGAGGCATTCCGTTTTTGTAAAAATCCAGTCTTTGAGATGAGGAGCAGAATTAAAAAAGGAATGCAATGAAAATATTAATTTTGCTATCAATGTGAAGAATGAGATACTGATGGTTAGATTTTCAACAAAGAAAATTCAATGAATCTTAAATGAAAATCTATGGTTCGTTAGGCTCTCAGTATAAGTCAGAGGGGATGTTAAGTAGCACCAAGTTGACCACTAAGGAAACCAAATGAACTCGAGTTCAAATCGCAGCTCTGACTTGTAAGAGGTACGTGACTTTAGGTAGTGAACTTAGCCCCTATAAGACTTTGTTTTCTTATCTGTTCAACAGACATAATTTCTGTCTCATTTTTTACTGTTGTAAAAATCAAGTGGTAAAAATATATAGCGTGGAACCTGGCTCATTTAAGAGTTCCAGTTTTCTGTAGGACCCAGTGCTAAAATAGTCTCACAAAGAAGATGTACATATAAAACCAAAAAAGAGCCCAAATAGCCAAGGCAATCCTTAGCAAAAAGAACTAAGCTGGAGGCATCCTGCTACCCAACTTCAAACTGTATTACTGGGCTATAGTAACCAAAAGAGCATGGTACTGGCACAAAAACAAAACACATAAACCAATGGAACAGAATAGAGAACCTGGAAATAACACCACACACCTACAACTGTCTGATCTTCAACAAAACTGACAACAACAAGTAATGGGGAAAGGATTTCCTATTCAATAAATGATGCTGGGATAACTGGCTAGATATATGCAGAAGATTGTAACCAATCCTTTCCTTACACTATGTACAAAAATTAACTCAAGATGGTTTAAGTACTTCAATGTAAAACCAAAACTATAAAATCCCCAGAAAACCTAGGTAATACCATCCTGGACATAGGAACAGGCAAAGATTTCATAATGAAGACACCAAAAGCAACTGCAACAACAGCAAAAATTGACAAATGGAATCTAATTAAGCCAAAGAGTTTTTGCATAGCAAAATAAACTGTCAATAGAGTAAACAGACAACCTACAGAATGAGAAAAAAATTTGCAAACTTTGCATCTGGCAAAGGTCTAATATCCGACATCTATGAGGAACGTAAACAAATTAACAAGAAGAAAAAAAACATTAAAAAGTTGGCAAAGGACATGAACAGAGACTTCTTTAAAGAAGACCTGCATGCAGCCAACAAACAAATGGAAAAAACCTCAACATCACTGATCATTAAAGAAATGCAAATCAAAACCACAATGAGATATCTCACACCAGTCAGAATGGCTATCATTAAACAGTCAAAACATAACATGTTGTCAATGTTGTAGAGAAGAAGGAACACTTACATGCTGTTGGTGGCTGTGTAAATTAGTTAGTTCAACCATTGTGGAATACAATGTGACAATTCCTCAAAGACCTAAAAACAGAAATACCATTCAACCCTGCAATCCCATTACTGGGTATATGCCCAAAGGAATATTAATTGTTCTATTATAAAAACACATGCACATGTATTTTCATTGCAACAGTATTCACAATAGCAAAGACATGTAACCACCCTCAATTCCCATCAATGATAGACTGGTTAAAGGAAATGTGGTACATATAGCCGATAGAATACTATGCAGCCATAAAAAAGAATGAGATCATGTCCTTTGCAGGGATATGGATGGAGCTGGGGACCATAATCTTTAGCAAATTAATGCAGGAACAGAAAACCAAACACTATGTGTTCTCTCTTATAAATTGGAGCTAAATGATGAGAACACATGAACATATATAGAAGAACAGCACACAGTAGACCCTATCAGAGGGTGGAGGGTAGAACAAGGGAGAGGATCAAGAAATATAACTAATGTGTACAAGGCTTAATACCTGGATGATAAAATAATCAGTACAACAAACCCCCATGACACAAGTTTACCTATGTAACAAAACTGTACATGTACTGCTGAACTTAAAAAGTTTTTTTTTTTTTTAATGTATGGTAAGGAATTTAACTGTCTTAGAGACAATTCTTGCAATTTGTCATGAGAATTTGTCTGACTTATTCTAAGACATGTGTTTGCAGTAATGAAATGTTCCCATTATACCCCAACATTTTTTCTTTCATTACAATAACACAGGAAGTCAAATAAATCAATGTTCCTTGGGATATATATGTATATCTAATGTATATATAATATTATAATATTTTATATATATATATATATATAATATTTTAAATGCATGAGAAGTATAAAACTTTTTTCTCTCTTTTTTGGTTGTTTGAGGTGACATCTGTGGCTTGCAAGGGACATTTTGTAACAAGCACCTGTGATGCACACTGAACTTGTCACTGCCCCTGTGCAGGCTCTAATCCAAAGAAGCATGGTTTCATTTCCTGAGTACTTTTGACCTAGAAAAGCACATGATTCTAGAGAGGTAGAGAAAAGCTGTCATGGCAAAGCATGCATAGTGCTTAACACTTCTTTCCAGAATTTACATATGTCCCTCCTATTCATATCTCATTGGCCAAAACAAGTCACATGGCCACAGAGGTAGGCTGGACACATGCAAAGGGGATGGCTCTAACCAGCCAAGTCTCAGATGTCAGGGAGAAACTCATTCATTGAGGCAGGTGAGGTTGATTTGATAAGGGTTTAAGCATTGAGCAGCAGATGAGGATAATGAAAACTAAAGGCAGTAACTTGGAAACACATAAAATCCCTTGTAAAACCTATCAGGAAGTTTGAATTTTATCTTGAAGGCAATGGAGAAGCAGTTATGAGTTTAAACAGGAAAGTGGTATAATCTAATTTCTACTTTGGAGTGATAACTCTAACTATAGTGTAAAGGCAATTTTTTTGTACACCTTGAATTATCAGGAGGGTATCCAAGTGAAGATATACAGAAAATAGTTGTATAGACAGGAATGGAAGAAGTCATTGGGACACAGACTTTAGAGTTTCCAGATGTGTCACCCTGGATCAGATGTGGCCCATATACTTGATTTGTTTGCCTGCAAGGATGTAAAAGACATTGAATTATAAGGCCTTCTGATGAGGCATTTGCTCTTCAGTTGGCTGTGATCCCCACCATTACTTGTCCTTCACCTTTCTGGTTTGCACGTTTTGTTAACTAACTTGCTCCTGAAGGCATTTGGGTGTGTGACTTCTGGTATTGGTAGGATTGCAAAATAAAATACTTGATGCCCAACTAAATTTGAGTGACTTTAAAGGTATTTCTTCTATTTTTTATTTGCCACATATGCCAACATTAAGTATACTTGATAACTTAAGCCAGAGCAATGGATGGCATTAGCAAGGATAGTACGTAGGTTAGAAGAAAGAAGAAAGTAGGTTCTAGACAGTGCCTGGCACACAGAATAGAGCCCATATTTACGTTTCATGAATAAGGGCTGAAGGCAAAAGCAGAGGATTATCAACATTTAAGGAATAGTTAAAAGAAACGAGAGGGAGACTAGAAGTAGAAAGGAGTCCAAGAGTACAAACTGAGTAAAACCAAGAATGAAAAGTGCCTGAGGAGAGGTCAACGATGTCCCACATTGCAGAGATATTAAACAAGGTAAGAACTGAAATGTTTCCACTGGATTTGTGACAAGAACATCACTGGTGTCCTTGTAGGAACATTTTCATAGAGTAGCAAGGGCAAAAACTGTTGTCTCCAACTGAGGAAAAGATGAAGAGAATGTATCGACAGAACATGTAACTCTTCAAAGAATCTTAGCGTGTTGGCAGTGAAGAAAGAAGTTATAGCTGAAAATAGACTTGAAGTCTAGAAACGTTTGCCTTTCTTTTAGAGATATGGCAGAGAAGGAATAATCAATGTAGTTATTTTCTTAAAGCAGCAGACAAATATATGCTCCACAGCACAGCTAAAGAGATTTGTCTTAGGAAAAGGAATATCACTGTAGCAGAAAGGATGAAAACCCAAGTGTCCATGCAAAAATTCTGGTAGCAAGAACTTGAGGAGAGTTCTACATGAGGACTTCTACATTTTTCCTGAGAAGTAGGAATGATGTTTTCTGTTGACTTTGGGAATGGTGGGAGCTGGGAAACAGAGAGTGGTAAGTAAGAAGGTTCCAATCATCTGAAGAAGACTTCAGTGATCATGAGGATTTTAGGGAAGAGAGCTGGATTGGAAAATACAAGAATGCTGAGTCGAGTTGAGTGCTCTGTTGGATTAGAGACTACATTCAACCCCAGAGTGCCTTCCAGAGTTCCAGCATTCTGCAGAGCTCTTGACCTCCCTCTCCATGGGGACTCAAGCCTTTCCCTAAGGTCTTGCTTCATCATGAAAGAAATCTGTATTTACATGCTGTGCCCCTGCATTAACTCTAGATTTTTTTTTTTTTTTTTTTTTTCTGGGATGGAGTCTCACTCTGTCACCCAGGCTGGAATACAGTGGTGTGATCTTGGCTCACAGCAACCTTTGCTTCCTGGGTTCAAGAGATTCTCCTGCCTCAGCCTCCTGAGTAACTGGGATTACAGGTGTGCACACACCACCATGCCCAGCTAATTTTTGTATTTTCAGTAGAGACAAGGTTTCACCATGTTGGCCAGGCTGGTCTTGAACACCTGACCTTGTGATCCACCAGCCTTGACCTCCGAAAGTGCTGGTATTACAGGTGTGAGCCACCACGCCTGGCCATTAACTCTAGATTTCTAAGTAATAGTGCTATGGAATAATAGAAATTAGCACCCTGAGAAGGGAAGAAGAAATTAAATCAGGGATAGCTCTAAATCTTGCGTCTTTCTTTCCTGGGCTCATCTCCTTACATTTTCTAGAGATAATATATTTGTGTTCAATCAGTTTGTAAAATATTTCTCTGACTCTTTCTCTAGAACATTTAATAGAATATTTAATTCTTTTTCATTTGAAGAGAAATTTACCACTTAGTGAAACAGCTTAAATTTTACATATTCCTCATTTTTAGATGATATTGCACTTAGCTACTCATTTTTCAACAAATAATTTTTGAATGTCTTTATATGCCCAGTGCTTATACTACTAAAGGAGAATATTTGCACTCAGAAACTTTAAATAAATTTGGTTATTTAAAAGTATCTACCTTTCAAGAAAACCCAGTACATAAAATGTGAATTAAAAATCCAATGCAAAAGTCAAAATACAAAAACTGAATAAATTAGGTAATAACTAGTCCCCTTACAAATGGATTCACAATAGATTCCTTTAAACAAGCTCTCCTAGAGCATATGAATACATTTTCATTTAAAGACCCTCAGCTTATCCACAGCCTTTTAGGAAAACATCCATTACATTGAGTGAGATGCATCTGTGTCTGCCAAGTCAACTCTGTAATTCATACATACAATTTTGCGCATTCATTATAATCCACTTCTTTTATCACCCTTCCTTCAAGGGCATTGGTGAATATAAGGGGAAATTTTGTGTGGGCGCTTAAGTGAAGAACATCTCAGTGTTGGTGAACTCTCTCTCCCATTCAGTTTTCCCATTGTTCTTCTTGCATTTATTCTATCACAAGCTGCCTTGGTAACTTACATGGTGCGTATACTGTGCCTAAGGACTGACTATGAAGTATTATTGTCAACATCTTAAGCTGCATGAGTTTAGGAACTTTGTCTCTTTTCCTCAACGTTTTGTCTTATTTATATTTTACAAACAGAGAATATTTATTATGTTCCAGCTGCTGCTCTGGAACACAGATTTGACTTCATTTAACCCCCATGACAACCCTATAAAGTAGGTAAAATCGTAATTTCTTACAAATGATGAAACTGAAGACAGAGGCTATAAAACTAATGAATGAAAACACTGAGCTTTAAACAGGTAGTCTGGCTCCAGATCCTGTGCCTAAAGCCACTATACTAGAATTCTGTCTCAAACTTTGATGTCACCATTGAATTTTTAGCACAAAGCCCAATGCCTAGCATATTGTAGATGCTGAATAAATGTATAAACAAACAAATTAATTAATAGACATAGAATAATGGGTTACATTTACATGCCCTTTTCACTAAACCACTAGTTGTCTAAGGTCAACATTTTACCTACTTCACACCCCCAGAATAAAGGTTCTAATTTCACAATCTGTTCAGTGATTTCCTTGGTTGAATCAATAATTATTAAGTGCCCACGCTGATAGGTGCGCTGGTAATGTATCAGTTGATTTACCAACCAGTATGGGACGAAACCTCTTTATTGAGATGAATAGGGTGTAGTTCTGGGTTTGGTGTGTCAGCTGCCGAGACTGGCCATCATTTACCTTCTGGAGCACAACAGTCTATTTCTGAGTAGAGCTGACCCTCAGTATCCCTGGGAGATTGGTTCCAGGACACCCCGGGATACTAAAATCCTCAGATGCCCAATTCCCTGATACAAAATGGTGTAGTCTTTGCATATAAACTATACATATCTTCCTGTATATTTAAAATCATCTCTATTTATGATACCTCATACCATGTGAATACTGTGTACATAGTTATTATATATACCATACTGTTTGGGGAATAATGACAATAACAAAATGTATGTACATGTTCAATAGAGACACAATTGTTTTAAATATTTTCAACCTGGAGTGGGTTGAATCCTTGGATGCAGAACCCATAGATACGAAGAACTGACTGTAACTACTAGAATATTCTGAGAATGGATTAAATTCAAAGCAGCCAAACTAACAATGCCCCTGTGACGTATCCGCAACTTTTCAGTGATTATTGTCAAGTACTACGATCTTGGAACACGATGTGAATATTATTACGGCTTCTCATGAATGAAGGGACATTTTCATCTAGAGATTAAGCCCGAAGAAACTGCTACAAAGCAATTTAAATTGGAAGGTACCGGTACTGGGAGATATAAAGAGAAACAGAAAGAGAGGAGGCTAAAGGTAGAGGTAGTAATTGCCTTCTCTGCAAAGAGAGAGAAATGAAGAGAGCTTCTGTTTTAAAGATTTTTATAGAGAGGAGTATTTCCATGACAACTGAGTACTTAGTTATTTTAATTGCTGGAGAAACAAAGCATCTAAAAAGTCAGGAAATATGTTCCAGGCACACAGAATAAATCTCAGCTAAACTAGAAACATGGACGTTTCTTTAAAAGCAGAGAAAATTCACCACTAGACTTCTTATTTTAACTCAATATAAAAATAAGTGACTATTTCTTGAGATTCTCTAGCTCATTTCCAATGAGATGTTAGCTCTTAATATTGGCTTGAGGTACACAAAATTGTACACAACCATAACCTTTGAATATTCACCTTAATTATTGAAGATTAAATTAGCTGAGGAACATATGAAGTATCCCTGAACCGAATCTGATGGGGATGCAACAAAATCATGGACTTTACATTTAGTGCTAACTCAAATCATCTGATATATCAGAACAGTAACCCCCCTTTACTAAAATATATTTCTTTACAAAAGATATTATAACCAAAAATCAATACTCTAAGATTTGTTTGAAAAATATTAGATATTAGTAATCTGAGGTGCAGCAAGCTGACCTAAGTTAGGACTAAATTTAACCAAAATATGCAAGAAGACAATGACTTTTACCATAAGACTATTTTAATCCAAATGTATACAAATTCATGTATACGAATGAGGTGATGATGAATGCATGGATGTTAGATTCGGAAGACTTTGGTTCAAGCCCCGTTTCAGCCATTTCCTACCTATTAATCTTGATGAAATCATTTAACAACTCTGACCTTCAGTTTCCCCATCCATTTAAAATGTATAAAAATGTATCCACTTAGATGTTCATACAACGAATTTTATTTTACACCAGACAAGAGATTAAGCACTAGAGATAAAAAGAAAAATAAGTTATCACTGTTGAGAAGTAAGTCTACTAAATAGAGAAATAGTCTAGTAAAAGAGACAGGTCTACACTGTGTATTTGATAGAGTACATAATCAATTCTGTTTTAAATATATAAACAAAACATTAGTTGAGCTTAAAGGATGGGGAGATAACTTCTTGAGGAAGATGGAAACAGTTATTCAGAGTCAATGATACCTGAGTTTTCTTACATTACTATGTTGAATGGATGGAAGCAGTAGGGGAAACAGGTAAAGAAAGAACCTGGGATGAAAGAATGTCTGTGTTCTCAGGTCTCCAGTTGTATTAGTCCATTTTCATACTGCTATGAAGAAATACACAAGACTGGGTAGTTTATCAGGCTAGGAAGTTTAATTACTCACAGTTCTACATGGCTGAGGAGGCCTCACAATCATGGCAGAAGGTGAAGGAGGAGAAAAGGCATATCTTCCATTGTGGCAGGCAAGAGAGCATGTGCAGGGGAACTGCCCTTTATAAAACCATTAGATCTCATGAGACTTATTCACTATCACAGAACAGCATGAGAAAAACCCATTCCCACGATTTAATCACCTCCCACTAGGTCCCTCTCACAACACGCAGGGATTATGGGAGCTATAATTCAAGATGGGATTTCAGTGGGGACACAGCCAAACCACGTCACCAGTCTTGAAGGAGAATGATGAATTTCAGAGAGGCTGGGGCATGGTAGCAAGTGGAGGGAGATAGCAACAGGGACTAAGGCATAGGCTACTTTTCAGTTGCTTTATATGTCAGGTTGAGAAACTGGGATTTTTTTCCACAGGAGCATGGAGAAATAAGATAAGTTATTGCAACCAGGATTAACACAATCAGACATTAATTTTTCCTGAAAAATAACAGACTTTTGCCATACTACTTAATTTGAAGCAATAACTGAGTCAACTAGTCCTACAGCATAAGTTTATGCAAAGCCCTCATGATGAATTAGAAGTTGGTTGCAAGTAAGGTGAACAACTCATGTCCTGGGAATTTCTCAGATTTAGACTCAAAAGTCCTGCTTCCTAGAAATCTTCTCAGTCATAGTCAAATTGTGATTTCCAAGAACTCTCCAAGTCTGAGAACTGAAAGTCTTGTGTCCCAGGAACCTCTTCTGCTGAGTCCTGGGCAAACTGAGATGGATAAATCACTCTAGTTCTGGTTGCAAAACTGGCAGTAAGAGTGATGGGAACAGATGGGCCCTGGCTTCAGTTCTGTGTCTGAGTTAAGCTGCTGTTAACTACATGCACCAACGGTGCTTTCCACAGTCTTAGAAAACTGAAGGTGAATACGTAATGAAGAAGAATGGGTAACAATTATTTATAAATTAACATCACTATTTCCTTCAGAATAAGTCTTCTGATCTAGTCATCCCCTTTTCTTTACATATTCTCAGCAAAGATAAAGTCTTTTAGTTTTAGCAAAATAGAATGTTCTCTCTTTTATTCTATTTCAAAGAATATCAGGAAACAGTGAAATAGTTGAGGTTGAATGTGTCTCAGACAGATGAGGGTGCAGGGTGGTATGTAACACTTTAAGCATTAATGGCTTCCCTTACTTTGAGCATGAAGATACATGAATATTCCTGGCCTGAGCAGACATGGTGGAGTAGGCAGACATCAGGAACTAGGGGGAGGGAGGGAAAGATGGAAAAAGAAGAAAAGAGGAGAACAATAGTGTCCATCCTTTGTGGAATCAGAAGGAGACAAACACAGACAGTGAAGATACATTTCATAGCATCCTCTGAATTCCAAATAAAACTGACTACTTTCTGGAGATGAATAGGTGCTTTTTGAGTCATTGGATGTCACAGGACAAAGCTATGCACAGAACTCAAGATCACAAGCAGTAAGTTTCACTCAGAATTTGGAATGACAACATCTATCTGTGGGCCGACAAAAGTAGTTGTCTTTGTCTGTTCATTCAGCTTGTAGAACAAATTACCTTAGATTGGATAATTTACAAACAACATAAATTTATTGCTCATAGTTCCAGAGAGTGGAAAGTCCAATATCAAGATATCAGCAGACTTGGTGTCTGGTGAGAGCTTTCTTCCTGCTTCTAAGATGATGCCTTCTTCCTGTCTCCTCACATGGTGGAAAGGCTGAAAGAGCTCCCTGAGCTTCTTTTATAAGGCCACTAATCCCATTCATGAGGGCTCCACCCCCATGACCTAATCACCTCCCAAAGGCCCCACCTCTTAATATTATCGCATTAGGGATTAGATGTAATGTATGAATTTTGGGGGACACAAATATTTAGACTGTAGCAGTAATACTGGTACAGCTACATAAACCACCAAGACTGCATTATAAATAGACTCCAGTGTGTTTCCAATGTCCAAAGAGAATGAAGAATATAAAATATGCAGTCCATTTGTTGAAGGTGCTTATATAGTGCCTCGCTCTAAGGGAAAAGGCAAAAACACTTTCATGTCATCAGCTGAGTATAGTTGCCAAGTTGGGTTTTCACTTTACTGCCTTGATTAAATAAATAAGTAAATAGTACAGTCATCTAAAAACTAATATTGGAATTTCTAAAGCACTTTCTTTTTATTGTTTCCTGGGGAACTTGCTTTACTTTAGAGGCCTGTATCTGTTCTGTAAACTGAGAGGGAGAATATGCCAGAGGTTTTTTCTAAAACTTTGTAAATTTCCTTTTGTACAATAGTATTGCCCATTAACAGTTAGATGACTTTAAGTGTTCTATCAATTCCTAATGAGTGTGTATATGTGTATATGTGTTCTACTAATTCATGTGTGTGTGTGTGTTCTAAATCATAAGAGTGTGTGTGTGTGTGTGTGTGTGTGTGTAAAGATTTTAAATTATTCATATGAAAATATATTAAGGAATGAGATAATTATATTTAAAAAGCACAAAACAGAAAAAGCTATTAAATATTATTTTATCGCAAATGTAACAAGCAGTAAAAGTAGGTTTGATATACTGCCATAATAGTATTATACTTGGTGTTAAAATTATGCCAAAAATTATCAGTATTAAGAAAATTCAAAACTAATAAAAAAAGAAAAACTTTGTATTAATATAATATATAATAAAATACTATTATAGGAAATATTAAATATACAAATTTAGTACTTGCAAAATTTATCCTAGATGACGACTAAAAAGTCTCAACCTCTTGTCATACATTTGGAGAATTTGTGTAAAATGTAATTCTCTGAGAAATTAACAAATTTGGGTAATAATATAGTATGGCTTTTCTTTTTTTTTGAGACAAGAGTATCACCCTGTTGCCAGACTGGAGTGCAGTGGCTCAATCTCAGCCCACTGCAACCTCTGCCTCCCAGGTTCAAATGATTCTCCTGCTTCAGCCTCCTGAGTAGCTGGGACTACAGCCGCTCGCCACCACACTCAGCTATTTTTTTTTTTTTTTGTATTTTTAGTAGAGATGGGGTTTCACCATGTTGGCCAGGATGATCTCCATCTCCTGAGCTCATGATCCAGCCTCCTTGCCCTCCCAAAGTGCTGGGATTACAGTCATGAGCCACTGTGCCCAGCCTACAGTGTGACTTTTCTATTTAACTCTAGTTTTAAAGTATCACTTGTCACAAGATATGACAATAAGAGGCATGATCAGAAGACCTTGTAGTCTCAAGAGATGCAATAAGTTCATGGTTTCCTGTATTTTGAGGATTATCTACTAATACCTTGAAAGTCTCTTGTGTAGCATGGAATGCAGTTTGGCAAATTGTGATTTAATGATGACAAGAATCCTTATATAAAGTATACACTGAAAATAAAAATTAAAATACAAGGCCAATTTTACAAATGTCTTTGTCCCACTAAATGAATAAATCATCTGATCAATTTAATGCCTATTTGCCCGTATGCATGATGCATAAATTAATATTTTAATTATTTGGAAAATGACTTATGTGTGGATATTCACATGATATGTCGATTTGAATGTATTATAAGTACCTACACTGACTCCCATGGAGGGTGTTAGAAAATTCTGCTATGTGTCCAAGTAGTGGAGCTGACACCCAGCTTTGTTTGGGCCACTCTGCCTAAAGCAGCAACTTTACATACCGTGAGTCCTGCCCCTTCCTCTTTTAGTTGTTTTAAGGGATTAAAACCCATGACAGGATCCAGGGTCAATTCAGCCTCTCCTTTCAAGAGAAATAAGTGTTGTAAAATCACTGGAAACATTTAGCTTAAAGAAAGTCAGGAACATAATACAAATTTCAGTCTTCTAAAGCAATGTCAAACGGAAGAAGGGCTAGACAGATTCTAACTTTTCAAAATCAGAAGTCAGATAAGGCTGGCTATGGGCACATGCCTGTAATCCTAGCATTTTGGAAGGACTGCTTGAGGCCAAGAATTCAGGACCAACCTAGCCAACATAGTGAGACCCTGTCTCTAAAAAAATATATAAAAATAAAAATAAAAGAAGTCAGATAAATGAACAGGAACTCAATTGAACAGAGCCCATTCTTACTCAGCATGTAGATATTCTGGCAATGAAACTAATGGGTAGGTGCTCCTGGTGTTAGAGCAGTCTTCTATCACTGAAAGTTTTCATACAGCCTATAACAATGTCTGAGTCTCTGTTCTTCCCTTCATCTCCTACAGCTTTAAAAATTTGACATATTTTCATTCTTTCAAGGAGTATTAAAGCAACACACCACCCGAGTTTATGTTCTTAGTTGTCATGTGTACCTGATGTAAATTATTGGGAGAACAAAAACTATTGCCTGCAAAGGCTAACGCTGAGGGCTTTGAAGCCACATGCCCAGCACCAATTTGCCAATAATAGTCAGGACACCTATTCTAACAATTAGATTACTAATCCAAACAAATTGCCTTTGGAGCACTATAATTTGCTCACCTGAATCCACTCATTCTTGTTGGGTTTTATGTTAACACTCTATCCAACAATTACTATTACCATAGGCTATTTCTCAGCAACTATCATATCATTCTTCAGATGGGGTGCTGTTATGGTTCCAGATGAACAGCACTGCTTCCTATTTTATATTTAAACATAATTATGTGTCTGACAATTACTTGTGCTAAACAAGGTCAGATTATATAAAACGGTACCTGTAGATAGTTGGATAACTATTTGCAAATAGGTGATTTGGGTACGTCCGACATGACTTATGTCCTTGTAAAAAGGGGAAATTTAGACACAGAAGGAGATACATGTGGAAGGAGAGTGATGTGAAGAGACACAGGGAGGAGACGGCCATCTACAAACCATGGAATGCTGGAGGCTGTCCATGACTATTTGCCTGAGAAGTCCATAATATTAATTTTGAATAGATTATGGGGAATGTGGTCCCTGAATACATTCTCAAATAATCCTAAACGATAATAGAGCTCAGACCTTTTTGCATTTCCCATGTTGGAGATGAACAAGTGTGGTGATATTTGGAGAAACCTTCCTCTCTCTCTCCATATATGGATTGTGGCACATCACTGAGGGGATCATAGACCTGTATAATAAAAAGAACAACAATTATAGCTAACATTTACTATGTGATAAATCTTATGCAAAGCAGTTGTGTGCATTCAAAAATTCATGCAACAAGCATTTTTGATTGCCTTTTCTGTGCCTGACAATGATCTAGGCACTGGAGTACAACAGTGAGTAAGACAAAAATAAAAATTGCCTTCATGGAGTAATTGCGTTATGGGGAAAACAAGAAATGAACTATTAATCTAAGGAACACAAAATGTGAAGCTATGAAATGTTCTATAAATAAGGCAAGCTGGATGCTTAGGAAGGAAAAAGGAGTGGGGAAATGGCTGATCAGGAGAAGCTATCCAATGTGATGATGTGTAGGGTGAAGAGTCAGCTGTGTCAATATCTTCCAGACGTAGGGGAGAGCAAAGGCCTAGAGCTCTAAACACAACATTTTGCCATTTATTCCTCAAGCAATCTTAAGACATGAGGATTATCAGCCCCGGTGAACAGACGAGAAAACGGATATAACTTGACCAAGTTCCTACAAGATAAGAAGTGGGAAAGATGGTACTTATACTCCCACGTAATTAAAAAGATAATTTTCTTATTCCCTTTTAATTTAATAGAAGTGTATTGCATATATTATCCTGATTCTGTTTCTTTTTTCTCTTGACAATATAACTTAACATCTCCACAAACGAAAGTAGTTAGACTCTGTCTTTGTCTCACCTAATATCATTATGAATGTACACACCCATGTTTTAGCTTGTGAAGACTGTCATAGAAACATACCTCAAATTAGGTGGCTCAAAGAACAGAAATTTATTATCTTATAGTTCTGGAGGCCAGAAGTCTGAAATCAAGGTGATCGCAGTGCTGGTCTCTTCTGAGGGCTGTAAGGGGAGGCCTCGTTCCAGGTCTCTCTCCTGGCTCTGATAGCCTCCAGCATTCCATGGCTTGTAGATGACCATCTTCTCCCTGCGTCTCTTTACATCACCTTCCTTCCACATGTGTCTCCTTCTGTGTCTAAATTTCCCATTTTTAAAAGGACACAGGTCATATTGGATTGGACATACGACATACCTCAATCACCTCATTTTAACTTGGTTACTTTTAAAGATCCCATTTCTCAATAGGCTCACATTCTGAGCTACTGGAGATCAGAACTTCAACATATCATTTTTGAAGGACACAATTTAGTCCATAACAATACATGTCTACCACTTTACTTAAATGGGGTTATTGTGCATGGTGGGGTGCTTTTGTGGTTTTTGGTTTGTTTACTTGTATCCAATATAATCTTTGGTTTCTTGTTTCATTCTCTTTTCCAAGTATGTCATCCACTATGACTACCATAACTATGCTCTAAGGTAATCCATGTTAGCACTGGTTTATAATTTTTTTTCTTATAGACACATATACATATGCTGTATATGTGAACCATATATATACATGGGGTTTTAGTTTTAAAAAGATAAGATGAAGATGGTTGGGTGCAGTGGCTCACACCTGTAATCCCTGAGCTTTGGGAGGCTGAGGCGGGTGGATCATGAGGTCAGGAGATCAAGACCATCCTGGCTAACACGGTGAAACCCTGTCTCTACTAAAAATACAAAACATTACCAAGGCATGGTGGCAGGAGCCTGTAGTCCCAGCTATTTGGGAGGCTGAGGCAGGAGAATCACTTGACCCGGGGAGGCAGAGGTTGCAGTGAGCCAAGATCATGCCACTGCACTCCAGCCTGGGTGACAGAGCAAGACTCCGTCTCAAAAAAAGAAAAAAAATGAAGAGTAGTGTTTAATGTAAAATCAGATTTTACAGAGAAATAATGGCTTTGTAAAATATGAATTTACATTAAATACTACTCTTCATCTTATCTTTCTCATTGAACAATACCAGTTATAGAAACTTCCTCAAGTCAACTCCTGGTACGTGATCATATCTTTTAAGAGTGTTATAATATTCTGTAATGTATATGTACTGTCTTAGCGGGTTTGGACTGCTATAACAAAGTACCATAGATGGATGGCTTACAAACAGCAGAAATTTATTTCTTATAGTTTGGAAGCCTGGAAGTCTGAGATCAGGGTGTCAGCATACTTGGGTTCTGGTGAGTGCTGTCTTCCACCATAAGGTGGCAGAGGACAGAAGAGGGCAGAAGAGCACAGGGGTTCTCATGCAGAATCAGGAAGGGAAAGGAGAAGCCAGAAATTCAGACTCCATGTGTCTAAGATCAAGAAAAATGAAAAGTCTGCATCAAGCACTTTGGAGAGTGACTCTGCTCAGAGAGTAATGTGGAGTGTCAAGAGGTGTGCAGAAAATGCAAAAAAGGCTGAGCATATTGTGTACATCAGGAAAATAAGAATCAGAAGTCACTGGGACAGTGAAAATATTTAAGAAAAAATCTAGCTGGGAAAAACATAATAAACTTAGTTTTGTGATCAAAAATAAAAAAAGAAATAAAATTGCCAACTCATCACTTTGTCCTCATTAAAAGAGAATGAGAGTGCTTTCTGGAATCCCTTTTCTAAGGGCACTAATCTCAAAATGGCAGCTTCATACTCATGACCTCACTACCTCCCCAAACCCCACCTTCTAATAACACCCTATTGGGGGTTAGTATTTAATCATATGAATTGGCAGGGGGAGGGATAGCACAAAAACACACAGTCCACTACATGCACCATAACTTATTCTACAATTTCCCATTGTTAGGCTTTCTCAAGCACTCTACAATACTGTTTCTCTAATTCAGAGGCATTTATGGTTGATTGCTCCTAAAGATACGCAATTTGAGTGTGGTGTTGTGTGACAGCCTAGGAATTCCGTCTAATGCATCTTTGGGAATTAGCCAGCCCTGTCCACAATCAAGCTTGACACAACAATATACTAAATGTAGCCATTAGATAAAGGGCTTTGGGAGTCAGGCTTTTTCCTAGTCTAACTGGTTTGTTAAACCATCCAAAGTTAGACAGTCTTTCTTCACATGCCTCTCCATTTCCTCATCTGTGAAATAGAGATAATGGTTGTCGCTGGTGTTCCCAGTGTTCTTGGAAGGACTGATTTCAGGAAGCTTTTTTCAAAGTCTGCCAGATGATTCCATCATAAGCATTCGATAAATAGGATTCATTTTATTTTCATTATTCATGCTTTATCTTTCTCGTTTTGATCAGTTTTACTTCCAAGCTCTAAGAAGTAATCCACAAACTATCTTCTTATGATTCCTTAGTAATTTTAGTTAAGTATACAACTTCATAGCTTTCTCATTGTGAATGGTGCCAGCATATTGACTGCACTGCCAAGTTTTATCACTAAGAAGTTTCCTGTGAGAAGCGAGAGGGAGAGAAGTTGGGAAAGATGGCAGGGTAGATAACTGTTGAAGATTCTCCAACACCAACTGTCCATTAACACATGGATAAAATGTGTGGCAGAAAGTACTGGAATAGAAATTGAAGTTTTAATGATGTTCAAATTAAAACTCTTGGATAATTATCTTGCTGCTTCTTCCTGTGGTATATTGTTATAGATACAGCAACACAGATGTACCAAAGAATAAAACAAAGACCTCTAGAATTTAAAAAACAAAATGTACTTGCCAAGTAAGAGAATATTAGTAAAGAAATTTACTGTCTATTTTGCAAAGAGGAAGAAATGGGTTTCAATAATTAGGAAAGGATTTTCCTGGTGATCATGGTAATCAAGCATTGAAAGTTTGCACTTGAATGTCACAGAATGAGTCTGAAATGCTTTGCCCAACAATTTTCACTGTTCATTGATAAAAAAAAAAATCTTCAGTTTTGTCTAGTAAGTGTCTAGTATACTGAGTCACTTAAAGTTCATGGTAATTTAACCAGTTCCGCAGGTTGGGGTCAGTTGTAACAAAATACAATATTCCATTTTGATATTGCATTAGTAATTGTCCCTATAAGTTAAAGATATTCATTTTTAGAGAAAAAACAAGAGTACATCTTTCAAATGCTCATAATAACTTATTTGTGTGCCACATTTACTTTTAGATCAGTGACAAAAATCCTAAAATGTTTAGAATTAAGTTTAGCAATTGCTCATAGATTAAAAGCTAAATTTGAGAATTTTTTAATTGCCAAATTATTTAGAGTAGAATTGATAATTCTAGATTTGTATTTTAATATCCTAAACCATTACAGTTATTACGAAATGTGATGAAAAACATTACTTTCAGCGTTTTTGACATTCTTGAAAAGATATGCCGCATAGTAATTCAAAGAAAGTCAAAGTTATAAAGCAATGCAATTCAGCATCCCTGACAGGCAGTAGATTAGGGTAACTTCCTGTGACATGCTTTGTCAAAAGGGAGCGGGTGTAAAATGTGGATGTCCAGGAATAAGAAAAATGAATTTTAAAAAAAGTTTAAGTTTACAGGCTAAAAGACTTGCAAAAACCTGCACAGTATTACTCGAGTGACAAATAATCTCCATCAGGTAAAGTGATAAACCATTCACAGCAGAACAAACTTCTGTATATTTAAAAGTATCATGGCAACAATAACATTCCCTTAAGCCTATATCACAGTATTTTTTATTCAATTAAGTATCCCTGTTAGTCTTTGTGTCTCACTAACCAAGTGTGGGCTCTCCTGGGACATAATATCTTTTCCTCACATCACTAAGGATGCCCAGTGCCAGCTGATTACTTCACAGAAGGAGTCATTTCATGCAAGCCTTAGGATAGTACTGCTATTTTGGTCTCTAAAAAAGCCACTGAAGATAGGTCTCAAATTTTAGAAACAACATCATGAGCTTATGTTTTCCCAGTCTTCATTTAGAAATAGAACATTCTAATATTTCATGCTCTGTTGTGTTAGGCCAAGATTCTATCTATGAATATACAAGGAACAGTAGATCCAAAATAACAATGGCCATATACTCTTTGCATGATCTTTTGGTCTTCAGTTTCTCCTGGAGGACACAGTGAACTGCAGCATCTCTGTACCTTGTCAGAGTTCTTCTCAGTGACTGAGAGCAGTGGATGCCAACATGGCTCAAAAGGCTTCTGTGAGTCAAGAAGCCACAGCAGAAGAGTAATAGACAATTCCCTAATTATCATGCACAAAAAGAATCACTTTTGTGGATAGTGTTCCCATATTTAAACATATCTTCCTGCTGGGGAGAAGAGGGGTACTGACTTGTGAGGCATCTACACGGATTAAGGACTGCTTGCAAGTTTGTTACTGTCAGACTATTTCTGAGAGTATCTCCAGTCTCTGAGGATACATGGATGGAGCCTCTTCTTTCTTACACACAAGTTGAGTTAGAGGCATCCTTTAATAAAATTCCCAAAACACAGTCTATGAAGGAAAAACAATACTATGATTTCAATTAAATTAAGGAATTTTGTGAAGAAGGTAATGGGTGAAAGAAAGGGAGGTGATTTGTACAATGCTTTAAACTAAGATTTCAGTATCTGGAACCTACAGGGAAATCTTATAACCAACGAGAGAAGAACAAAGGAAGCAGACAAGCAGTTTACAGAAAAACCCCAAATACTCAGAAGAATTTGAAAGAACATTCAAAATTGAAATCAGAAAAGGCAAATAAAGGTACCAGTGAGATATCCCATTAGATCTTTTAAATTGGCCACAATTAGAAAGCTTTCCTCACAGAGATGTGGAGACCCTTGTGAACTGCTAATGAGAAGGATGGCTGGTATAGGATTCTGGAAAGCAGTCTGGTATTACTCAGTCTAATTTTGTAAACACATACACACACAGACATACACACACACACACATATACACACATTCTTGTCCATTGAATACTGTGCTGAATCTTCATCATAATTTTATGGTCCAAACTAGGAGTAACAAATGGCACTCGAGAAATGCAAACTAGCAGCAAACTATTTTACTATAGTTTGGAGGATATATGCTTGTGCATGAGTATGAATGAAGGGGGGGCCACATAAAGTATATGTGGATGGAGATAGGGTAGAAATCATGTAATTTTTATATGTTCACAGAAAGCATGCATTCTCCACTGGGAATGCCATTGCCCCTTCCTTTAGCTTACATATAAAACTTCACCCTTTCTATCACCTTCCTGGCCCCTATAGGCATTTGATTTCATGTCCCCGTTACGCTGTCCTGCTCAAGGTATTCTCTCAAATACCTTGAGAACATTCAAAAACTGAAGGGAGGCCATTGAATAGGCATGATTCTGAATTCATAGGACAAAATGACTCAATAAAAACACAACTCCTTCTTGAGGGAACTATAATTCTACACATTACACATTGCCGAAGCAAACATATGCAAAATGTTTTTTTCATTATATTTTGCTTGATTTTGGTTGCTTGAACAGCAAGCTAAAGAAACTGAAGAGGAAAAGGACAGAACCTAAGAATTCTCTCTTTTTTTGCTTCGCTTTGAGTCATTTGCAGAATGACACATCATAATAAGATGGGAGCCAATTTTCAAATTTGGATCCCTCAGTCAGCTATCCATCCACAATACTTGGAAAGCCAGCAGCCCCTTCTTGCCAGCTTTAAGGGATTTAGTCTGCTAATAAAGCCTTTCCAAATGGACAGATGTATGAACACTGTTTCATTGGCCAGATACTAAAATCAAAACTCTGTCTGCAAAATTCAAGAGCAATGAAATTGTGTTGCAAAGGCTGGTTGGGGTGGGAGGGAGCATATGCAGCCATGGAAGATTACTGCACACAAGCACTCTTCAGTCTGTTTCTCTGCAAATGCAGAAACATCTACTTTATCATCAGAGACCTGTGGATCTCTACTGTGTGTTTTACACAACCTTATTTCTGCTTAGTAGTAATTATACACCTAGATAAGGTACTATTAAGTGTTAGGCAAATTTACTTGAGAAGAATTAAATCCAGCATTATCATATTCCTATTCATGTCCAATTCTCAAATTTGCCATTAGAAAGTACAGGAAAAATTAGGAAATTTATTTTATTTAAAGAAAAAACAAAAAAAAATTTCCAAATTATAGTAAGAGGAGAGCTTTCAAAGTCATATAGTTAAACTAGATAAATGCCAATCTTTAAAACACATTATTGCCTTTATACCAACTTCTTGTTAAGCTGTTTATGTCTGCCCTTTCAATTAACCTTTATTAACTGCATCCTGCCTTCCAGGCACTGTGCTAAGTAACATGTGCGTATTTATATGTTTATGATCACATTTAATGTTACAACAATCCATAAGGGGTATTTGATACATCTTTTGAAAAACCATGTATACTTGGGAAACTTTTCCACCAACCATTTTATTATTTTTTAATCAATTAGTCATAATTTATCTAGAACTAACCACACCTAGGTATATACACAAAAAAGAATCATTTTCACAGACCCACATACACACACACACACACACAATGTACAAGAGTGTTCCTGGTAGCATTGTTCATCATTGCCCAACCCAGTATCACTCGAATGCTGGTTAATACTGGAATAAATTTTGAGTTATTAAAACAGTGGAATACTATACAACACCGAAAAGGAGCAGACTGCAAGTATCTGTGATACTGCAAACAAATGTCTTAGTCTGCTTGGGCTGCTGTAACAAAATGCTATAAACTGGGTAGCTTATTATGAAAGGAAAATAAATTGTGAGGCCCCTAAATCACTAAGCTGAAGGGAAAAGACAAGCTGGGAACTGCTTAGGGCAAACCTGCCTCCCATTCTATTCAATGTCATCCCTCTACTCGCTGAGATAGATTCTGCATACCTGATTGCCTTTCTTGGAAAAACTAATCAGGAACTCAAAAGAATGCAATCATTTGCCTCTCACCTACCTGTGACCTGCAAGCCCCCTCCCCGCTTCAAGTTGTCCTGCCTTTCTGGATGGAACCGATGTACATCCTACATATATTGATTGACATCCCATGCCTCCCTAAAATGTATAAAACCCAGTTGTGCCCCAACCACCTTGGGCACTAATCCCACTCATGTGAGCTCCACTGTCATGACCTCTAATCACCTCCTAAAGACTCCACCGCCTAATCATTACCTAGGGGTAGGATTTCAACATACGAACTTGCAGGGGACAAAGTCATTCAAACCATCGCAGTACTTCTCGAGTAAATAATGCTGACTGAAAAAAGGCAAGTGAAAATGTATGTGCTGTGTGATTCCATTTACAGGCAAAATTAATCAAGGCAGGTGGAAGCCAGGATAGTGGTTATCCTTGGGAGCATTCATAACACTTGGAAGCAGTACGAGGGAGAATCTGGGGTGCTTGTAATGCTCTGATTTTTATCTGGGTGTTGGTGACATGAGTGTTTACTTTGGGATAGTTAGAGCTGTGACTTTCTCTGTGCTTTTTATACTTCAATAAAAATTTTGAGCACATAAAAATAACCACATATATACAATTAATCATGAGAAGTATTTGCTATATAATACTCAGTTAAATATATATTGAGTTAAAACCTAAAAATATTACTCCGTGAATGCCACCTGGTAAATTTATTACTGTATATTGGCAGAGAACATAGAAAGTGATAAGAATATGTTAAGGTTTTAGAGTTAATAGTAACAGTAGTTATTTTTGAGTTTCTCTTGATGTTAGTATAGCATTATATCCTTGCTTTTAAACAGGTAAAATCAGTATGCTCTGAATAAGATTCCTCTCACTGGCTTGTTTACCATAAACCTCTCTAAAACTCAAGGAGTTTGGTAGCTGGCACAAGCATGCCCTGAAAAGGCCTAATTGCTTCATAAACCAGTTGCGATTTGCACTGTACAATACTCTTCTATTATCAATGCTATTTCCAGATCACATAGAATATTAGGAATGTGCTGTGCTTCGGTTATTTGGATGGCAATAATGTCTCAGGACCCAGGGTTAGAGTCAGTGACTACTTCTCTGGCACTAAGCATGAAAACAAAATTGCCACAGGTATGCTCACGTGTCCACACAATAGAACATGTTTTTATTAGTCATAAATGGGACTTATACAGGAGAAGCAAAATCTATAATCATATTATGGAAGGTTTTGTCTTCTGACATTTCCTGAGAGAGGCACACCAGGCTATTTTGAACTCTAAACCGAAAATAAAAAGCAAAGTCCTTTTAAGTTTCCAATATGAGGACACAGAAATAATCTGAACACCAGGTGGCAATTTTGTATCCTAACAATAATACAGGAAGAACAAGAAATTCTCCAGTTTCCACTGAAAGTGACTATTCATGGACATACAAGAGCATGCCAGGAAGAAGTTCATATTTTTCTTCCCCTTTTTGCTGTTTATCTCTGTTATAATATATTTTCATCCAAGAAGAGTTCAGGCAGACTGATATTGAGGAAGATTTCATCCTAAATATAGGGACCTGCTGGTGCCGTGTATGGCATTCCTTTCCTTTTTCTCCTACTTACTCTGTGTGTACCCAGTCATAACTTTATACATAAAGATGTCCCAAAGAATCCTACTCCATTACAATTATGCCTTTCCCTTGACTTATTAGTATAGCAAGTAAAATAAATCTACTAAACTGGTTTTTGCAAAACTACAAAATGTATTGGTATATCATAAAGATGTCCCATGGAAAACAAGGGGAAGAAGCCCATGCTGATTTTAAGAAAAAGTGGAGCCAGTTACAGTAGAGTCTGGGCCAAAGCCCCAGATTTGAGCTACCCATTGTATTATTTCTCATCTCATATGTGTCCTCCTTTCCCCCCCTCCTCCTCCTCCTCCTCCTTTTCCCCTCTTCCTGCATGTCTCCTTCACTCCTTCTCATTCTTTGAAATGCTAAACATACTAACCATATAGGATTACCGCCACCCCAGCTTGATATTTGCAAGTAGTTGACTGCAAGCCCTGAATCCCAACTCTAAACTAATATTAAAGATCATTATAAAGTGAATATAGTTAATAAGAATGAGATGATTTTAAATGGCCTCATTACAGAGAAATGATAAATGTTTGAGATGATAATATGATAATTACTCTGATTTGATTGTTATAGAATATATACATGTATTAAAACATAACATTGTATTCCATAAATATGTACAACTATAATGTATTAATTAAAATTACAAAAAAAAAAGATGACCAGAACAGATTTTATAATTAAAGAAAATTGGCCAGGCATGGTGGCTCATGACTTTAATCTGAACACTTTGGTAGACTGAGTATGAGAATAACCTGAGCCCAGGAGTTTCAGAACTTGGGCAACATAAGGAGACTCCCTTCTCTAAATAAATAATAAATAAATAAATAAATAAATGTTTGGGATGGTTGCACACACCTGTGGTCCTAGCTACTCAGCAGGCTAAGATGGGAGGATTGTTGGGCCCAGGAGGTTGAGACTCTGTCTCAAAAAAAAAAAAAAAATTATTTGGTTCTGGTGTCTTAGGTTTGTGGAAGATATCTTTTGGGAAAGAAAATGCAATAAGCTCTGAGTTCATTGTTTTTAAACATTAGGTAAGGAACCTCACCCGTAATCACTCTTCCAATTCCCAAAGAAAAAGTCAGAAAAGCCACACTTTGCCTGACTAATAAGTTTGATGCTGTGTCCCCACCCAAATCTCATGTTGAGTTGTAATCCCCATGTATAAGGGAAGCACCCTGATGGGAAGTGTTGGATCATGGGGCTGGATTTTCCCCTTGCTGTTCTCATGATGGTGAGTGAGTTCTCACGAGATCCGATGAATTAAAATTGTGTGGCACTTCCCACTTCATTCTTTCTCTCTCCTGTCACCCTTTGAAGAAGGTGCTTGCTTCCTCTTCACCCTTCTGCCATGATTATAAGTTATGTCAGACCTCGCAGTCATGTGTCCTGTTAAACTTTTGGAGCTGTGAGTTAATTAAACCTCTTTTCTTCATAAATTACCTAGTCTCACGTAGTTCTTTACATCAGTGTAAGAACAAACTAATTCACTGACTTAATCTGTTTTGTGCTGCTATAACAGAATACCACAGACTTAGTTATTTATATGAACATGTATTTATTGGCTTACAGTTCTGGAGGCCCAAAAGTCCAAGATTAAGAAGTTGACATCTTGCCAGGGCCTTCTTGCGGTGTCATAACATAGTAGAAGATATCACACGTCAAGAGAGTGAAAGAGACAGAGAGGGGCCAAACTCCTTACTTTATAAGGAACCTACTCCCTTGATAACAAACCTATTCTTCAATAACAGCATTAATCTATTCATGAAGGCAGAGCAATCATGTCCTAATCGCCTCTTAAGGTTTTACCTCTTATTACAATGACAATTATGTTTCCAACACTGCTTTTGTGGGATGCATTCAAACCAAAAAGCTATATGAAATTTCCTTATGTATGTCCTTGACAGTGTGACTGTCATGGGTATCGCTGGCATTCTGCAAATAAGACAGTAGGTTTACTACTAAGAACAAATATCTTAGTATAATTTAGGCATGTTGTCATCCCATCTAAACCTTCTAATTCCCCTTAGAATAAATTCTAAATTGCTGGCAGGTTCTGATGTGATGCAGAATCTTGAAGGCCCCTCTAACTCTTCTTGTATCTCTCTTTACTGTTCACAATGATTTTCTCTGCTGTCCTCCTATATGTGCCTCAAACGTGCCAAGATCTTTTCTTCCTTAAGAGCTTTGTCTTGGCTGTTCCTTATGCTTCAAAATAACCTACTCTCACCACCACCACCACCACATTTTCTTCACATGTTTGGCTCCTTCTCATCCTTCAAGTCTCATTTTAAAATTCACTTTGGATAGATCTTCACTGGTCACCCCATCCATAAGAGTTTTTTTTCAGAGTTACTTTTTATTATACCATCCTCCTTATTAATACTTATCTCAACCAAAAATTATCTTGCTTTTTATAAAATGTGTTTATTTTTATTTCCTCACACTGGAATATAAACTCCACAATTGCAGGAAAATTTTCTGTTTGTTCACTGCTATTTCCTCATCACTGAAGAGTAACTCCCATATCTGGCAGGCAAAAATTTTTTAAAAACTGAATAGAAAATGAATGTTAAAAGGCAATTAAAGTAGCTCAAAATGGAAAATTAAAGCTACCTTACTTTGAGATCGGAGCATTAAAATATCTACTGGTTAAAGATGGTAAATTCAAAACAGGTTATTGTTCCTGAACATTCTTTGTGACCTAGGCCTGTAGAGGAATAGATATCAAGAGGGAACCCTTGAGATCCATGCCTTAACAGGCTCCTTCAAGGTCCACACTGACGAGTGTCAGCCAAGTGGAGGAGAGGGCATTATCCCATTTTCACATGAGTAGAAAAATAGGAATTTAGTTAAATGGTGCAGCTTCTGTGAAAAACAGCTTGGCACTTTCTCAACAAACTAAACATAGAATTATCAGATGACTCAACAATTCCACTCCTAAGTATATGTCCAAAAGAATTGAAAACATGGACTCAAACAGAAAGTTGTGTGCCAATGTTCATTGTATCAGTATTCACACTCGCCAAAAAGTAGAAACAAACTGAATGTTCTTTAACAGATGGATGAATAACAAAATGTGATATACAGATGATAGAATTGTCTTTGTTATCTATAAAAGGAATGAAATTCTAATACATGCTACAACAGAGATGAACCTTTAGAACATTATGATAAATAAAATAAGCCAGATATAAAAGGAAAACCATTATATGATTTCATTTATATTAAATATTTAGAATAGAAAAACTAACAGAAACAGAAAGAAAATTAGAAATTACCAGGGGCTAAGGATTTTTTGCTTAATGATTATAGAGTCTCTCTTACAAATGAAGAAGAAGCCACATGTTCCAAGCCACAGATTGGGAGAAATATTTGTGAAACACATATGTGATAAATGACTGTTAGCCAAGTATTCAAAGATTTCTTAAAACTCCACAATGAGAAAGTATAAAATGAGTAAAATATATGAATAGAGACCAAGAAGATGTACAAATGGCAAAAAGCATAGGAAAGATGCTTAGCATCATACAGACGTCATTAGAAAATTGCAAATTAAAAGAACTACACACCTATTCAAATAATTAAAATCCAAAACAGTGACAACATCAAATGCTGACAATAATGTAAACCAACAGAAACTCACATTTACTGAGAGTACAATCTATCAAAACTAAATCATGAAAAAAAGAAAATTTGAATAGACCAATAACAAGTAAGATTGAAACAATAATCCAATCTCCCATTAATAAGAAGCCCAGGACCTGATGGCTTCATGGGTGCATTCTACTAAACATTTAAAGAATTAATACCAATCTTTCTTAATCTCTTTCAAAAGATTTAATTAGAGGAAACATTTCCAAACTCATTACGAGGACAGCTTTACTCTGCTAACAAAACCAGGCAAGAACATTACAAGACAATAAAACTATAGGCCAAATCCTTAATGAATCATAGAAGCAAAACTATTCAACAGATAACAGCAATCTAAATTCAGCAGCACAGTATAAGAATCATACACAGGATTAAGTGAGGTTTATCCCTGGCATGCAGAATGGTTTAACAGACACAAATCATTAACTGTGAATAACTTTATTTACAGAATAAAAGATGAAAATCATATGATTATCTCAACAGATGCAGAAAAAGCATTTGACAAAATTCCTTATCCTTTTATATAAACCTTGAAACAAATTTGGTATGGAAGGAATATATATTATCATACTAAAGACTATATATAAGCCCATAGATAACATCAGAGAAAAAAGCTGAAAACCCGCTTTGGCCACTTCTAGTCAACATACCAATGGAAGTATTAACTAGAGCAATTAGTCAAAAAAAACAAATCCAGATGAAAAAGGAAGAACTAAAACTGTCTGTCATTTGCAGATGACACAATCCTATATACAGAAAAACGTAAAGACTCCTTTAAAAAATGTCAGAGCTAATAAAGTAATTCAGTTAAGTTAAGAAAACTTAGGATACAAAATCATTGTATGAAAATCAGTTGTGTGTCTGTATACTGACAATTAACTATTCAAGAAAGAAACTAAGAAAATCTCATTTACAATAGCATCAAAAACAATAAAATAGGAATAAAGTTAATCAAGAAGCTGAAAGATTTGTACACTGAAAACTATAAAACATTGATAAGAGAAATTGAAGTAGACATAAATAAATGAAAAGATATTCCTTGTCCATGGATTGGAAAAAATAATATTATTGAATTATCCGCATCACTCAAGATGATTTACAGATCAATATTAAAATTCCAGTGGTTTTTATTTAACATAAATAGAAAAAAAAAACTAAAATCATATGAAACCACAAAAGACCTCTGAATAAAGCAATATTGAGCAAGAAGAACAAAGCAAGCGGCATGACACTTCCTGATTCCAAATTATATTTCAAAGCTATGGTAATCAAGATAGTATGATACTAGCATAAAAACAGACACATAGATTATTGGAACAGAATGGAGACCACAAAAATAAACTTACAATTTTATTGTTGTATTTGACTGTTCTTGCATTACTATAAAGAAATACCTGGGACTGGGTAATTTACAAAGAAAAGAGGTTTCCTTGGCTTCCAGTTCTGCAGCCTGCACAGCATGGTGCTGGCATCTGTTTGGCTTCTGGAAACGCCTCAGAGAGCTTTTACTCATGGCAGAAGGTGAAGTGGGAACAGGCACATCACATGGCAAAAGCAGGAGCAAGAGAGAGTGGTAGGGGGAGGAGCCACACATGTTAAACAACTAGATCTCAGGAGAACTTACCATTGTGAGGACAGCACCAAGCCATGAGGGAATTCATTGTCATGATCCAATTAGCTTTCACAGGGCTCCACCTTCAACATGGGGGATTAAAATTCAACATGAGATTTTTTCAGGTTCAAATATTCAAACTATGTCAATCATCAACTAATCTTTGATAAAGGTGTCAAAAATACACATCGGGGATAGGATAGTCTCCTCAATAAGTGTTGTTGGGAAAACTGGATATCCACATGCAAAAAATTAAAATTGAATCCTTGTTTTCTGCCATACACAAAAATCAACTCAAAATGGATTAAAGACTTGAACATAAGATTTGAAACCATCAAATTCCTAGAAGAAAACACAGGGGGGATTTCCATAACTTTGGTCTTGGAAATGATTTTTTGATAAGACACCAAAAGCACAGGCAACAAAACAAAAATAAAGAAGTGGGCTTACATCAAACTAAAAAGTTTCTGTACAGAAAAAAAAGAAACCTATAAAATGAATAGGCAGCCTATGAAATGGGAGATAATAGTTGAAAGCATATACTTGATATGAGGTTAATATCTAAAATACATAAGGAATTAATGTAAGTCAACAGCTACTAGTCATAATAACCTGATAAAAAATGAACAAAGGACTTGAATGGATATTTTCTAAAGAAAACATGCAAAATGGCCAATACATGTATTAAAAAATGCTCAACATCATTTATAATCAGGAAAATGCAAACTGAAATCATAATGAAATATTACTTCACATCTGTTAAAATAGCTGTTATCAAAAAATTAAAAAATAACAAGAGTTGACAAGGACATAAAGAAAAGAGAAGACATATATACTGCTGGTGGGAATGTCAATTGGTACAAACATTATGGAAAATAATGTAGAGATTCCTCAAAATATTAAAAATAGAGCTACCATATGACCCAGCAATCCCACTCCCGGGTATTTCGAAAGGAAATGAAATCTGTAACACAAAAAAATTGCAGCATTATTCACAATGGCCAGGGCATGAAAACAGCATAAATGCTCTTGACAGGTGAATAAGTAAAGAAAAAGTGACACACACGGACACATAAACAGTGTAATGTTATTCTGTCTTTTAAAAAAAAGGACATCCTGCCATTTGAGAGAGCATGGATGAACCTGAAGGATATTTATTCAATATGTGAAGTGAGATAAGCCCAGACCCACAATGCTAACAAATACTGCATGATCTCATAAATATGTTGGATTAGGCCATTCTTACATTGCTGTAAAGAAGTGCCTGAGACTTGGTAATGTATTTTTTAAAAAGTTTTAATTGGCTTCCAGATATTCAGGCTTTATAGTAAGCATGGTGCTGGCATCCGCTTGGCTTCTGAGGAGGTCTCAGGAAGCTTACAATCATGGCAGAAAGCAAACGGGGGGCAGACATAACACATGGGCAAAGCAGGAGCAAGAGAGAGTGGGAGAAGGAGGTGCCACACACTTTTAAACACCTAGATCTTGTGAGAACTCACTCACTATCTTGCAAAGATAGCACCAAACCATGAAGGATCTACCTCCATAACCCAAACACCCTCTACCAGGTCCCACCTCCAACACTGGGGATTAAAATTCAACATGAGATTTGGGTGGGGACAAACATCCAAACTATATCATATGTGGAATCTAAAAATGTCACACTCATAGAAACAGAAAGTGGAAGGTTTGTTGCCAGGGCTTGGACGGCAGCAGTGGTAGAAATGGTGTGATGTTGGCAAAGGGTTCACACTTTCAGTTAAAAGATTAATAATGTCTGGAGACCTACTGTACAACATTGTGACTATGGTTAATAATAATGATGCACTGTATGCTTGAAAATTGCCAAGAGATTAGACCTTACGTATTCTCACCACAAAAAGGAAAAAGCAATTATGTGATGTGATGGATACGTTGATTAGCTTGATTGTGATCACCATCTCACAATGTATATGCATATTAAAACTTCACAATGTATATCTTACATATATACAATTTTTACTTGTCAATTATTCCTCAGTCAAGCTGGGAAAAATTACAACAAAAATAATTCTTTAGAAAAAAAAGAAATTACCTACAATATCCCAAAAAGACACAGAAGCAGCTTGAATGCATATTACTACGTGAAGTAAGCCAATCTAAAAACATTACATACTAGATGATCATAATTACTGTGTATGGCATTCTGGAAAAGGCAAAACTATGGAACCAGTAAAAAGACCAGTAGTTCTCAGGGAGTTGGGGGAAAGAAGGAATAAATAAGTAGAACACAGTGATTTTTAGGGAAGTGGAGCTATCCTGTGAGATACTATAATGGTGGATACCTATTATCATATATTTATCAAAACTTATAGAACATACAACACCAAGACTAAAAATTAATTTAAGTTATGAACTTTGAGTGATAATGTGTCAATTCTGGTTTATCAATTTAACAAATGTACCACTCTGGCACAGGATGTTAAAGAGAGTACCTGTGTTTGCGGGGAGGACATATATGGGAACTCTTTGTACTTCCTGTTTGTCTTTACTGTGAGTCTTACTCTGTTCTACAAAGTAAAGTCCTGTTATAATTAATTAATGGTTTAGAAAAAAAACCTATGTTTTGGAAATAGTAGTAACATCTGCACAACATTGTGAATGAAATGAACACCACAGAACTGTAGACTTACAAGTGATCACAATGGCAAGTTCAGCAACATCGGTTGGGTTTGCAGCACCCAGATCTCTGAGTGTCAGCACCTTGGATAGGGGATGAGCTCCATATGCCATCTGAAGTTGTTTAACAAATATCAGACTTCAGCAAGGGAGAATCAAAGTCACAGAAGCATTAATAGGCTATTACTAAATAGTCTATTAATTTAGGACCCTGTGGATGCTCAGAAATATCTGGAAAAGAAAGAGTTGCTACTGCAATTCTGTTGATGATTATCATTGTGAATTAATTTATTCCCCATATGAGAAGGAGGCCCAGGGAAATATGAGTTATGGAAATATAACAGAATGTATAAACTGTAGATTATCTTTCTGCCTAACTCTGAAGGCTGCTGTATTCAACTCTCTTACTTTTGCTGAGGGCCCTACCATTTTCATAGATGCTCAAATTGAAAACCTTGGAGAAAATTGAGGTTCTACCTCTGCCTCACCCCCTCTCTACCCAATCACTCTCTGAGTTTTGCAGACTCTTCCTTTTCTACGTCTCACATTAATGTTCTTTTAAACATCTTTTTTTTTCAGGCTTTTATTACACTTGCTTTGTTTATAGCAAAAGTTTTGACCTTAGTCTCTGGTTCATGCTCCTGCCCTATAATCTCATCTGTGTTTGCTTCTGCCAAATTTTGGATGTTTTCCTAACATCCAAGCTTGGCACTTGAGTTCAAGATAGACTTGTCATTCTTGATCACCTGCCTAAGTGCCTCACTGGAATGCAAGTTTTTCCACAACATAGGCATCAGTGTGTAGAGTATTTTTTAGAGGTCAACACCTGAGAAGGAAAAAGGATTGAGCAGAGGAATCAGTCAGAAGGTAATACAAGCCTAACAAAACCTTGGCCATCTTATCAGGGGGCTTTCCAGAGAATATTGCCCGTTAAGTCTCTCTTCAGGCTTAAATGGTCTCACCTTAATATAATACCTTCAACCACCCACCTTAGAAATAGTCATGACCTGGGGCAAAGTGATTCTCCACAACTGAGGCAGACTTTGAAGCAACTGAGAGGTAGAGGCTGTCCTTTAACCAAATTTTCTGCTCCTGGCACGGATACAGTCAGATGGGGGCAGAGAACCTTCTTTCTACCACAACAAACTTCCTGGCCTTCTCTCTCTTAACATCTCATTAATGCATATGCTTGGCTCACAAAAATTAGTCTCTTAACAACACTCCCTAAGTCTCATGCTATGTTTGCTTATACAGTGTTCTTTGATTTTATGAACCCCATGATCTCCCTTTGTTTCAATGACTTAAGATCACTCAATGCCCATCTCAATTGTCTTCTACAGATAACTTTTCTTTAACTTACTAATATAATCTCACCTCTCCTAATTTCTTTGATTACACTGCTGATAGTACTGATTTTAAACACTGTTATTTTTATTCTCTTCCTTGAACCAATGTAAATATTATGCACGTAATATGTTTAACTTACTTTTATAACTCTTGAAGTATCTGGCGTAGTACTGTGATTTGGGAGACCAAAATAGAACCTCTTTATCAACTAAGACCCTAAGGTTAAGGAAACTAAGTTATTTATAGGTTAAGCGTTCAGGACCCCACTGACAGGGCAAATTTGTAAATTCCCAGGACTCTAAGCTTTCTAACAGTAGGAGCTATCAGACCTCTCCTGATTTACAACCAGAGCAGTGCAACTCTGATTGGGCGGAGGACAGGCCTCTCAAACGTTCTTTCCTAATGAGTTACTGCAGACCTTAAACCAGTTTCAGACAGCTTCCAGAGGCTGCACACAGATTGCCCTCGTGTCCCAATAGCTCACCTTTTGACATAAAGAAGCAAATTCCACCACATGTTAATGCTAAAACCCCATCCAAAATTGAACATGGGCTGTATGCTACTTATATGTTTACCCATTGTACCTGGGCTCAGATAGTCTCAAAAATAGGTATGGCCTCTCCCCCAAATCTGCTACATACAGATGACTCTATGGTGTAATATGGACTCTGTGAGGCATAAAACTCTACCTGTCCCCTGCCTCATGGAAGAGAGGGCACGCGCAAATAGGGTGTCCTATTTTTTTTCTACCTTTTTTTACAGATATAGCCAGTTAGTTGTAGGCTCAGGTGCTGATGCTGGAGATGCTAGAGTCAAGATTAAGCCTGGCAGGGGAGGAAGGGGACGGAGAGAAAGACCAGAAATGCGTATTCCAACAGGGCTCCCAACCTTCACAGAAACGTGGACAAAAAAGAGGAAAAAGAAGGGGACAATGTGTGACTTTAAATATGAAGAATAATTTTCTGTTCTGGTTTATGAGCTGACTTTCAAGGCAATTACAGGAGAGAAATTTTCCAAAGATTTTTTAGTATCATTGGAAGAAGTATATACTAGTTTTAAGGACATTCATTTTGATGTGTAAAATAAGATATATTTATTTGAAAAGCAGTCCTGTTACTTAACAACAGTGTTTCCAAAAGTGTGGTACTAGACCATTATCAGAATCACCTTGGAACTTGTTAAAAATGTAAATCATCAGGTCTCCCTACCCCTACACCTGCTAAATTAAATCTGTGTGTTTTAATTGGTCTTCTACAAGATTCTGAGGCTTGGTGAGGTGGAAAACTACTGCGTTAGAAACCACGTTTCTGCACAATCTTTCTGAATTGTATACTTATCTAATCTATACCTAATATGTTTCAGTAAAGCTGGTTTAAAATTAGAAAGTAAGAAACTCCTTGTGCTAATTCTTTTTTTTTTTTAGTATGCGAAGCAATTCTTTTTAATGGAAAAACATTAATTATGATCCTATAGAAACAGCTGTCTATCGCCCAGGGAGCCTTCTGCTTAGAAAATTCCATACTAAAACAAGTGTGTCATTTATTCAGAGATGAGTACAGGAACCATTTGCTGGTGCATTTCTACATAAATTACATTTGTTTATAATATTAATCAACCACAATAAATATTTCACTTTCTTGGCAACATTAGAGAAAACAACTTTATCAAAGAAAAAAGTTACATAAGGACAGAAGGGTTGGAAAATTACACATAGTACTCAAACTGATGAATTTTCTAAATATTTTTAACATGGAAAGATACATGAGTCAATATGATGGTAGGCACTCATGGGCGTACTTTATGAAACTACTAATAGGCAGAGCTTCCACCTAAACCTGTGATATTATTAGATTTCATAAATTAAGTGGATGATGACTGGTAAAATACTCAAGCACATTTTACTTTACATTGTGACCTAGTTCATCTTGATTTTTTTCCCCTTGCATTTTTAAGACATAACCTATCATGATTGCTTTGTATGTCTAATGAGCTATATATTCATAGTTAGAAAATGATGTCTGTTAGATTTTCTATTAAAATTTAGAGCCTGTTTTAGTGTTTCTTGCAGAAATAAACCATATTCTTATTTCATTTATACAGTTACATGCTTTTCATTCAAAACTAAGTTGATGATTTGACACATGTGCATCTGTTTAATCTCATTACATTAAATCATGACAATTGGAAAGAGACACATATTGCTGAGAGATAATGTAAGAGGCCCAGAATAAAATCTGGGTTTAAAACTGACTCTGACACTTTTGAGTTCTATAATCTTAGTCAGTGTATTTAACGTTTCTGGGTCCAAGCTCCTTATCGTCTCATCTCTAAATGAAACGAAAAATTATATAAAATTCACAGAACTCTCATGAATATATCAGCAGGCTAATTGTTCTTCATATGACGCATCTCAATGACATCCCTCTCTCCATATACAAGCCAGTCACTAAATGCTTGAAGGGGGCAGGTTTCTTTTGGAATCAGTGAAGGAAAGGCACTTTTTATGTATGTATGCTATAGGCAAAGGACAGACATAACTAAGCAGTATAGGAACAGAGGGAAGCATGAGGATGACAAATGTAGGAAATCCTAGAAAATGTTGGAAAGGCGTGTCTGTGGTAACAGGCCATGTATACTGAAAAAAACTTTAAGCAAATTTCTGGAAAGACTGGGAAGTACCAACTGGCATCTTGGCTACATGTAATGAATAAATTGCAGTCTCTTTCCTCCTGAGTATTAATATGAAATTCTAGCTCCCCTACTCCATTGCTATGGCCAAGGTGAAGAACCACAGAGTCAGAGTTTTCGAACGCTCTCATATCTAGGCTCCAGATTTGTACTGTGGCTTGTAACAAGGCTGAGTTGTCAGGCATGTGCCAAAGGCTACAGCTGTGGAAGTCTATTCAGGAAGAAGGGCTAGATTTTCCCTTTCCATGTCATGAAGACATCATCCCACATTGAATATAATGACCCTAATTTAGAATTCAACCAGCTCTAGTAGATCTCTCTTTCCAATAACAAAGTGCTTCCTGGATTTAGATTCAGAAACTCAGCACAGCTATATCTAGCACCTGTCATGTCAAAAATAAATGAGCACAGATGAATACAGGAAGGTTATATCAGTCAGAAGAATGGAGGAAAAGGAAAGCAAAAATACTTTCTAAATTTTTTTCTAAGCAGTAATCACTTTTACTTGGGGGAACACAACCAACAGTCTATTTTTTTTTTTTAAGGATATGTTTTCCTAAAGAAAAGTATTGGACTTTTTCAGATCAGGAACATCTGAGAACACATTTCTCAGCCTGTGACATCTATACTTTTAAATATAAACATAAATACATAAACATCTATATATTTAAATATAGAGAGGTAGCTACACACCTAGTTTTATTAAAGGATATAGTTTCATAAAGAAAATTATTGGACTTTTCCAGGTTAGGAACATCTGAGAACACATTTCTCAGCTTACGGACTTCTATACTTTTAAATATAAATATAAATACCTAAATATTCATATATTCAAATATAGAGAGGTAAGTACACACATATGTATATGAGAAGATAGCCATTATTCCATACACTATATAGCTCAAGTTGAGGAATAAATGTTTGGAAAATAAAGTCAATCATAATAGTAAATAAATGGACTGAAAGTTTATGTGAGTGAAATGATGAAACAGTTTGACATGTAAAATATGTTACTATTTTTCTAATTATTTGCGACTATGTTCAGACTTAAAAAAAGAAAAGAAATCACAAAATAATTTTACATGTTTTAACTCTACTATGATGGACTTTAAACAAGATACATTTATTAATATAAAAGAAAGGAATTTTATTATATTCTAACTACAGGTAACTTTATATGATGGTTTTCAGGACATCTTTCAAGTTGAGGAACACATTGTTTATCAGTCATTATAAGAATCAAATAACCTTACCACAAGTAAAGAGATATAAAGTGGGTAAAAAACATAAAGCAAATACTGAAGAAAACATTGCAATCCAGATGACAATAGGTTAATTGCATTACCATTTAAAGCACTTGTTTAATATAAAAAAGCCTGATGCCTGAATGCCAAAATGGGCAAAAGACAAGGATAAAGAGCTCACAAACATGCGATAGCTTATTAACAATAGACATAAAAGAAGAAAGCCAAATTAAAACAAAACAGTACCATATCATTTTTCTTTTATCCTATTGGCAAAGATAAAATATTGGCACATGAGAAAATGAGCAGTACATGACTAAAAAGGAATTTAGTCAAAAAATTTGACTAAAAATAAAAAAATTTGTCAATACTATCAAAATAATTATGCATATAGACTTCCATCTAGAAATTCTACTTTTAGAAATTCTTCCATGTTTATACATAACCATACAGAAATATATTTAAAAGAATGTTCTTTCTGGAATTTTTACTTAAAATTTGAAAGTCCAGATATAACCTGAATGTTCAATAATAGTAAACTGATCTCATAAATTGTGGTTTATAGTGCAAGTAAATACTATATGGACATAAAGAAGAATGTTGTGCTGAAATGGAATGCTCTCTAAGTTAAATAAATAATGTGGTATGTATAATATACTGAATTCTGCATTAAATATTTTAAAAGTCAGTGTATAAGATCACTACTACTACAATATATCTGCATCCTGTACCTCTGATATGATGCAGACAGACATGGAATTCTTGACAAAGATATGTAAATATCTAATCATGAGAAACAGATGAACACAAATTGATAGACATTTTCCAAAGTAGCTAACTAGAACTCATAGATAAAAATCAAGGTAATAAAAGATAAGGAAAGACTGAGGAATTGCCCAAGCCTAGAGGAGACTGAGACCCAATAACTTAAATTGTACCCTGGAACAGAGAAAAAGACATTGGCACAAGAGACTGGTGAAATTTAAATATTATGTTGTCAATTTATTATTATCGACCCATATTAATTGTTTGGCTGTGACAGTTGTACCATTTTTCTGTAAGTCAGTTGTACCATTTTTCTCATTTTCTGCATGAGAGGAAATAACTGAAATACACACATGAATTATCTGCACTATTTTTTCAACTTTACGGTAATTCTAAAATTAATTCACAATAAAAATTTTGAAGGCTGTGCATGGTGGCCTACGCCTATAATCCCAGTACTTTGTAAGGGCGAGGTGGGTAGCTTGCTTAAACCCCAAAGTTTGAGACCAACCTGGGTAACATGGCAAAACCCTCTCTCTACAAAAAAATACAAAAATTTAGCTGGGCATGGTGGTGTGTACTTGTAGTCCCAGCTACTTGGGAGGCTGAGTTGGTGGGAGAATCACTTGAGCCCAGGAGATGGAGATTGCAGTGAGCCACTGGACTTCAGCCTGAGCAATACAGCAAGATCCTAAAACATTTTTTTTAAGGCATCACATGTATTATACATGCATTTATAGGTATAGGATATTTCTGTAGGCACAACAAACTATTGACAATGATAGCCTCTGGGAAGTATATAGAGGAACTGGGTGTTCTGGGGAAAAAAATGGATACCTCATTTTTATTGTATGTCCTCTATCTACTTTCTTTTTGTTAACAATATGCATATATCCCATATTCAGTAAAATTTATAAATCAAGAATAAAGAAGCAACGATTTAGTCTATCAACTGTAAGGTCTTTAGGCCACTGATTGCACCATGGACGGCATGATAACCTCTGTGACCTGCATGTACACTCCAGATGAGTTCCTGGAATTAGAAAGTCTGAAGTAACTGGAAAACCACAAAAAGGGAAGAATGACCAACCACTGCAGTGCATTAATTAACTTTGAGACATTCTTCTATCATTCCTTATTACCACCTCAACTGATAAGGCAACTGGACTTTGTAACTGACCTTGGCAACCTCGTGACTCTCCAGACCCTACAACCCCCTCCCAGCCTGCAAAAACCACCCTGAACTGTAACTACTATAACTTTCCACTGCCTACCCAAACCTATAAAGCCAACTCCTATCCCACTGCCCTCCACTGACTCTCTTTTCAGACTCAGCCCATGCACCCCTGGGTGAATAAACAGCCATATTGCTCACACAAAGCCTGTTTAGGGGGTCTCTTCATTCAGGGCGTGTGTTTTACATCAACATTACCTTTGTAACATACTTATTAAAAATCGGCTTTGATGCTATTTTAAGTTTCAACATCAATGATTATTACAATGCCTTCATAAAAAGTATTAAAATGAAAATGCATATAAACTATTGTTCTGTGTATGTGTGTGTACATGTATATCCACATATGGATATATATCCTAAAAAGGAACCTTAAAATTGATATTGTACAAATAGAACTTTAAAATATGAAGAAAGATAACTTCTGATATTCTTTGTATGACTTTGAGTAAAACTGAAATGAATTCTGCAAGATGCAACTTCCTAATGCAGCAAATTCTACTTATTCAAACTAAAGTTACTGTTGTTTTGAGAATCTTTTAATACTGGCTCACCAACTATGAGTAAAAATCAAATTAGACCAGCCATGAGAACTCATGCTCCACTAAGGACATTATCTATGATACTTGAGTTTTTCACTTTTGAATTCTCTTCCTAATGTAGAATCTATTAATATTTTCTGATACAAATTTTTGTGGAACAAATATATTAATATAATAATATCCTGTGCACTTAAATTGTCTACTTTTAATCATCTAGCTTCAATACAGCCAATATGTGCACTGAGATGCATAAATTTACACAGCAGAGAAAAGCCTGCAAAGACAATTTCTGTAATTGAAAATTTAGTAGGAAGGCATAAAACAAAGCAGAGATTTTCATTTCACTGCATACTCTTCCTATACTCATTAAGGATGTTTAGGGCTGACTGAGAGTGCTAAATACAACAGGAAGAACTAAGTGTTTATTAGCATTTATAAAGCTTCCATTTGCTGAAAATGTGGTTAATTTGCATTGCACAAAGCCTTCTTTTAAAAAATATATGATTTCATTACTTTTTTCAATACTAGAAAAATAGTGAGTTTTTTTTTCCCTAGTGAATCATAAGCTGTTCCCAGTATTGTTCTTCTCCTGCAATTGATTTTCTAAAAGGTAAGTTTTCAAGATGTATCTTGTTTTGTACATAAGACCAAATCCAAGAGTGTTTTCATATTCTGGGTCTCTTGTTGAATAGAGCTGAAGCATCATTAGTAATACAGGAACAAATGAAGACCTGGAGGAAAGGACAATACTAGATTTTAGCTCTGCTAGTTAATTATCTACTTTCTCCAGCAATCACTTGAAGAACATTCTTTGTCATCTTCAGAAATAAAACCTAGTTAGCTCTTTTCATAGCATAAGAACCTCTAAAAGCCTCTTGTAAGCTTTTGTAATATGGGTGCTAAGAAACCACAGAATGCAAAACATGAGTTCAATTAATTTTTTTCCCAGTCATGAAGTCATCTGCAAAAATCAATTTTGTCTGTGACTCCCTTTCTACAGGCTTACTTTTGATTAGACTCTGATTCGGTATGAAACATACGGTAAGTTCCTTTATTTTTGTGCATGACATTTATAAAGTGATCAGAAATGGTTGCTAAAGTGCTTTCAAAGCAGAAAAGCTCTTTCAACAAATTCAGAAAATTTATTCTTGCCAGGATGCCCATTTCAAATGATAAAAATAAGTTTGTTCTCATTCCAGAAGATCATTGGGTCCAAAGGTGTTATTGCAGCTGTGACATATTACAATTCAGAGGTGGATAGCGTATCAGAATCATAAGATAAAATTCCTTATTAACTCTTTGTGGAGAGTTCTCCTTCTGCATATGTGTTTCTCCTATATTTGCTGCAAATATTTTAAGGAATCATCATCTTGGTTCTTTTTACCTAGACACACTTGGGAATAAATTCTTATTTTGATAAGTAGACGTCATGTGATTCAGCTGCATACCTTCAATTACAAGTGAGAATCAGGTGCGAAAAAATATGCCTATTTCATTCTATAATCTCTAATTTTTTTCTTTGAGCTTGAAGAGAGCTTATGTCTCTCGAGTCAAGGGCTCTGCCTAAAACCTTTCCAAAATGATCTCATCCATATCCATGGATTCAAATACCATCTAGATGCTGATGACTCCCATTTTAAAATTTATGCCCCAAATGATTCTCCCACTCTGAATTTTCATTTGAAATTTTCCACTGCACAGCTCTATCTGACTAACTTGTTCAAGGAGAATTAATATTTTAACCTCATTGTATATCAAGAGTTATGCCAGTTTCTTTATAGCTTTACACATCTGACCTTACTTATTCCTGCGTTATATGTTCTTTGAGGGTAGAGGTTGTATGTTTTTTCATTGCTAGATCTCCAGTGCTGGATACCATGTCTACTCTAAGGTTTTTGCAAATATCTTTAGAATAAATGAATTAATCTTCACAACAAATCTGTGAATACCTGGAGTTAAGCCAACTGTAAGGTTAAGAGCACAGTCCGCCAGACTTCCAACTCTGCTCAACACTTCTGTCTCCAACTACAAGGAGTTAGTGTGCAACTAAAAGTTAGGCAGGAAAATATACATGAGAACACCGTTACTTCTGACACCAACTGCAGGTCTGGAAGTTTCTCAACACCAACCTCATATTTGATAATTTACTGCAGTCTCACAGAACTCAGTGAAAGCTACTGCACTCACAGGTATGGTTTATTAAGAGATGCTTATGGTGGAGCCTAGGAAGGTTTCACATGTGAAGATTTCATTGTTTCCAGGTTGCTTTACCTTCTTGCCATTGTTGCATCTCAATATGCACAAATGTTGCTAATCCTGGAAGCTCATTTGAGCCTTAGCGTTCAGAGTTTTAATGGGGGTTCCATTAAGTAGACATGATTGATGATTGACATACCATGTGCTCCAAGGGGACCATACATGAATCACCTTCTCAGCATAAACTTCAGGTTTGGTCCTAAGGTTCCAACGTGAATGACAATGACATTCGTATTGCTTGGGAAATTCCAGATGTTATAAGTAAAATTTTGATGCCACAAAAGAAATAACACTCAACAATGAATCCTCCCAGCAAGGAAGTTTACTTCTATAGAAGGGTATGGGGCACAAGGACAGAGCGATGATGGCTGTCGCAAACTTGGACAAGGGGGTAAGGGGGGCTTATACCTGACGGGGGTTTTCCCTACTACTGTGTCGTCCCCTGTTGGCTAGGGTTAGACTGCACAAGCTAGACTAATCCTAATTGGCTATTTTAAAAATAGCAGGGGTCTGAGCTGGAGTGGCGGGGTGGGTGTTTTGGTAAAAAGGACAGTTATGGGCATGTCAGAGCAGGTAGCCAGGGGTGATCAGGTGACTGGGATGAGCCAGGGAGAGGTGGAACAGATGTGAACTACTGATTAGAGCTGGTGGAGAAGGTTGTTTATTGGAATTACAAGGAAGTTAAACTTCAAAATAGAGAATTAAAGACAAAGAGAACTGAACATACTAATGTACTGATTCTTTGAAGATAAACTTGGGGTTCACTATAATACCGAGGTTTACAGGTTACTTCCAAGAAATCAAGGACAAAGTCCAGACCTCTCCCTGAGCAAGATCAAGCTCTTTACTAGTTCTTTACTAGATACTGATTATATCCATTTTATAGATTAAATAAAAATATTATATACAATGGTCGAGAAAACCAGAATTGGGATGTAGGACTGTTGTTTCTGAAGACCATCTTCTTTTGAATATACCTGCTCTCTAAAATGCAAATTCTTTTCCCATATTTCTAACCGGTTCTACCTCATACATTTTTTATCTTGGTTAATGCCGTCAACATATTTTTAATTTCTCAATATATGAATTTGTCTTGTCGTCCTACCTCTATCTCGCTAGGACAATCCAATTAGTTGCCAAGTCACATCAAATCGATTTGTTTCAGACGTACTTCTTCAATCTGGTTCTTTCTCTTTACTCTTTACTGTTAAGATGTTAGTCCCAATGTCATCATTACTGACTTGAATAGTGCCACGTTGCTTTAATTAATCTCTCTGCATTATCCACCCACACCCACTATTTTCTACTTCATCATCATATTGACCTACAAAAGAAGCAAAGGTGTTCATATCACTATTCTTAAATCTTTGCACTGGGGCTGGGTGTGGTGGCTCATGCCTGTAATGCCAGCACTTTGGGAGGCTGAGGCTGGCAGGTCACTTTAGGCCAGGAGTTTGAGACCAGCCTGGCCAACATGGTGAACCCTGGTCTCTACTTTCTATTTTTTTAAAAACTAATATCAAAAACAAGTCAAATAGCATGATGCCTCCAACTTTGTTCTTTTTTCTTAGGATTTCTTGGCTATCTGGGTTCTTTTTTGGTTCCATATAAAATTTAGACTAGTTTTTACTAATTCTGTGAAGAAAGTCAATGGTAGCTTGGCAGGGATAGCATTGAATCTATAAATTACTTTGGGCAGTATGGTCATTTTTACAATATTGATTCTTCCTGTCCATGAGCATGAAATGTTTTTCTATTTGTTTGTGTCCTCTCTTATTTTCTTGAGCAGTGGTTTGTAGTTCTCCTTGAAGAGGTCCTTCACATGTCTTGTAAGTTGTATTCCTACGTATTTTATTTTATTTTATAGCAATTGTGAATGAGAATTCGCTCATGATTTGGCTCTCTGCTTGTCTCTTATCAGTGTATAGGAATGCTTGTGATTTTTTTACATTGATTTTTTTTATCCTCATCTTTTTTGAAGTTGTTATCAGCTTATACTTTATATACTTTACAATGACAGAAACTCTGTTTAGCAAATGTTTACAAAGTTCTTTATACTTAGTAGGTGATCATCATATAGTTTCTGAATCGCATAAGCTCTTTGGATAAGGCACCATGTGATGTTTGCCATGGCTACCACATGATATAGGCTAAATACATGTTTGCATAACAACTAACTGAGCAAATGAATAATCAATAAGTGAAGGAATGAATATCCAGTCTCTGGAAATATTATTTAATTTGTCATTGAATCATCTAGGACAGTGAGTTTAATAGACTTAATTTTTTAGATTAAATAATGAAAATAGCTATCCTGAAATAAAATAAAAACAGGTTTTCAAAATTAATCTAATTCCCTGGGGATCATTCCATGAATTTTAATAATTTAAATGTAATAAACAGTTATTTGGGGCATACGACATGTCTGGTGCCCTTTTGTAGGCACTAACAAGTTATCAAAGATAAATAACAGAGTCTCCCTCTAGAAAGCCCAGAGTACAACAGTGATGGGACATATAGAAGTCATGGAATGTGGAATTATACCACAAAACATGTTCTAAATAGGGTCAGGATTCAGAGTAGGAGTGATCAAATCCATTTTGAAGGTCGGCCAATGCTTTATGCGTTGGGAAGGATAAGGCCACATTGAAAGAGGCAGAGCTGAGAGAAAGAGGCACTCTTATTGAAGATATTACCACATAATGGAGGCAGGGAGTATCAGAGGAAAGGTGGTCAGTTTAACAGTGACATTCGATGTATGTACGTAAAGCAACGTTTCTCCAAGTGTAATCCAAGAGACCTCTAGGAGTCCCTGAGACCCTTCCTTTCAGAAAATTCATGAGGTAAAAATCATTCTCATAAAAATTGTAAGACAATAATAGCAAAACAAAGTGTTTACATTTTTACTGATGGTGCAAAAGCAATGGTGAGTAAAACTGCTGGTTCATTAGAAGAAATTAATGTCACATCAACAAACTATATTCATTTGTAATAGTATACTGCATTGTCATACATGCAAAGAAACAACAAATGATTTTTTTTCAGTTTCAGTTAAGAATGTCCCTGAAGAAGCAGTTAACATTTCTAATTTTGCTAAATTCTGATCCTTGAGTAGATGTCTTTTAAATAATCTTTTGACAAAATCGAAAATAGCATAAAGTACTTTTGTATATAGAAGTAAAACTGTTATCTCAGGAACGGTACTTGTGTGGTTGTTCGAGTTATGAGCTGAAGTAGCTGCTTTTTTTTTAGTAGAATGTTTTTACTTGAAAAAAAGTGACTGACAGAAAAACTATTATTATTCAGACTTTGCCATGTCTGCTAGAGCGTCCTCAATGTTAATGAAGTGAGCATGTTACTCTAAAGAGAACAACTGACAATAAATGTTACAAATAATAAAAACTGAGCTTTCAAACAAAATTTAGAATTTTTGAAACTTGTACCTGACATCATGAGCTAGACTACTTCTCATTATTTTCTGGTCAGATCGGTGGTTATATTAATGAATGCAACTTTTTCAATGTACCATAAAATGTGCCAGCATTTGGAAGACTTTCATAACCCAAGTGAGCCAATTTTTCCAAATGACCAATGATGTTAGAAAATTATGCATAAATAAAATATCCAAAATGCAAAGCACACCCACAGATTTTAATGTAACATAGTAAGAAAAGGTAATGTATAGGCATTTTAAGAAATGACTCTGTCAAGTTTTGGCATACTATCAAATGATAATATCAACTGTTTTCTGAAAAGGCTAATAAAATGCTCTGTTTTTTCCAACTGTATGTTTTATAAGACTGAATTCTCTCTATATACTTCAACCAAAATAACATATTGCAATGGATGGAATGCATAAGCAGATAAAAGAATCTGTCTTCTATTCAACCAGATATTAAAGAAATTTGCAAAATAGCAAACAATGCTATCGTTCTCATTAATGTTTTAAAAATAGAGTTATTGTTATTAAAATGTAATTTATGTTAACATATAGTATTTTACAATTTTTGATGAGTTTTAATAAAGATTTTTAAATACTTCTATTTTAATCTCTAATATGCTAATTAGCAGATACGACACAAGCTCTATGGTATCCTCTATGTTTTTTAACAGTGTAAAGGGATCTGAGACCAGAAATTTTGAGAAGTACTGAGATAAATAAACTCCGTAAAGAAATGCCACAAACATTTTCAATTCATCCTATATAAAGAATATTTGCTATATACTAGGCTCCACGGTAGATGATGTGTTTATATTAGAGAGATAAAAAACAGACTCAATCTCTCCCCTCATGGAGTTAATAATCTAACAATAATATGTCACATTATTGTATATTATTATTGTAACTGTAGAGATAATAATCTATCACAAATTTGAGTCTACAGTTACCATTGACTGTTATAGTTCAAAAAATTTGATTATCATATCAAGATAAAGAAAGAGATCAGAAAAAACACTGTATAATTATTTCTAGAGATTAACAGAAAACTGAATTTTTTTCATTTATTCATTTTGCAAGAACTCTATTCAACATTACTTAATTTTAAAATCTGCATTTCAATACATTTATTTTATTTGAAGGTATAGTTATTATAAGTGACATAGTTTCTTATTTTATGTAATATAATTAATATTTTTAATTGAAGAAATTTAAAAATATTTACTTATAGCTAATGCAATTACTGATAAAATGTATTTTAAATTTATTATCATATAATTTCTTTTTTACTTGTTCCACCTTCTGTCTTCTTTTTTCTTAAATGTTTTGTCCCCATCAAAATTTATTATTTTCCCCACTGTGTTAGCTTGTGTTTTATACTTTTTTTCTATCCTTTAAGGGTGATTCTGCATCAGGGTTTCTCAACTTCAGCATTATTAACAGTTTGAGCCAGAAAGTCCTTTGTTAGTGAGGAACTTACCTGTGCATTGTTTTAGAAGCAGCAGTCATATCACTCTACTTGTGACAATAAAAAAATGTCTCCAGATACTGTCAAATGTTTTCTGGAGGAAATATCTGCAGATATTGTCAAATGCCTTCTGGAGTTCAAAATTATCCTTGGTTGGAAACCATTGCTATAGACTCAGAAAATTTTAATCTAAATAAAAACATTTTTTTCTTTCTTCTGGATATGGAAAGCACTTGCAACATTTATCTTTAGTTATTGCTTTTCTCAACTGTAGCAACATACTTGTTGCTACTTTAATTTTCCATGTATTTCAAATTCCGTAAGACATCATATTGTTTTTAATCATTAGCATTTAATTGCCCACATATTTACTATTACATTGTTTTTCACATCTTGCAACTCTGATCTTCTTCATATGATTATTTTTATTTTGCTAGCAGAATGTTTTTATTTTCTCTGGGATCATATGCTGGTGATAAATTCCCCTGTTTTTGTTTGTCTAAAAATTACCTTATTTTACAGTTATTTTTGAAGACTATTTCCACAGTGTATAGGCTCCTAGGTTGGCAGTTTCTTGTTTTTGGTTTTGTTTTGACAGTTTGACATTTTATTTCATGGGTATTCTTTATCCATTGTTTCTGTGAAAAATCAGGTATTAATTTAATTGTTGCTCATTCAAGACATGTTTTTCCAGCGGCTTTGAAGGTTTTTAAATTTCTTTGGTTTTTAGCAGTTCAGCTGTGATGTGCCTCAGTTTGGTTTTCCTTGTATTTATCTGACTTAAGTTTCATCGTGCTTCTTGAATCTGTGGCTTGAAATATTTTGTCAATTTGGAAAAATCACAGCTACTTTCTCTTCACATATTGCTCTGACTCCATTTCTTTCCCCCTCTCCTTCTGAAACTTCAGTTACATGTACATAGATGTTTTCACAGTATTCATTGGTCTTTATGTTGTGTGTTTGTGCAATCATTTTGTTCTCATTGCATCAGTTTATGTATTTCCATCTGAGCTACCTTCTATTTCCCGATTTCCTTTTTTTCATCTACATCTAAACTGCTGATAAATCTATTTATTGAATTATTGATTGCAATAACTGTATCTTTTCAATCTATAATTTCCTTTTGGTACTTTTGTAAAATACTTTTGAGTTCTCTGACAAAATTCCCAACTTTATCTTATTTCTAGAGCATATTAAGCATAGTTATTTTAAACTCTATATCTGATGACTCCGTTATCTGGATTATCAGTAAAACTATTTATATTGTCGAATGCTTATTTTGATTATTAATCACATTTCTTGTTCTACATAGGCTCATATTATCTTATTTAGGCTCCAGATGCCACCTATAAAAAATTACCAGGATAATTTGAGGTCTTGGACAATGGCATCTCTTTCCATATTTGGGCTGAGCAATTCTTCACTGCCTTGGGAGCTTTCCAATTGCTTCAAAAATTTTTTTGGCGTAATTATTCTTTTCAAATTATATGGGTTGACACCAATCTTTTTGTTTCTTTGTTTTTTGTTTGCCAATCCCTTGCACACGATATGTGGCCCAACTGTGTATTGCTGGGATGCAGCTCATGGCATGAGCGAATCATTACACAAGATCAATATTATCCAAATGGGTCTTTTCCATATTAAACAAGATTAATCCTCTAAGCATGTGTTTGGATATTATAAAAATATCTAATTGCTATAAAAGCTTCTAAATACTCTTAATTTCTTTCTTTTTTTGGCATATCTCCAGTATTCTAGGGAACAGATTTTAGTGGCCCTGCTATAGAGCACACTACACTATTCCAAGATAAAGTGAGGAAATCTTCTGGTTAAAGGAAGAGGTCTAAAATAAGCAAGACTTACTTTGTCTTGAGGGAAAAAAATTATATGCTTAAAACCAAATTAACAAAATTTAAATAAATACATGGTCTAATCTTTAAAGGATTTTGCTCTAAAAAAAGTTTAGCAAACATTTGCACAACTATCCCCATGTGGTACAGAGAACACTATGCCTTGAGGATTATTTAAAGCAAACTAGAGACTTTCATTTGCATATGTACTAAAACCTCATTAATTCGAAATCTGATAATTTCCCCAAGTAAATTAACACTGTAAGAAGAATTACGGTAAAGTATTCAAAACCACTGAACTAAATTTTCAATAATTCTCAAATACTTTAGAAGCAGTTTTTCTTTTATATAAATTAAGAATGTGCTAATTATAAATTCCTTGTATTTTTTTTTCCAGCAATAAGTCTCACAGAAGTGGAAGCAATGTCTTGTGAGTTCTGTTGCATGTCCACAAAAAAATTTTGTTTGAAATAAACAAAACCTTTTTTTGAAATGCTTCCACTAAGTTAGCCAAAATTTCTACCTCTCAGTTATTTCAAATTCGTAGCTTTAACTAGACTATCACTGTATAAAGAATAAAGCTTTTTATTGGAGTATCTGGGACATCTATTGCTTTTATTTGATCAGTGTCCATTCTGCTTTTTTTATTTTGTAATACAAACTTAATTTTTCTTAGGACTTTCTCTAAATCCAAGTTATTTACGTATGTGACTTAATCCAAATTATTTAGGTATGTGACTGACTCCAGGGGTGACATATGAGTTAGAGGTACCTAATCAGGAATCCTCATGTCTCTGACTGCAATCACTAGTTCAAAGATAGGCATGTGACCCACAATGGGTCAATGAAAGAAACACCCAGGACTTTTGCTGGAACTCTTAGGAAAGAAGCTTTTTCTACAGACATTTGCAAAGTAGAAGGTTGTAAGCTTGAGGCGGTACATGAGAAAATATCTACCAGTATTGGCAAAGAACAGCTGAAAATTAAGCTAACATGAAAAAAAAGGAGGAAATGAGTGCCAGGAAAAGGAAAAGACCAGGAGCTAATGCATATTGAAGGGCTGGATGCAACCAGATCCTGAATTAAATTTGTACTATGAGATGCTTCTTGTATCTATGGGTCAATACAATACACATTATTGTCAGAACCAGTTGTTGAGTCATTCACAATTAATTTTACTGCTTATTTTGTTATGTGTAGAGGGCCACAGCGGGACCAGGAATAAAATGAAATTCAGGAAATGAAATATATGCCAAGGAAATTATAATATTGTTAGATGGAAAGAATATTAGTTGTCAAATCCTTAAAGACAAGAACGTTGTATTTTATATTATTCTGAGTGCCCAGCAAAGTAGGCACTAAATACTAGTCAAATGAAGGAATGCACATGTATGTGTATTCATGCTTTCATTTAACAATTATTGAGGACCTATTATGTGTCAAGAACTATTCCTGGAGCTAAGAATACAGCACAGAACCAGATAAAGTTGCCCGTTGAAAGGTTTTAAATTCTAGTTGCTATAGACTGAAAGTGTGTCCTTCAAAATTTCTATGTTGAAATCCTAGCCTCCATTGTGATGGTATTAGGAAGTGTAGCCTTTGGAGGATGCATAAGCCATGAAGGTAGAGTCCTTACATAAAAGATTAGTGCCCTTGTAAAAGAGATCCAGAACCATCTCGCCTATTCCACCGTGTGAGGGCACAATGAGAAAATGGCCATCTATGAACCAGGAAAAGGCCCTCACCAGGCAGTGAATCTACCACTGCCTTGATCTTGAACTTCCCAGCCTTCAGATTTGTGAGAAATAAATTTATCTTGTTTATAAGCCACTTTGCCTATGGTTCTTTTACTTATATTTATGCTGTTTATTTTATGTCTCCTTTAAATGCAAGCTCCCGTGCTTTGATTTTGTATGACACAGTACTGGCCAAGACCCCGGAGAACGGAAGACAGTTTATCTTTTTGGTTCACTTTGTATTGCCCATGCTAAGATGTGTGCCAACAAAGCAGTTGTATTGACAGGAAAGAGCAGTATCAAACTGGCTGGTTGTGACAAATTTAATAAAAGGACAATTTACAAGCATATGGGCAATGTGAAAGATCAAGAAGCAGGGCAACTTCAATGGCTGCCCATTACTATTCTCAAGCCTGAAAGTACAAAGGGGGAGCAAATCCCAGAACTCAGAAACAGCAGCTGTAACTGCAGAAGCGTTTTTGATAAGCGTTGTGGCCATCAGTAGAACATGCCCAATCCACGACAATCCGGCAGAGAGAAAGCCAGAGGCCAAAACCCTCCCCTGCCTTACTTCCTTTCCTTGCTTTCTCTCAGGTAGGATTGGATGCCCAATCCCATTGGTAATTCCATTGACCAATCCCAACTGGAAGCACAATGTCAAGGGAAATAATTGGTTTAGCCCAGAGAGATAGCCTTCTTAGAGCATAGTGCTTGGGTAGAGAAGGATGAAATGTAATTTATATCTAGTACACTAGTACAAAGATGCTTAAAATGGTTGTCGAATGAAATATATATAATAAATATGGAGAGATATAAGTAAATTATATGTATATATTATGAAATACGAACAATAAGACTTCACTACGTATCTGAGTCACTGTGAAAGAGTTCATGGATAAAGCACATTTGACTTAACTTGACTTGATCAGGTCTTCGAAAAATCTTTTACAAAGAAATATATAGAAGAGTGTGCTCCAAACTGGAAAATGGCAGCAAAGTCACAAACACACATGCAAGTTTACATTGATCATGCAGTATACTTGCTTGACAGCTTATTAAGCATCTACTTTAATCATTCAGGAGTGATATGATGAATACCAAAAGTAGGGTAGTGACAGTAGGAATAAGGAAACAAGGGAATTTATGACAAAAAGACAAGGGAATAGTCCATAAGACCACTGGGGGCACAGGGTTGAGTCTGGGGTCTACAGTCTCTGATTTTCCCATATCTCTTCTCCGGGGTCTTGGTCACTATTGCAGCTCATAAAATCCAGTATGAAAAAAAGGACAAGATTTGTTTTGGACTCTCCAAAAATGAGTAGATTTGATAATGGTGGAATCTTCTACTTGTAATTTCAACTATTGTTTTCTGGGAATTTTCCAACGCTGACATATTCACTCAATGGAAGGGGAGGAAAATATACTCTGCTATTAAGAAAGCAGAGGATCAGCTGGGCTTGTCAATAGTAAGACTTTCTGAGTTATGTTATGGTTGGGAGATCAGGAACAGAAGCAGGTGCTGTGTCTCAGCTGCAGCATGTCCAAAATGCCAAAAGGGAGCCAGAGAGACCTTTTTTTAAGCTCTTGCAGACAACACTAGAAGCAATATATAACAGCTCTTTTCACCTAATGGTTATTCATGAAATTCTTTCCTTTATGTGAAACAAATGAAAGAGTTGACAGAGAGACAAAAACAACTTATTCTAATGTTTTCTTTCTTCAAGTGTTGGAGTTCAAAGATGGGCCATCAGATATGGGTCACCCACAGGGAAGAGAAGACCCAGGGTAATGCAAACTATGCAACCTGTGTTCCTGGAATGAAGCAATAAGAGAGATGGAAGTGACTAGAAAATAAGCATTTTAATTCAATTTAGCAAACATTTGTTAGTTCCTGATATGGTAAAAGTGCCATTCTAAATTTGGGGGATACTCGAATGAAGAGAACATGGTCCTCATCTAGCTAAGGGAAGCTATAACTGTCAAAAGGCAAGTCAAACTGAGTTAAACCCTATCATGGAGGAGGTAGTCAGAGAAGGGATATAACAGATATGTATGGAAAAGTCAAAGAATGTAAAATCAGACACCATTTTAACTTGGAGACCTCATCTGTCATTTAGAAATGTCTTTGCTATTCAGGCTGTTATAAGAAAATATCATAGACTGGGTGGTTTATAAAAAGCAGAAATTTATTTTTCACAGTTCTGGAGGCCAAAAGTCCAAGGTCAAGGCACCAGCAGATTTGGTATCTGGTGAAGGCCATTTTTCCTGGTTCACAGACAGCCAACTTTTCACTATATCCTCACATGTCAGAAAGGAGTGGGGAGCTCTCTAGGGCCTTTATAAAAGGACACTAATCCCCTTCCCGTCAGTTTCCCCTTCAAAATCTGATCACTCCCTGCTATGATCTTAACCCCCAAGGTGATAGAAACTTTGGGGAGGTGATAAGGTCATAAAGGCATGGACCACATAGGTAGGATTAGTGCCTTTATGAAGGAGGCTCCAGCGAACTGCCTTGTTCATGGCAATCATGTGAGGATGTGGTGAGAAGACACCATTTATTCCCTTGAAAGGAACAGAACTAAGACTGACATCTGTCTTCTTAATAGCAATAATGGAAATCAGAAGTTGATGGAAATATACGCTTGAAGTACTGAAAGAAAATAACTGCCAAGCCAGAATAATGTATTTTTTTTAACAGAAGGTAAAATGTATGCATTTTCAGACAAGCAGAACAAAGTGAGTTAGTCAACAACAGACTCACACCAAAGAAAATATTAGGGGAATCCTTCAGACAAAAGAAAAATTATCTTACATAGTTTTTTTTTAATGGAAGAAGGAATGAAAAATAATAGAAAATATAAATATGAAATTAAGTACAAATAAAAAGTAAATACATAAAAATTAATAGTAATGTCTTATGGAGCTTAAAATATGTATTAAATTCAACTTTAATCATAAAACCACAGAACAGGTGGGAAGTATACGAGGTGAACTAAAAAAAAAACCAAAAAACAAACAAAAAAAACACCCAAGATATATTGTGTTGCTCCTTTCATGAAGTGGTAGAATCTGAGCTGGCTATCTGACTTTCTGTGACAGTAGAATGTGGAGGAATAACTTTGTATCAGTTGAGTCCAGGCCTCAAAAGACTTTGAAATGTTCCCCTTCACTCTCTTGTAACATTCTCTGTGCAATGTGTAGAAGCTCAGACTGGATGACTAAATAGTGAGAAACTACATGGAGCCAGAGTTCTAGCTAACACCCAACACCGAGTTACTAGACATTTGAATGAGATCAACTTAGACATTGTATCTGAGACTCAAGTGAGGCCTGCCTTCATATGAATCAGCACAGGCAAGACAGCAGAAGATCCACTCAGCTGAACCCAGCTCAAATTGCAGAATTGTGGACAATAAATCATAGTTATTTTAAGGCATTAAATGTTAGGGCCGTTTATTATGCTCAACAGATAACCAAGCTAATGTATTACATGATCAGTTAGATTTTAACAATAGCTTCACCCCTAAAAATTTAGAGGTTTTGTCAAATGTGATCATCTTAGCATTTACTTAATAGTTTAAGACTTTTTCACATCTTTAATAACATTCTTCCAGCTTTTGAATGTTAGAGCTGTTTATTATGCATCAATAGATAACCAAACTAATGCAATAGTGTAATCCATAAAAATTTGGAGGTTTGTCAAATATGATAATCTTAGCATTTACTTAATATTTCGAGGCTTTTTCACATCTTTAATAACATTGTTCAAGAGGGTTGAGGATAATTAGAGCTCTTTCAACCTTTACTAGGAGCTAATTTCCAAACTAATGTTTATCTTTTAAAAATAAGTTTAAAAGCAGCATTACACTATATTCTGTCCACAGAGTAGAGATGTATGCAAAGCCTTGTGTGTTTTAAAGACAACTTTATAGCCAAATCAAAATTTAAAACACCACAATACCAAGGTGAAGAAAAGGTAGTTATTTATTCCCTTTTCTTGATCTTCCTCATGAATCCCACTTCAATAGTAGCAGGATATAAAACTTTAATTTTCATTCAATCAGAGCATAATGGAATAATTTAAAGTCACTTTAGGCACTTCAGTGTCTTTAAAAAAATGACTCAATTTATTTTTTCAGACTAACCTCTCTTCTAGCTATTTGCAGCTGCTTCAAGGTGACATTTGCACATAACCTAGTCTGTTAAAAATCCCATTTTAATTTTTCTAATTAAAACAAAAAAATGGGAGACCCCTGGTGTCTTGTTGGTCTCTAGTTGTGCTGCCGAAGTGTGGATGTTCTGATGCTCCCTGTAGGTACACTGCTGCCATTGCTAGTTTGTATAATTCCTGGCCATGCTTATTCAGCTGATTCGGTCCTGGTAGTCTCTGCTGCAGATTTAGTCTTATTTTCATTCTCACTGGTGCCCCAAAAGACCAGTGTTGACCTAAGACTCAGGTAGTCTCCCTGCAGTTTTGGCTTTGATTAAAGGGTCACCCCATTTAGTGAGTGTGACCCAGCCAAGCCTTCAAATGAACCTTAGGGGAGCATCAGAGTTTCTTCCACAGTTCGAGGACACTGAGTCAGTCTCTCACTCCATCTCACCATGTAGTTTCCTCAGGTTATTTCACGGGGGATCTTAAGATTCATCTCCCAAAGTTAATAGTAGAACAAATTTCCACTGCTATTAGCTTTCCCATATCTTTTCTAACTTATCTCCCCATCTCAGGCTTCAGTCCAAAAAGGGAGACTTAGACACAAGTGGCTCGACTCTTCTTTCAGTTTTATCTCCATTATCTCTCCCTGTTCACCCAGGAAGACAAGACTCAAGTTTTCCTCTTCTTTCTGTATGAGCAGAGGAGCTCCCTACACCGTAACTTCTTCTTAGACCTCCTCCTCCTCTTTTCCAAAGACATAAGTGATAGACAATGTGTAGGGATAGAGAAACTGGCATGATTAGGGAACAAAATAGCGAGAACACTTGAAAGCATGTTCCTCACATTTACATTTCAATAAGCATGTATTGGTCAAGCCTGTTTGCTAAGAGTTCCAGATTTCAGGGCCAAATAACTGTTAAATAAAATTCATAGAAAGCCATTGATTTGGACAGAGCTCCTCATTATGCCTCAACAAACCAAACCAAAATGGAGTCACTCATGCTAAAATAAAACATCACCAAGCCGAAATTAAAGTGTTTATCTGACTTTCTGAGCAATCAGGAGGAAGAGAAATAATAGCCAAGATCCAAAACAGGCCAGTTTTATCTGGCATAATAAGGCGTTTTCTCTGCTTTAACCTTTACAATGAAAGTAGCTTTGAAATAACCAAACTGCTTTTTGTTCTTTTTTTTTTTTCCTATCTATAAATACTGCCCACGTTACAGAGTAGAGTTCTCCAACCTCTTCTGATCCTGACGGCTTCCTAATTCACAGTTCTTTTCACAAATAAATTCTGTTGAATTTATTTATTTATTTTCCACAACCTAGGGTTAAATCTCTCTGATCCTATTGCTAGCTGTGTGACTTTGGGCAAATTCCTAAACTCTATACATCTCAGTTTCCTCATCTGCAAAATGGAGATAGTTATGGTATCTAACTTACTGGGATGTGGTAAGCATTGAATGAATTAGTGTAGGTAAAGTGTTTGGAAATGCGTCTAACACTGTTTAATCTCTCCTGAATTGCTATATAACGTGGACTATGAGTATGTGTAATCTCAGACATTTGCCTCCAAATTAAAACATAAGAGTGATTCAGTAGTTTGGAGTGACAAATAATATTTCAGGTACTATTTCTGCCACTGGGCTCTACAAGTTGTTATTAGAGCTTAAGAGAGTCGGAGTTATTTGTTTTTCAGGTTTTTTTCCGCCCCCCCCCCAGGTTTTGACCTTCCAGTTCACTGGGGCTTGAAATGAATCTGCAGTAAGCTTTGTTATTTGCTCTGACTCATTGTGGGATAATTGTTATTTAAATAGGACTGTAGGTTTGTGCCGGAAGATGTTAGGTGAAGCACTGAGGAAGCAAAAGAGAATAAATAACCCTGCCCTTGAATTGTTTACTGTTCTATTATGGAAGACATGGAAAGAGCAGACGAGAAGTGAGTCAGTTCCAAGAGGTAAGTGGCCATTTACAAATTCACTGAGCAGATGCGCTTCCATCCAAAAGGATATTCACCAATTAAACCTGAGACTAAGTGACGGTATATTGGGTTTTCTTCTCCCCATTGTCTCCATCTAAATAAAGAAAGCAGAACTCAACTATGTGATATCCCAGTGTAGAAAAAACTAAGATGGATCTCTAGGTACCTAACTTAATTACAGAACCAGGGAGTGATGCAGTAAGGCACTGGAGAGAAACAATCTCAGAGCTAATAAAAGATGTGTGCTGGATGAGACACCTCTGTTGAATAGGAGCAATCACTGTAACCCAGCGTGGCACCAGGCGTTCAAGCAGATTTGCCTTGGCTCTTTGTGGAGATTGCGCAACTGGGTAAGTTAAACAAGCACCTTTGCAGGATCCTTTCTGCCTTTCAGCATCGTGCTCTGCAGAGCTACTCTCCAGAATGACCAGCTCTATAGGATTTTATAAAGAGAAGATTTAAAAGAAAGAATAAAAAGGAGAGAATTCTTTATCTTCCAATTTTGGTAAGCTTGGGTCCAGTGTCTCATAAAAAAATAAAAATAAATCATTAGGCTCTTTTTCAGTGCAATCAATATGCCTTTTCTTTTATTATAGTAAATATTTCTGGGTCAATATTGTGCCCAGGAATGAGATAAAATAAAACAAAACAAAATCCAAAAAATTATATAACAGTGAATCAACCCAGGACACAGCACCATAAATATCTTCATTTTACAGATGATGAATCTTAGGTGAAAAAGAGGCTGTTGGAAAATAAACAGCCTATATTTAAATTAGTTATATGTGATTTTTTTTCCTCATTAAAATTCAACATTATTTCATCACGGTTAACATAAAATAGAGGAGAAATATTCAGGCAGCAAAATTAGTCATTGAATCATACACTCTAACATCTCCTTCTGTGATTTCATTTTTACCATAGTGTTTCTGAAAGATGCTTGCCTTTTCTGGAGAGTTATTTTCAGTGTATGTTGATTTAAGTTGTTTACAATTCTGATTACTTGTTAAGACATCTTTTAAAAGTAGTTTTGTTTATACAGGTCATTGCACAACTGAGATAAGAAAGGAAAATGGTCTGCTAGTCTGTCATAACAATAAAGGGAGATGTAAATTAGATGTGTAGCAAAATGCTTAGAAATTGGGTTGAAAAAAATCAGTTCAATTCACTTGCCTATTAAAAAAAGGAAATTGTTTTTGAAACCAAATAGCTTGGAGTCACATAAAATACAGAAAAAGTTGGTATTTGCTTTGATTTTTCTTATGCTGCAATAACCGTATGTGCAGCCAAGAGAAAGAACTATTAAAAATACAGAAAATCAAAAAAAAAAAAAAAAGGCTTAATTTACTTAAGGGGAAATTCATCCTGATTCAGGGAAAAGAGGCAAGACATGATGAACAGGCCGAATGAAGAATCATTAGTTTTGTAAGCGACGATTAGAAACGCTGGAAGCCCTATCTATCTTCATCATAACAAAACTGTAATAAGCACTGCTTTCAGTAAAGATTTGGGGTTTCTCTTCCTAGTGGGCATGTTTCCAGGAGAACGGAAGCTCTTTCTAAATAAAATGGAATCAGTGCTAAGTCAGATGTAGGAGAAGTTTACATATGAAAAAGATTTGACAATCCTACTATCAAAAAATTGATTCAGAATGTTTGCTTCCATTAAACTTACATTTTCATTCCTCATAGAATTCCTTTATATGTTCCTCATACCATTCACTTTCTGGAATACCTATCATCCTAAATTCAACTAAATTGAAAATTACGTTTCTGAGTAGATTTTGTGTTCTAGAAGCCCATATTATAAAGAGGGAATATAAAAGTTAATATCTTGTTTCCAGCCTCCAGTATACCTTTCCCATGTTGAACTTCACATCTTCCTTAAATCCCATCTGAATTTCAAACTCTTTTATGAAGCCTTGTTAAGTATTCCATCACGAACTTCCCATTTGAAATCCCATTGGACCATATAGTTTTGCACTTAGATTTTCTGTGATTTTCCCCCCCACAACCACATGATTACTCATTTATTCAGTAACTCATTTATTCAGTACATAGTGATCATCTAATATATGCTATCATGTTTAACTGGGGATGCGACAATGAAACAGACGAACAAGGATTGTGCTATCAAGGTGTTCGCATTCTAGTATATTCTAGATAATGAGAAAAGAACAAGAAAACAAGAACTTAGTGATAGGAACCGTGAAACAAAGTCATGTGATTGAGAGTGGTGAGAAGGGGAGTTAAGTAAAGATAGTTAACACTCTCTCATGTGGCACTTCTTGTAAGTCAAACACAATTGTTGTTTTATGAAGGCACTTATTGTTCTTTTATAAAGGCCCACCCTAATCCAGAATGATGCCATCTTGAGATTTCTGATTTGCTTACATTTACAAAGTCTTCTTCTCCCAAATAAGTCACATTCACAGGTTGCAGGTAGACGGTGTCTTTTGCTGGGACCAATCATGCAAGTCACTACAAGTCTGAAACCAAGCTCCCAAAGTAGGTATAATTGTCATCCTCTTATAAGTGAATACGCCCAAGCACAAAAAGAGTAAGTAATTGTTGTGGGCACATACCTAGTATGCAGTGCAGTTGGGATTTAAACTGAGATACTGGCTAGGCGTGGTGGCTGACACCTGTAATCCACTTTGGGAGGCCAAGGCAGGTGGATCACCTGAGGTTAGGAGTTCCAGACCAACCTGGCCAACATGGCGAAAGCCTGTCTGTACTAAAAGTACAAAAATTAGCTGGGCATGGTGGCACCTGTAATCCCAGCTATTCAGGAAGCTGAGGCAGGAGAATCACTTGAACCTGGGAGGCAGAGGTTGCAGTGAGCCAAGATCGCGCCATTGCACCCCAACCTGGGCAACAAAAGCGAAGCTCTGTCTCAAAATAAGATAAAATAAAAATAAAAAAATAAACTGAGATACTGGCTTCATGGCCAATGTGCATAACCCCCATTCTATATGGTGTCAGGTCAAGGCTCTCAAGAAAGAGTTTGAGACCCAAATGATGAAAGAGACTCCCCTGGTAGGAGGAACTATAACTGCAGGTATATTTGTTCTATCTTCTCAATCAGTAGGTATTAAAGTTCTAAAACATGGTTTCAATTTTCCAGTCAGCCCTAACATCAAGAATTGGAGGTCTGTGCCCCTCTCCTTCAGTCTTGGAGGGCTTATGAGTGCAGTCGCCTAATGTAGTTCAGTGGAAGTGACGTTGGCTATCATGCTTCGAGGAAGCTATACCATGCAGAGAGACCATGTGTGCACATTACAGCCGGCAACAGTAGTCTGCAAGTCCTCCCAAGCCAGGTGCCAGACACATGAGTGAACAAGCCTTCAGCTGATTTCAGCCTTTAGCTGTGGGGTCACCTCCAGCTTATGCCTCTTTCCAGAAAGGCCAAGATATTACGCAGCAGAGACAAGACACAATGTTGTATCATGCCAAAATTTTTGTCCCATGGAATTTGTGAATATAATAAAATGCTTGTTGTTTTATGGCACTAACTTTGGGGTAGTTTGCTATATAGTGAGTAGTTAGCAGAATAGCCATGCCTAAATCATATCCCACAGGGCTACAGAGAGAATAGATATAGTGGAGGAAAAAGAGAAAAACAGGTATTTATCAACAGTTTTTCAGGAGACTGGAAGAAATGCTTTAGCTATTTTAAGCAGGAATGGAATTAAGATTAGTAAATTAAATGCTTATAAACTTTTGGAAGCACAGGAGAAAAAAGGTCAAGAAACTGCTGATGTCCAGGAACTCAGAAAGGAAAGAAAATCAGGGATGTTGACACGGATAGACTTCTGTGCCTGCAGCACAGAAGCAGGTGTTTTGCAGGGGTTAGCCAGGACCTACTGCAAATTTCACGTCCGCTGTCTGCCATGTGTCTGGCAGGAGCTGGTGCCAGAGAATAATGGTTTATCTTTCCCTTTCACCTCCCAACTCTTGGATAAGTGCCAGTCATTAGCCAAACCTATTTTGTAAACTAGATCCCGCATATGGGAGGGCTTCAGTGGGCAGGTTGGAGCTGAGATTCTACAATGTCTGGCATCATCTGCCCCTTTGGATACTCAGCATCCATAAATAAAATTATGTAGATGTTTAAATTTCAGAACAACAGGACAACAACATCATTCTGCTAAATCCGATCTATTTCTCATACAAGTAATGCCATACTCATTCTCTGCTAAAGTGAGGAAACCCAGGCTTTATCAGTATCTGTATCCACCACTGAATGATGTTCATTTCTTTTGTAATTCAGTTACAAATTATAGTTCAGTTAAATTCCCCTTTTGTAGTTTATTGACTAAATTATAAGGTATCTACCACCAACAGCTTTAACATAAGGAAGAGGGGGAAAAAAGAATTTGGTAAATGTATATGTAACAGTACAAGAAAGAAAATGTGCATAGCTACTGTGGCCCTCGATTCTGTAACTGGTTGCTCCATGTTCTCTATGCTCTCAGCCAAAACTTCAATCGATAATGGCTCTTTACTTGAAATAACAGCCCAAACCTCTATTTCTGAGGGTCTGAAGCATTAGTGTTCTTGATCACAGAGTTGCTTTAGTCTTCCATCAACTTTGGCTTCTAGATATTTAAGTACTAAGAAGGGTCTCATAAATTTCCTAGATTCCAATAAATTCCTATTGTGTAGAAGCAACCTTATTTGTCCTTGATAAGCAGAATCAATTACCCCAGAAAATAAAGTATCTTCCTTTTTTAACTGTTAGTTCACTGGTATGAAGAACCCAAATTACTAGCTGACATACACAACTTTTAGTCAATATGAGCTTTGTGGCTTACCCAGTGTACACTTTCTGCTTTAAGAACTAAGACTTCAAAGCCAGTAGATCCAAGAATTGTAGGGATGAGAAGCACAACTTTATAAATAGACCATTAGGGACGATAAAGAGAAACACCCAATTTTTTTTCTGCCTTTTTAGTTCCAAGACCTATATATTCTGGCTACAGGTGATCCATAAATCGATCAGAAGCTATAAAAATATCTCACTGAGTAGGGCAGCTATCCAAGTATGCCAGGTGTTGTTAGCCATGTTAATAATCTATTTTACTGATCAATCTGCTGCGTCGCTTCTGGGCGATTGGGTGAATTACTACATTTGAGAATGTGAGTCAGTCATTTCCAAAAGTGTGAGCCAATGCCTCATTTCTTAAGGTCTAAGGCAAAAGCAATGCCGTGTGGGATATTGTGATATCAAATGAGGCATTTGGGATATCCATGGATGGGACTAGGTGTAAGAGCACTGTGGGCAGGGAAAGCAGATCTATTTAGAACATTTTTTCCAATGAAAATGAAGGGTACCATCCTGATGGTTGGCTATTACTTGGGGAATCATTTTATATTGGGGACTCAGCATAATCCTCCACTGTTTGCAGGCAGGTAACTTAGGAGCCGTCACAAATGGGATAGTTCTTAGTAGGGAAAGTCCTTGTTTTTGAGGTCATGTACAACCCTTTTTTTGCTGCTGTAACAACTTTGTTCGTTAGCCTGTTGAGCAAGTGTATCACACCCACACATTTCTTCCCTGAATTACTTGTTACTCTACTACAAATACAGTCTTTCCAAATCTCTGATAATGTAAGCAAACCATTATTTGCTATCCTGGAGTTAGTGTGGTCAGTCATTATTTTGGTCATCTCTCCTTCCGGGCATGTTGAAGAACTGCATGCAGTGTGTAAATCTCTGACCTCTGTCCATGAGGCCCGCATCAGAGTTTGCTATAATGATTCCAGCACATCATGCAGACACATATGTGAAAAAACAACGCTGATAATTTCCTTCCTTCTGGTATCCTGGATAAATTGTGAGAAATAAACCTCATGATGGTCCTTCAGAATGAGTAATGCTGGATGCTATAATGATCAACTCCAAACCCTCACTGGCTGTGCACAATGAAAGCTTATTACTCACTCCAGAGTCCAACAGTATCAGTGTATGTTTGTGTGTGTGTGTGTGTGTGTGTGTGTGTGTGCAAGCGTGTATGTTGATAAAAGGGTAGGTTTATACCATCAGAGACACAGAACTTTCTATTCTGTGGCACTGACATCTTCTACATGTGACCCCTAAAGTCTTCATGGAATGAAAAGAGAGTTTTCATGATGATTTTTATGGAGAACTATGGAATTTTTAAGAGAATATTGCATGTGGGAGATTCTTATAGGTCTGTGGTAATTGAAAACAATGGCTGCAATAATCTCCTGTATCCCTTTGCAATGTGATTTTGAAGCTTTTCCCATCAAAAGTTAGAGTTTCATTCTCTTATCCCTTGAATCTTAATTTGATCATGTGATCTCCTTTGATCATTGGGTTATTACAAATATGATGCAAAGAGAAGATTGAAAAGTGCTTATGCATTGAGGCTTCCTCTCTCTTATTGTTGGAAATGCTAAACCACCATGTGAAGAAACTCATGCTAGCTAACTATAGCAACTATATGGAGAAAGTCACAATCATCCCATCTGTCCTAGCTGAAGCCTAAACACATAAGTGATGACATCCTAGTCTCCACAGCCCTACTCTAGTTACAAATTTACCTCTAGAGAGCATTCAGTTGACTCAGATCTGAAGATCTGGGCAGACTTGATAAATCATGAGCAAATCCAGTGATTGTGTCGCTTGAAGCCATAAAGTCTGGAGTAGTTTGTTATACATTGAAAGCTAACTGATACTGGACCAGAATGGGAAGAGGCTTATATCACCTCTTCCCACATTTCAATAATCAGAATTCAGTTGTGTGTCCCAACCTGTTTGCAAGAGAGCTGAGTGATGTAATTTAACAATAAGGTCAGGAAGAACAAGACAGAGTTGATAAACGCATAGCAAGTTTTCTCCACATTTGCATCCTTTTAGTCACCAGTTATTTGGCAAACACTTCCTTTTACACATAAAACACATATGCAAGTCCCCTAAAGAGGCAATCTAAAATGCCACTTAAGCTCTGCAACTATCTCAGTACCTAAGATCTCTGGGTGACGTACAATTATGTTAATCACATTCAGGTATACCTTGCTTTGTTTTGGTAACCTATGAATCAAAAGCAGTTATCTTCCCTGCACCCTTCACAGGCATACTCAGAATACGGTAGTGGAGAAGGCACAGACAATTGGAGTAACCTGGTGGATCTGTCTTGTACCAGCTCAGAGTGTGAGAACCAACTGTGTACACATCTTCCCGACTCCATATTCAGTGGCATCATTCGGTAACCTGAAATCAGCAACAGGAGTGTATAGACTACAGAAAATGGCAAGAGCTACAACAGGGCTTTTTTTTGTTGTTGTTGTTGTTAGAGATCGCATTTTCCAGATGCTACATCGATGACTGTAATTAACACTCTCATGCAGAAGAAAGAAAAATGACAGAAGCTAGGCAGTCCACAGAAATGACTAAATATTTTGGCATAGGCATTGTGATGTCCCTCTGCCATGTAAGTAGGGAAATTTTGTTGGTTAGGTCACAGCTCTGTTTTCTGAAACTAACTAACTTACTCTATTTTGCTCAATATCTCTTCCTTCCTAGAGATTCGTCCTTGTCTTTTATTCCCCTTAGTCACATATTAAATGTGTGCAATGGTTTCAATATTTGTCTCTTTCAAAACTTATATTGAAGTTTAATTGCCATTATAGCAGTATTACGAAGGGGGTGATTAGATCCCATGAGGGCTCTACCCTACAAGTTCATCCCCATTTTACTCCCACCATCTTGCCTTCTGTCATGTGATGACACAGCAGGAAGTCCCTTCCCAGATACCAGCACCTTGATATTGGGCTTATCAGCCTCCAGAACCATGAGCGAATACATTTATCTTTGTTGTAAATCTCCCTGTGTGTGGCATTCTGTCATAGCAGCAAAAAATGGACTAAGACGGTGAGCATTATAAGGTATGCTTTTCTTGTGGTCTGCACAACCTTCTCAGCCTGCTTACTCCTGGAACAAACAAGGTATCCCAAAGCTTGTTTATAACTCAACTGAAGAAATTTTTAGTCCAGGCTGGTGGAGGCTTTTAGAAATACAATTTGTTCAAAACCTTCATATACTTCCCATGTATTTGCTCCCAATCAGTTTCATGTGCTAATAAAATGAAAATCATTTTTCTAAACGTAGCTCTCAAATCTGTTTTATTTGCTTTTTCATTTTCTACTTCTTTCTTAATAGAATGGCTTCTACCTTGAAAGTGTCAGGTTAAAATGGGCCATAACCTTAACCTACTCTGTGCCCCAGGACTTGGTCTTCATAAAATTTTATTACTAGAATTATTTATCTATTGTGTCTTCTCTATGTGGTATAGAAGCAACTGGTTTTTCCAATTCTTCATGACATTGCATTTCTGGGTTCATTTTACACTCTGACTTCTGCTGGCAAGCTAGCCAATTCTCATCTTTCTTTAGTGACTTGCACACTGACAAGCTCTTCTCAAATACTGTTCACGGCACTGTTGGAATAGAAGGCATATTGTCTGTCTTCCAACTTGTTGTACAAAACAGTTTGTTTTGCCACTGTGTGACATGAGCCATCATCCTTCCTACCTCTGCCATGAGTTTCTTTGTCACTTGCTGCCTGACCACCAAATTAAAGACATTTATTTCAAGTATTCATTATGGCATCACTGTATTTCTAGAATCTATTTCTGTAGTCAGCGAAAAGAATATTACCTGGTAAAATAGCTAAATCCAAAACCTCAGTAACTTAACACTGTAAAAGTGTATTATTTAATCATTCGCTGTCCCATGAAGTTGGAGTAGAAGTACTCTGCCTTATAACACTATTCAGAGACTCAAGATCTTTTCATTTCATTGTGGCATCGTTCAACTTATCAGCAACCAGCTTTACCATGAGGAGAGAATGAGAATGGAGAACTGCATGTGAGAGATTTTTATGGACCAGGCCAGGAAGAAGGATATATCACTGCTGCTTCAATCTGCTGGCCAAAATTCAGTCACAGAGCCAAACCTAATGGAAGGAGGCTGACAAGTGTAGTTTATCTATTTGCACAGGAGGAAAATAAAACAGATGCAATGAACACACAACACTGCCTCTCGTTCAAAGTCAAACAATTGGTTCAGTCTCAGTTATGCTACTTAGAAGCTCTGCAGCTCTTTGTAGGTGTTTCTCCATTTGCTAAAGGGTAATACTTATACAACAAAATTTCTTTCTTATTGCTAAAGTTTGAATGTTTGTTTTCTCTAAAACTCATGTTGAAACAATCTACAAAATGGAAATATTGAGAGGTGGGGCCTTTAAGAGATGACTGGGTCATGAGGCTCTGCCCTCATGAATAGATTTACCTATGCATGGATTAACGGCTTAATGGGTTATGATGGGAGAGGAACTGGTGGCTTTACAGGAAAAGAGAGGCATGAACTATCATGTTAGCATTTTCAGCCCCCTCACCATGTCACGCCCTGTGCCACCTTGGGACTCTGCACAGAGTCCCCACAACAAGAAGGCTCTCACAAGATGTAGCCTGATGATGCTGGACTTCTCAGCCTCCTAACTGTAAGAAATAAAATCTTTTCTTTATAAATTACCCAGTTTCATGTATTCTGTTCTATGCAACAGAAAATGGACTAATACACTTATGGATATTTCTCAACCCAAACTATTAATCAAATATGTATAAAATGAAAATATTTTCAGAATAGTAAAAGGTGCTAGAGATCACTTTTCCTTTTATTCCTTGCAATTAAGAAGGGATATGTGACTAACTGGCCAATGGAATAGGAAAAGTGAAGTCTGTCAGTTCTGAATGGAAACAATGAAGACTCTCCTGCTCTTTAACCCCTCAACTTCTTTGACCTTAGGATCCACTGATTTTGTCAATAAAAGTTAGGGGCATGTCCAGCGTCTTGGGTCCCTAAACATTTTATATACATTAATATGGGGAATGGAGCCTGTATTAGCCTGTTTTCACACTGCTGATAAAGACATACCAGAGACTGGGCAATTTACAAATTATAATATTAAAACAAATATATTGATATAACCAGAAGGATAACCAGAAGGTATAACAGAACTGTATTGACAAGATAGGGAGAAGGGAAGTGTATACATGACTATGTCTATGTGTGGGGGGATGGAGGGCAGAGGGAAGGTGTTAAATGGTTAAATCCTCCACTTCTCTCATAAGAAGTCAATGAATAAAACTAAAAATGAAAAAAATCACGAAACAGTAATGTAAGCCTATTACTTAGATATATGAGGGTGCATGCCAAAAGAAGCAGCTAAAAATAAGTTAAAACTGATTGCTTTTGTAGAGGTGGAAATTGAAAGGAGGAAGTAATTTTGTAAGGATACTTGTGTTTTATTATAAGCCTAACAGGACCACTTAACTTTTCAAACCACGAACATACATTACTTTTGGCAAAAGCAAAATAGTTTTTACAAAAGTGAGGGTGAAATAAATCAATTTGCAGGCACTAAAATGACATAGCCCATTGGAAAATCTTTTGTAATGTGCAAATTTCTGTGTGAATGCTAGTCATGATAACCATTACAGCGGATGCCGAAACTGTTAATAATTGATGCCAGGCCTCAGCATCGGTGCTGTCAGATATTTGCTCACTACCTGGTCATCTGTAGCAATCAGCATGTAGGGACCAAGTACCACCATTGTTACCCAATTCCTTGTCAAGAAAGGAGAAGACACGGTTCCTGCTAATCCTTCCACAAACCTTCAGTTACTGTCTATCACGTAGGAGGCATAAAGCCCACCCGTAGCATAGTGGCAGGGATGAATGTCCCTGACCACAAGATCTGACCTGTGAGTTCCTGGCCAAGATGTGTGCTAAGCTGGGCCCACTTCCTAAACTCTCTTTTGTTGGGAGCCTGACATAATTTATACAAACAGAATATTACCAGATTCCCTTTCTCTCATCCCACGCTTCCTGCCAAACTTCCACTGTTCTAACGTCTGAATTAATGACTTGTTTTGTTTATAGAGTTGTCCTTTGGTATTCGTTAGAAACTGGTTCCAGGACCCCCATGGATACCAAAATCTGTGGACGCTCAAGTCCCTGATATCAAATGATATAGTATTTGCATTTAACCTAGGCATTTCCTCCATACGCTTTAAATCACCTCTAGATTACCTGTAATACTTTATACACTGCAAATGTCATATAAATCGTTGTCATACTGTATTATTTAGGGAATAAGGACAAGAAAAAAACAATTGTACGTGTTCAGTACTGAGGTATTTTTTTTTCAAGTATTTTTGATGCCTCTTTGGCTGATTCCCTGGAATGCAGAACCAACAGATTCAGATTTAGAGGGCTAGCTGTACTTCTATGTGGTTCTACCTTTATTACGTATATTATAGTCAGTTCTGTATCTTATAGTTTGTATCTTTCATTCTCATCTGTAGGATTGGAAATATGTGTAGTTCATGTTGCAACAGATAAGAAGATGGGCACTGAAAACAGAGTATGTGAGTTTAAATTCAAGCTTTGTTACTTTCTAGGGCATCGTAACCTTGGGAAAGTTACTAACTTCTCTGTATCTCACTTCCTTTTTCTTTTCTTTTTTTTTGAAACGGAATCTCACTCTGTCGCCCAGCCTGGAGTGCAATGGCACAATCTCGGCTCACTGCAACTTCTGCCTCCTGAGTTCAAGCAATTCCCTTGCCTCAGCCTCTTCAGTAGCTGGGACTATAGGCACATGCCGCCACACCAGCTAATTTTTAGTTTTTTTTTTTTTAGTAGAGACGAGGTTTTACTTTTTTGTCTAGGCTGGTCTTGAACTCCTGAGTTCAGTCAATCCACCTGCCTTGGCCTCCCAAAGTGCTGGAATTACAGGCATAAGCCACCATACCCGGCTGCCTCACTTCCTTTTGCTATTACAAGTTGGAGATAATGAGAATATTTAACTTTATACGCTTAATATAACGATCAAAAGAGTTAACAAATGTAAAGCTAAGAAGTGTTTCTGACACATAGTAAAGTTATACAGCTTATCAGTGAATATTAATATCACGGCACATAGCAACACTATATGTTTGTTATCTCTAGTTGATTTTAGCATTGTTATTAGTTCTTGATTAGGACCAAGCAAACACCAGACACTAAAAAATACAAAAGTTCATGAATATGATTCAATGCACAAAACATTCATAGAGATCTGAATCAACTTCTGCCCGCCTCCACTCCTGCCATATGAACCGTGGAAAAATGCAGTTCAAGAAATGCAACTGAGACACTCCCAAAGAAAAGACAGCTCAATTCTCTATCCCAGTGCTTCTCAACACAGCATTGGACAGCTTTACCTCTGGGACTTTCTAAAAAGAGTCACCCCAAAGAATCTACATGACACACTGTGAGGCAGCCAACCTCTCAAAATTCCAAACAAAGCAAGATGCGTGGGCTTCAGGGATTTCAGCCTTGAGTTCAGCTCCTCAGGCCCTACGTCTTCCACCCACCCACAGTTAGCCTGCTTCACTTCTGTCGACTTATAACTTAAATGTCTCTTCCTTAGAGGACTCAGCAGGTTAATTATGCAGTCTTTCTCCCAGCATCCAATTGTTTTTATTTTCATGACATTCACCCACTTCTTGAATTAAAAATATATTTGCGTGCATGTGTTTGATGACTGTTGCACATCAGCTTTCCAAGGATGGGAACGGATCTTCCCTCTCTCCACTCCACATGGAGCACCTGATTCAGCCCAGGTGCATTATTACAGAGTTTACTAAAAGACACGTTTCTTTCAAATAAAGACATTACAGTCAACTTCATAAAGGAGGCGATTTGCAGGCCAGGCTGATGAGCTTTTTTATTTTATTGTGAGATGGGATCTCACTCTGTTACCCAGGCTGAGTGCAGTGGCATGGTCATGGTGCACTGCAGGCTTAACCTCGCGGGCTCCAGTGATCATCCTACCTCAGCCTCCCCAGTAGCTGGGACCACAGGCATGAACCATCACTAGTGGCTAATATTTTATTTTTTGAAGAGACAGGGTCTCAGCATATGGCCTAGGCTGCTCTTGAACTTCTGGATGGAAACAATCCTCCCACCCCGGCCTCCCAAAGTGCTGGGATTACAGGTGTGAGTCATTGCATCTGACTATAAACTTTTAAATTTCATAATTTTTCTAGAATAATATGAGACTAAATAACATTTTATTTGCATATAATTAAATTGTGCTGGAGCTTTAGTTTTCAATTCAGTTTGAATTATATTATGTCATTAAAAATGAATTGAGATTATTGAAACTTAAATATTTCCCCAACATACTTTGCAATATCCTAGAACATTGACAAACATTTTTCTTATTTCTTAAGTAAGCAATGGATTTTAAAAATGCCAAAGAGTTTAACTTCTTTTGATTCCACATATAGTGAGATCATGTAGTGTTTGTATTTCTGTGTCTGCTTATTTCACTTAGCATAATACCCTCTAGTTTTATAGAACAGAGAATAGATTAGTAGTATCCAGAAGCTGGGAGGTGGAAAGTGGGCTGGAAAGTTGTGAGTTGAAGGGGATTTCAGTCAAAGCGTGTCATGTTCCAGTTGTAAAATGAATATGTTCTGTAAATCTAATCCACAGCATGTTGATGATAGTTAATAATAATGTATTATATACTTGAAACTTGCTAAGAAAGTAAATCTTCTTACTAAATAACAAAGATAAGTGTGTGAGATGATGGATATATTAAATAGATTGATTATGGTAATCATTTAGTGACATATTCATATAAAAAACACATTGTACTCTTTAAATACAAGCAATTCTAAAAAATGCAAAAGCGCTCAAAGAACAAGGGCAGCAGCCTTCATTATCCATGTTTCTAAAACAAAGAAGACTTAAATTCAGTCATGCCTATACAAGATCATATTTAAAGAAAAATAATTATTGTGTTGATCATATATTTCTATATTCTCTGAAAGCTTATGATGATCAAATAACTAGGTGAAAATTAAAAAGCCTGGTCAACTATCACTTAGAAGGATGTTTGTTTCTAATAGTGCCAAACACTGGGATGTTTCAAGAAAGTTTAAAGTTTGACATTCAAAAGAAAACAAGACCTTGACTTTCTTCATTCCCGATTCACACCACACACACACACACACACACACACACACACACACACACACACAC
>NW_022436945.1:11641098-11690827 GCF_009761245.1 Sapajus apella
CACACACACACACACACACACACACACACACACACACACACACACACACCATAGAGCTTAACTGAATAACATATTTGTTCAAATGCTTTGGTATCACCAAAGACACAGAACTTCTTTTTCTAAACAAGTATATCACATGTAGTTGTCTACTCTATCATCTTTATATTTTAAGATAATTTTTTTCAAAAATGACACCTTAATAGATTGCCTGTTCTCAAAAGAAGAGAACTGTTTTTTCAGAGTGAATTGAGCACAAATGAAGCATTTGACAAGAAATTGTGGTTTAATTGTTACACTTGCCTACCTGTGGGCACAAGGTAGGTGTCGATTTTATTATATGATCTCTTTTGGCTGATGGGAAAGAACAAAGCAACCAGAGTAGTTTAGTTACAACTGAGGTGCAAACACAAAATTAAAAGGGAAGTGGGAGCAGAACACAAAAACCTCTTTCATGTGGAAACTGATCATGTTCATATCAAAGACAAAGACCCTGGGGAGAAAGTAAAAGCAACACAATTATATGCTAAAACAGTAAGAATTAGAGGTTGATTTCATCATCCACAAAATGTGCACAGTAATGTTCATGACTCAGGAAATATAAAAGCAATTAATGATAAGGAAAATTCATTGTAATTTAATCATATTCTTTTGTGATTAGAGTGGATGTATTTACTATAGAACATCTGTAAGATACATAAAATTATAAATAGTAAATAAAAATTGCCATCAAATCTTACCTGGCAAATGATACTTAATGCACATTTTACTGCATTTATGTTCATATATAGATTCATTCATTTGACAAATATTTATTGTGTGCCTACTGTGTTTCAAGGAATGTTCTAATACTTGAGACATGAAAATGAGCCAAAAAAAATAGAAAACTCATAAAGATAAAAATTCCTACCTCATAGAAATTACATTCTATTGGAGGGAGGGATGGTACAGGGTAGTGAGCAGGGGGTGGAAAAACAAGTAGTAAAAACTAAGCATAATATATATGTGTATCATACAGTATAGTAGGTGATATTACTAAATGATGAGTCCTATGGGGGAAGAAAAGCCATAAAGTGAAACCTGCTGTGGCCAATTTACCTACAGGCAAGAAGCAAAGGAAAGTATCAATTTCTGTAAGAATTGTTCACAGAAGATCCTTCAAGTCCAAACTAAGAAAAAAACATAATGTCCATTTATTGCCATGCCCATCTCAAACATTCATGGACCTAGGGTAAAAGTAACATGGAGACTTCATATACCATATGTCTAAATTTAAAAAAGTATAACTCAAGCGGAAAAAAATACAATCGAGTATGTTCTATCTTTCCCCTTTGACAAATACAAACCCTGGAAGGCTAGGTGTGACTCTGGAATTCATGAACTCTTTGAAATTTGGTCTCAGAACAGGGTAGAGACAGGCAAGCAGGCCAGTCTTTGATCCACTAGTTGTCCCCTTCTCACTCCATTCCTCATTCTCTCCTGTACTGTGAGGGACTTCAGAAGCAAACATGAGAATACTCAAACCCTCCTGTTCATGCTCTACCTATACGTCAACCCCTGATGCTGCAAACAGCCACTCCTTGGCCATGGCTCAGGCCTCCATGTGCTCACATAGCTATCTCGCCCATCCTAAGAGAAGAGGCCCAGGTAGACTCTGGAACACTAGAATGACCCGACATGTGTCCCTTGTGGCTAAAGGATCATAAAAATTACCAAAGGAGACTGTGGAAGAGGTCACAAAAGATCTGCATTAGGGGGAATCTGTTAGGGATCATCAATACAAATGAAGCATTTTTTTTTTTCCCTTAAACAACACTTCTGACCTTAAATGCATGGGGAGTTGATATGGTTTGTCAGTGTTCTCATGCAAATCTCATCTTGAATTATAATTCCCACAATTCCCACATGAGAAAGTGATTGAATTATTGGGGTAGGTATTTCCTGTGCTGTTCTCATGTTAGTGAGAATGAATCTCATGAAATCTGATGGTTTTAAAAATGGGAGTTTTCCTGCACAAGCTCTCTCTTTGCCTGCTGTCATCCATATAAGACATGATTTTGCTTTTCCTTGCTTTCCTCTATGATTGTCAGGTTTCCCCAGGAATGTGGAACTGTAAGTCCATTAAACCTCTTTTTCTTCCCAGTCTCAGGTATGTCTTTGTTAGCAGCATGAAAATTAACTAATACAGTACATTAGTACCAGTAGAATGGGGAACTGCTGAAAAGTTACTAGAAAATGTGGAAGTTACTTTGGAACTGGGTCACAGGCAGAAGTTGGAACAGTCTGGAGGACTTAGAAGAAGACAGGAAAATGTGGGAAAGTTTGGAACTTCCTAGAGACTTGTTGAATGGCCGTGACAAAAATGCTGATAGTGATATGGACAATAAGGTCTAGGCTGAGGTGGTCTCAGATGGAGATGAGGAACTTGGGAAATGGAGGAAAGGGGAATCTTGTTATGTTTTAGCAAAGAGCCTGGTGGCATTTTGCCCCTGCCCTAAAGATCTGTAAAACTTTGAACTTGAGAGAGATGATTTAGGGTGTCTGGCAGAAGAAATGTTTAAGCAGCAAAGCATTCAAGAGGTGATTTGGGTACTGTTAAAGGCATTCAGCTTTATAAGGGAAGTAAGCATAAACGTTTGAAAAATGTGCAGACTGACAATGTAATAGAGAAGAAAATCCCATTTTCTAGGGATAAATTCAAGCCAGCTGCAGAAATTTGCAAAAAGTAATGGGGAGTCAAACGTTAATACCCAAGACAATGGGGAAAATGCCTCCAGGGCATGACAGAGGTCTTCAGGGCAGCCCCTTCCATCACAGGCTCAGGAGCTTAGGAGGGAAAATGGTTTTGTGGGCTGGGCCCAGGGTCCCTGAGCGATGGGCAGTCTAGAGACTTGGTGCCCTGTGTCCCAACTGCTCCAGCCATGACCAAAAGGGGCCAAGGTACAGCTTGGGTCATGGCCTCAGAGGGTGCAAGCCCCAACACTTTGCACCTTCCATATGGTGTTGAGCTTGCTGACCCACAGAAAACAAAAATTGAGGTTTAGGAACCTCTGCCTAGATTTTAGAGGATGTAGGGAACTGCCTGGATGTCCAGGCAGAAATTTGCTGCAGGGTCGGGGCTCTGATGGAGAACCTCTGCTAGGGCAGTGCAGAAGGGAAATGTGGGAGACCCAACACAGAGTCCCTACTGGGGCACTGCCTAGTGGAGCTGTGAGAAGAGAGCCACTATCCTCCAGACCTCAGAATGGTGGATACACCTACAGCTTGTCACAGTGTGCTTGGAAAAGCCACAGACATGCAATGCTAGCCCCTGAAAGCAGCAGGGAGAGAGGCTGTACCCTGCAAAGCCACAGGGGCAGAGCATCCAAGATCATAGGAACCCACCTCTTGCATCAGCATGACCTGGATGTGCGACATGGAGTCAAAAGAGATCATTTTGGAGCTTTAAGATTTAACTGCCCTGCTGGATCTTGGACTTTCATGGGCTTTGTAGCCCCATTGTTTGGGCCAATTTCTCCTATTTGGAACAGTTGTATTTACCCCTTGCCTGTACTCCCATTGTATCTAGGAAGTAATTAACTTACTGTTGATTTTACAGACTCATAGGCAGAAGGGACTTGCCTTGTCTCAGATGAGACATTGTACTGTGGACTTTGGAGTTAATGCTGAAACGAGTTAACACTTTGAGGGACTGTTAGGAAGGCATGATTGGTTTTGAAATGTGAGGACATGAGATTTGGGAGGGGTCACAGGCAGAATGATATGGTTTGGCCATGTCCCCCCTCAAATCTCATCTTTAATTGTAACTCCCACAATTCCCATATGTCATGGGAGGAACCCAGTTGGGGGTGATTGGATTATGCTGGCAGGTCTTTCCTGTGCTGTTCTAGTGACAGTGAATGAGTCTCATGAGATCTGATTGTTTTAAAAGTGGGAGTTTTCCTGCATAAGCACTCTCTTTGGCTGATGCCATCCATGTAAGATGTGACTTGCTCCTTTTTGCCCTTTGTCATGATTGTAAGGCCTCCCCAGCAATGTGGAACTGTAAGTCCATTAAGCCTCTTTTTCTTCCAAGTCTTAGGGATGCCTTTATCAGAAACATGAAAACAAACTAATACAGTGGTTTTCCATACCAAGAGATTCTTCAGTTTTTCAAGACCAACTGGGTGTCCAAGCATCCAGCTCTCAGACTACCCAGTGCATGCAAAGACTCCACAGTTTAAGCTTAGTCCCACAATGCTGCTTGCATTTCAACTGCCAGCCACAAATGGGTACCTAGGCTACCCACTTTTTGACCCAGCTGACCATAAATATGTGTTGCCATGACTACCCCCTCCCTCATGGCTTGATAATGCTTGAGAATGACTTGAAGAATGCAGGAAATCACTTTCTTTACTGTTACCAGTTTATTATAAAGAATACAACTCTTCTATCTCTATGCCAAATAAAGGAGATGCATAAGAGAAGGTACGAAGGGAGGGCGTGTACAGAACTTTCATGCCCTCCCGGAACCTCGAAGTATTCACCAACCTGGAAGCACTCCAAACCCCATCATTTAGGGGGTTTTATGGAGGTTCCATTAGTAGCATGATGGATTAAAATCACTGGCATTGGTAATTGAACTCAATCCCTAGCCCCTCTCATCAAGGGATTATGTGGATGAGGGTAGGATGAAAGTTCCAACCTTCTAAAAATGGCTGGGTCTTTCTGGTGACCATTCCCAATCTTGAAACTATCTAGGGGTCCCCAGCTCCACCAGTCATCTCTTTAGTGTACAAAAAATACTCAGCACTTTGGAGCTTCCAAAGGTTGTAGGAGTTATTGCTAGGAACTGGGAAATGAATAATTTTTTTAACCACACCACAGGGAAACTCTCTGTAAAGAGCAGTATGAGTCCTATGAGAAATGAGCCAATTCTAATCTTCCCTAAATGCAGAAAGCGTAGTCACAGATGGTGAGCACCCAGCCACATAAGGCTATGACCCTTCTCTACTCATCCCCATTTTCTGTGGTTGTACCTTGAAGAATCAGAAGCCCAGCTGCCAAGCAGAAAACAAGATAATCAGAGATGGTGGAAGAAGTCAACTACATGTCCCCTCTCTAATGGGACTTCTAGATCTGAAGCAGTGTCAAACTGATAGACGGTAAGTAGCCCTACATGTGTTGTTAGATCAGAGTTTTGATCATTACACTGATGGCTAGACATTTTAGTGAGCGAAAGGAGACAGTTCTTAAAACTAAGGAGGATGAAAAAGCCATGGTACAAAGCTAAGTTTTCATCCAGGGGCAGGAAAAGAAATAGCCCTTAGAGCAAATAAAACAAAACCATACAAAAAAGAACAGAATTGCTTTGTTGGCATTTCATGACATTCCCTAGGTCAATAACAATTCGCATGACCATTAGGTAGTTGAACTTGTTTTTTCACTGAGATTCTATATATCAAGACATTTGAGGACCCAAGATTCATCTGTGCTTTATTTTTTCTAATAGTTGATCCATTAAGAAACGTGATTGTGTAGTGTTTTTACTACACAATAATTTAATAATTTTAGAACAATGTACTTTTATTAGGTATCTTCTTTAAAAGTACCAACAAAATTCTCTCTGGGATGTATATTATTCTGAGAGCTTTCTTATAAGAGAGTATCCTTGATTATATATTTAATTTGTGTAAAAAGTATTCTTGGCACTGAGTTGCCCATAATATTTCCCATTTAGTGACATGGTCATTAGGAAGTTTGACTGATTATGGTTCACGGTCTTGAGCCATGGCCCACTTCTTAGACTGATCATAAGTTGAGCAGCTTCCAAGAGTTAACTGCAGGAATACTTCAAACCTTGGTGTCATTTGATTCTGTCTCCAACGTTTTAGTTGATTGATCTTTCCTCCTTCCCATTTGGGAAAGATGCTTTTGAAAGAGGGAATCATGAGCAGTTATAGCAGAATTTTTGAACTTCCTTTTGAATATTCCACCTTTAGTTTTTGGGGAACCTTGTCAGTTCTTTCTTATTTACTATTTTCAGCTACTTAATCAACTTTTTCCCTGACGAGTCACTCTTCAAAAATGGCAGCCCTCCATGATTGACTGGGACTGCTGGAAAATAGGCCACCTTGCTTTCAAGTATCTTTTGTAACTTTTTTTTTTTTTTTCAGGAATTTGGGCTTTGCTTGCAGAAAATTAAAATTCATTCTATTAAGTATGTCTTCTTCCTCTGACAGCTCATCAATTAGTGACTCTAGGATCTTGGACAGGTTTAATCAACCCTTCCATGAAGAGGCAGCCTTTATTTTGGAGTTGGCCTCTGAAGCCCAGCTCCTTCTGTTATTCTGTTTTTCCACATTCTACTTCTCTGTCTCCTGGGTTCCTATTTGAGAACATCTCTACTTCCATATATTCTTTGGAAATTTTCACAAGATGATTATCCCTAATCACATAATCAAATAGTGTCTTAGTGTCTTTCTCGTCTCCCTTTGCACTTCTCTTGTCTTTTACCTAAAGGAAGGTCCTTATAATTGGCTTCATTCTTTCTTTCTCTCTGGCTCTTTCTTATGTATTTACAGATCTTCAAACTACACAATATTTGTGTAGCTCTAACCAAGTAAAATATGGGAAAAAGTTTGCTTGCTTAGCAAGAAAGACTTTAAGATTAGCATAGATTCAAGTTAGGTCTCAAGTAGGATTAAAGTATATCTGGGCATCTTCAAGTGAACAAAATTATGAACTCCAGGGGGATAGAAATTTCACCTGCTTTGTTCATTGATTTATCTCCAGAATCTATTAGAGTATTTGAGGAATAGTGTTTATCTAATAGTTATATGTAGAATGAATGATTGCAAGAATAAATATTGGAAATATGGAAAGAAGATAAATAGCTAAGAAGGAAAGAAAATTCTATTTTTGGCTTAAAAAGGAAAATATTATGTTTATGTCTGGTGGAAACTCAGGATAGAAAGGCAGCATTGAGCATGGCATTGGAACCCAGATACTGATACCCAACCCAGCACCATGGACATATGTCCAAGATGGATGAAGAGAGGAGCTCAGGTAGAGATAAAAAGCTGTCCTTCTGAGCAACTTTGTGGTACATAAAAAGATATAAGGCCAGGCAATAGACTGAGACTCTTTCTCTAAAAAGTATACATGATGTTTGGTTTATCTTTAATGCCAAGTTGGAGCATTAAAGTGGAGCAGAGAGTTTTCCTCATTTCCAGAAGAGACATACATGTCTTTAGCACAGTGACTATCAGAAATACAGCCCTGCATTAGTCCCTGGAAAATGTGTGACCTTGAAGAGAACTGAAAAACATACCTTTGACTTGTGCATCAATTGGGTCATGCTAGTGCCAAAGTCAAAGAAGTATAAGACTATAAGAGCTTATATGAAACACCTCTGGGGACTCCCAGGAAAAAAACTGGGTTTGAATTTTTAAAAGACAAACTGGAATTCTTATAGTTTGTGGGAAAAAATAAGAGTCAGTAAAATTTGCCTTATTACATTAATGTAGCACATTATTATCATCACTAATAAATTAATTCAGTAGTTCTTTTCCTTTTTTTCTTTCCTTTCCTTTTTTGAGACAGGGTCTTACTCTGTCAGCCAGGCTGGAGTGCAGTGGCATGATGATGGCTCACTGCAGCCTTGACCTCTAAGGCTTCAGCGATCTTCCCACCTCAGCCCCCTAAGTAGCTGAGACTACAGGTGTGTGCCAACATGCCTGGCTAATTTTTGTATTTTTTATAGAGATGGGGTATTACCATGTTGCTCAGGCTAGTCTCAAACTTCTGGACTCAAGCAATCCACTCACCTTGGCCTCCCAAAGTGCTGATGTTACAAGCATGAGCTACTGCACCCAGCAATTCAGTAGTTATTTTCTAATGGCCACCATGACCCAGGCACTATGATAGGTGCTGGAAATACAATATTAGCAGAACACAGTTTCCATCTCAAAGGATCTTCCAGCAGGGCCTAGACGTAAGAACACAGGCCCCATTAAAACTAGGTGTGATAAACATGACGATATGATACGTGCTGGCTGCAGAGTGTTGGGGTAGACCATAAGTGAGCCACATGCTTGAAAAGCTTTTAGAAAATCTAGTTATGCATAGTCTGAAAACAATACCTAGAAATCAAGAGTTCAGATGAAGGCCAAGCTTCTGGCCACTGAACCCATGGTCTAAAGTTTTCTTTTTTGAACATGAAGTAATCCCATGGCCAGAATTAATTCCTTAAATGCACTTTGTGACCTAAACTTTTATAAGGAATCACTTCTTTTTAAAAAATCCTCTTCCAATTAATTCCCCAATTGGAAGCCCACCTGCTGCAATAAATTGAACATGCACCGACTTTTCTTTTCTCCCAAATAGTTCACTTATTATGTCATAAACTAGAATGGTAGGGGATGAATTATTAAACAAATACCAGCTCTAATTAACCTTGACCTGATGCAAATATATATATAAGTTTGTAAATGTATTGCATAGAGTTGACTAGCAAGTTTGAACAATTCAACTCTTTTGAGCTAAAATGTGGCTGTGATCAAAACAGAGATACCTCTCAACCCTGGCAGTGCTGAAATCAGAGTGAAAACACTGCAAATGCAATCCTCAGTATCAAAGAACACTCATTATTCTTGTTGAGCACGTGACATATGTCAAACAGGATGAGTTAAATATTTTTACAAGTCACTCATCAAATAATGAGATTGTTAAGACATCCAGGCAATGCACAAAAGGAGCATGGTTTTCTTTTTAATAATTGATTTGTTCAATCATGAATACTCAGAACAACAGCAGAGAAAAAAAAGTGAGAACTCTGGTGCAGAGAAAATAATTAAAAGAAGTCCAATATTGTTAAGTGTTCAGAGAAACACTTAGCCAAGGGAAACAAAGCGGACTCACACAATTTATACATAATAACATTATTTCAGATTAAATGATTACTGTAAAGTAAGGATGTCTAGTGAAATGTGAGGAATGTAGAACTTCTATGAAATTTATAAAGAAACTACCAAACTATTTATTTTACCTTTTAATATCTCACAGGACACTGCTGAATTATTGAGGGGTATGGCTAATTAAGTTCAGAAAAAACAGACTCAGGATCAAAGATGCTGCTTAAATTCACCTAAGTCAAGGTTATCCATTCTGTCATTTCAACTGAGCCTTAAAATAAACAGTGACTCATGCTTAGAGTCTAGTGTCTAGAGTCAAAATGTCCAATGAATACCCAAAAAAGTGCTTCACATTAGGTTAGATATTGGTACTAAATAAAAGAGTTAGAAGAAATTTAAAACCTGTCCTTAGGTACCAGGAGACATCTCTAAACACCTGTATTCATTCATGTTCAAAACAATATGTATTACTATGTATTACACAGTCCTTACTATATGCCATGTGATCTTAGTCCTTACTAAGCACCAGGAATGTACAAATATAAAAAAGTTACATAGTATTCCTCTTCCTGAAGCAGCTGACTGTACTTTATAGGAGAGAGATGAGTGTGTGGTGACATAAACACAAGTGCTAAGTGATACATAGAAAGGCAAAAGTCTAGAGAGTCTTATTCCAACACAGTGCTAGGAAGAACTAGGTAAGGTGTCATAGAAAAAGTGATCCTTGAACTTCTTTCACCTTGGAAAGCAGAGAATCTAAGGAAAGACATTCCAGGAAGATAAAGGAGGTTGAGCAAAGACACTGAGGAGTAGAAATTTGTAGGTAACTTGTCTAGTTCCCCTAGAAAGAAAGAAGAGCTTATTGTTCAAGAGCAGGCGCTCAGGAGATGGACACTCCAGGTTTAAATCCCAGACTCCTCACTATCTGTGCAACCTCAGTTACCTCGCCTTATCTCTCTGGGCCTCAGTTTCCTGAAAAATAGGGACAGAAGCAGTAAATGGGTAACAGAGTGGTTTTGAGGACTGAAGGAGTTGATGTAGTGGTGCTGAGGTACAGGGTAAGTGCTGTATAAGGGTTGGTTCTTACTGTCTTTCATTGGGAGTAGAGTAATTTCTGGCAGCCCTTCCTGCCAATTTTCTAGTTGCTTAGATTAACGTGGGAATCTAAGTTTAGGGAAAGTCAGTGCATTTATGACAAATTGAGCCAAATAATCTGAAGAATGATTATTAGGGATTAAGTGACTATGAAGTATAGAAGATACCTGTGAATTTTAAGAGGATGTTATCCAATATAAAGTGTGTAAATCAAGGAAAATGTGGTTGATTTTACCCACTCTAATTTTCATTTTTTGTCAAGTATCTACAAAGACGTCTACAGCATGTTGAGTCTCAAACACATAGGTAGTCAAGACTAGAGAAACTCTGCTTCCCTCAGCAAAGTGGGATTTATACATTTTCCCCAGTGTTTTCCAGGACTGGATGAATAGATACCTCAAGTGTCCAAAGCTGAGATGTAAATGCCAACAGATTCACACGCTGCTATGTGTTATTGAGTGTTCATTACTAGCTTTGATGTAAGCACAGTACCTGATTTATGTGAAAATTAGGATGACAGTTTCTCCTTCCAAACCAGTTTTCAAGGAACATATTGTATTGCTACAGCTCTGATCCCTCCCAGGAGCTGGGAGCATGTGCTTGCTGACCTCACTGGGGCACGATGGCTGCTATGGGAAAGCTTGTGAGGCGTCAGCTCCATGTGCACAACCAGGGTTTACTTGCTCCAACGTCTGTGTCCTTTCCATGTTGCCACTCACAGACCACCTGACCAACCAAACGAATTACAAGAACCAGCCAACCTCTTGTGCCATGGAAGGAAGTATTATTCTTGATTGATTCTCTAAAACACACAGATGAATTGATTAATTAAAATTCTCTTTTAGAGTTGCAACATCAAATATCAGAGAAGCCAAACAAGGGGCAAAAATATACAAAAGGGTGTGTATTAAAACCTAAGTGCTAACCTGCTTACGTCGCATCTGAACATTTACCCGTTTCAATTATGCTTGAAAATACTCAGCAGAGCAAAAGAGGTGCTCAAAGAAATACAGCTGGATTTCAGGCCACCTATTTCAATTCTTGTAAAGCTTCACACCTTCATTTTGTTTCCCTGTTCTCAATATTTTTAGTCAATGATCTCTTGCTTGATTCTCCTCCTGACTCTCCCTTTGCCTGCCCTAAAGAGACAAGGGAAACCAATTGTGTGCCTTGGGAAGAAGTGGGATGATGGTGACCCTGAATCCCTGCAGAGAAAGGGGTAACATGTAGGAAGGAAGGAATAAACTAGAGTTTGGAGGAGCCCCGATGAGCTATGTACCTTGAGCAAGTCACTTGATCTCATTTTATCCTTGATTTCCTCATCTGTAAAATGGGAATAACTTTATGGTTGCTGATTCTCACAAAGGATTTTTGCAAGAATAAAAAGTAATGCAAACATTTTAATTATAATGATAATGCCCAAAGAGAAAGAGGAAGAGGCTCTGTTTACTACATAAAGAGCCACAGCTGCAACTATAAGACAGAGGCAGGTTTAAACATTTTTTTTACAGCACAGAGGACCTGATGAATTACTCTTATATCTTCTCTCATTCTACCAACAATGCTCCAGTTTCAAAAATTCCAGATTAATAACTACTGTGAGATCTAGTCAGATTCACACATCTTTTAACTAAATCCTGGCAAGAAGGAAAGTAATATCTTCTTTATTCCACACACATCAATACCTCTCCAAGAATATTACTGGTTTGTTTTTGCATCAGTGTTGGAAAATTTTAAAATGTGTTTAGTTAACAACTTTCTCCTTGGCTTTTCCAAACACATTGCTTTTCAGACACTTTATTTATAGATCTTCTTTTAGTTTTCTTTCACTCACTGTGGAATCCTACATTTATTTACACTGGATATATTCCTAGCAGATGTTGCCCACTGTTAAGATCCACATATAACAATTTAAGCAAAATTGAAGAGTACATTTAATGGCATTTTTAAGCAGCTATATATTTCTTTCTCCTAACATAGTAAAATAAACACAGAAATCACACATCTATCATATGGGAAGCTAGTATAAGAGCATTAAGAATTTCTATTATCAACACAGGACAATAATGAGATGCTAACATTGGGTTATAATATATTCCTACTATAAAGATGTATATCAATCTTGTCAATCCCATGCAGGAAGAAAAGGTCATTTCCAGGTATCTTGTACATAAAGTTAAAAATTTGGAAGACACCTTGAACAATCATTCTGCTTTCAGGTGTGACTATGTCTGAGTCATCAAGGTTCATTAGTCTCATCAACTCAGAGATGGTTAATAACCAATGGGGCCTCCTAGGAGCCAGAGATTTTGCAGGACGTTTTCACATAAATGAGTGTGAAATGTTAATGCCCCAATTTTTCACATTTTCCTATATCCATGCCTTTTGGCAGTTGACTTCCACACTGTCTGGCTTTGCCATATGACTCCTTTAGACCATGAAACATTAACAAAAGACAGAGCACAGAGTCCTGTAAAAAAAAAAAATGCTTGCATGCCTCTGCACTTTTCATACACTCTACCTGTTCTTTGAGAATGAGCCTGGGGTAGCCTACTGGAGGATAATAAAGCACTTGGACCAGAAGTAAATCTTTCCAGAATAGGCCTTCCTAGACCAGTCAGCTCCCAGTAAACCTGGGCTACCTGCAGAAACTGAAGAAGCTCTAACTGATAGAAGTTAGCCCTGATCCAGACCCGTAGACTGTGAGAGAGAAAAAATAACATTTTAAAACACTGGTTATTTTTCTTTTTGGAGAAAGGGGGCATTGGGTAGAAAGTTATGCAATCACAGGTAACTGTTACAATGAATCTATATAATTTCTTAAAGACAACACGTGAGATAGATATATATATGTATATCTCACATGTATATATATATATATATATATAGCTCATATATGTATATATATATATATATGTATGAAACCTCTGTGTGTATATGTGTGTGTATGTGTGTGTGTGTGTGTGTGTGTGTGTGTGTGTGTGTGTGTATAAAACCTCTGTTGGAAAGGGGTTTATAATGGTGGGAAAAATCCACACTGAGACAATGGATCACTCAGCAAGGCTAGTTTACTCCCTGCAGAAAGGATGCAACTTGCAGGCAGTCTTGACATGAGAGCACACCTGAACAAAGGAGACAGGGACATTTATAACTCTCATAACCTGATGCAATTGCCCTACTGCTGTGTCCAGTTTCCATTGGCCAGAATGGCACCTCACATTCTATGCTTGATCCGATTGGCTAAAAACTTGGAAATTTCCTGAATAGATAAGGGGGAAAGAAGACAAGGAAGAAGACAAGGAATAAGAGGAAGCTAGTCAGGAGAAGGTCTGGAGGGTTTCCAAATAAGAAATGGCATGTAGCAGGGTTTAGAGCTTGCCTAGTTCCTACTTCTGTTCAGACATGCTGGAGTGAGTCAAGGTAACTGATGTAAGACGTAGCTGATTTAGAGAATATATATACATGGGTATATGTTTATGCTAATAGCAGACAATAGCCATACAGCAAGAGATTGTAACTCCTTATAATGTAGTCTAAGATATAAACTTTGAAGAGGAACTTTCCCATCTCTTACAACCACCACCAGCAGGATATTTGAATACTTAAATTCCTGTGCTGTGCAGTTTTTTCTTATCAAAACCTTGATCGTTAATTTGAGTGTCTTTTTCTGTCCTCAGCAAAGATATGGATCTGTGTTTGCCTTCCAGAAGTCCTTCAGCAGCCAAAGGCATGATTTAGGAAAGTCACTGAGGGCACTTGAATATTTAGTCACAACTGGGACTCTTCTTTTTTGAGATTGTCCGTTTTTAGCATTTTAGTCTTCTTTTCTATTTTATTTTATTTTTTATTTGCAAACTCGTCATTCTCTTTTGGTGCTTTCTCCTAAAAGTCACTTCATTTGTTTGTATCCATCTTCATTAAAACAAAATGAAAAACAAGCGAAGCAATCTTTAATAAGCAGCCTAATAGTTTACAATGCTATTTTGTATTTGGCCAGTCCTGTTCAAAACTTTATAATCTACTCATTGTAAATAAAGATTCAGAAGATTTAATCTACAATGTACAAAAGTAATGTTCTTAAGATTAATGACTCCTATGTTGATTAGAAACTCAAGATACAAACAAGTTTTTTGAAAAAGTTCAACAGCACACAAGAAACGAAACCTAAAAAAAAAAGTCAAAAATAAAACAGAAAAACATATTTGATTTTTCTTTCATACCAATAGGGAAAAGTCATAAACTTGACAGACAAAAGAAAAAAAAAAAACAAACTTATACCTTTTTGTTTTTCCTTGCTTCATAAGTATAATTATAATTAAATGATCTTTCAAAAATACTGTGTCAGTTTACACATTTACCAGTAATATAGGGATATCCTCTTTTTCCACCCTTTCAAGAAAGCAAAAAGTGACAGAATACTTAAAATTTAAAGGTATCTCTTAATAATAAATATTACCTGTATTGTATATTTTTATTCCTTAATGTGACAAGTCTTTTACTAAGGAAATAATCACGGATGTCCCATAAATTTAGGTGTAATGCAGTTAGAATACTGTTAAATTCACAGTAAATTGAAAATAATTTACGTTCCTAATCAGTAATGACTGATAAACAAATTATGTTAAATTATGATATATCTGCAGAGAAAAACATTATATGGTTTTATTAATAAGGATATTTACTGATAAGAAAAAATATATACACTAAAAATAATTCAACTTAAAAACATTTAAATTATTCTCTCATTTCAGTAAAAGAAAAATATATATAAATAAAAAGTCTAGGCAGAGCACTGTGGCTCATGCCTATAAGCCTAGCACTCTGGAAGGCCAAGGTGGGTGGATCTCTTGAATCCAGGAGTTCAAGACCAGCCTGGGCATCATAGCAAAATCTCGCCTCTACTAAAAACACAAAAAATTAGCCAGATGGGGTGGCAGTGTGCACCTACAGTCCCAGCTACTTGGGAGTCTAAGTTGGGAGGATCACCTGAGCCTGGGGAGGTTGAAGCTGCAGTGAACTGTGACTGCACCATTGTGCTATAGTGTGGACAGCAGGATGAGACCCCCCATCTAAAAATAAGTAAATAATAACAAGTCTAGAAAATTGTGTGTCAAATACCGTGTAGATATAAGGGAATCAGTTTCCGTGTGTGTGTGTGTGTGTGTGTGTGTGTGTGTGTGTGTTTTGCTTATGTGTGTTTCCTAAGTATTTGATAATGAACATGAGCTCTTTATAATTAGAAAAACAAGTGAATTGCTAAGTGAGGAATGAACAAAGACTTAATCTAACAGAATTTCATTGAAAAGTTCTAGAAACTATTGTTGATTGTACACCCAATTTTTATCTAGCCAACAATTATTTATTATATTTCATTTTCCATGTGCCAAGGGATGCAGCATTAGAGAACAAAACTGTCTCTTGCCTCGTGGAGCACACGTTTTGTGAAAGAGACAGACAAGATGCCCATGAACTAATTATGTATCAGGTGATAACAGTAGCAAGGAAAAAACAATAAAGATATGCAAGGAAAGAGTAAAGGGAGACACTGCTTCACTGTGGGTGACTGAGGAGGCGACATTTGAACAGACTGAGGTGAGAAAACCACATGGATATCTGAGGACAGAACTTTCTTGACAGAGAGAATAGCAAGTGCAAAGTCCCTGGGGCAACAGTGTTTTTACTGGATATGAGCACCATGGCATCAGATAAAAACAAAGAGATTTTAGATTTTAGTAATAGAGCAGTAAGGAATGAATATTACTGTATACTCTTTACCAATCAAATTTCCATTAGGATATTGGTTCGATTCAGTTTTTGGTATCACATTTTAAAGAACACTGATGAATCCAAGTGAGTCAAGAAGAAACTGCTCAGGATAATGAGGGGATCTGGAAATGGTGTCATGGAACAACAGCAGGAAATCAAGTAGCTTGGTTGAAGAGAAAGATGACCTTACATAGACACAAGAAGGCTCTCATTTTGTCATGATAACTCATTTGGTTTGGCTTGAGAAAACAAAACCAGAATGCAATTCTAGAGCAGAACTTAGCCAAGTATAAGAAAGAAAATTTCTACCAATTACACCTTTTCTAAAGATTAACATTAGTAGTGAATCCTAGTCCTAGAGTTAATTTGGGGTTGAGTACCACTTGTCATAGGATTCTGTGAGATTGGTCCCTTCCATCAGGAGGAGCCAGATTGCCACTCTTATTTTGCAGATGACACACCAGTAAGCCTGAGATGATGAAAACTTACTCCCAACGGTACCACTGGAATTGCCCCCAATGGGTAGCATTCTGGTGGCTGTAATTACTGGACCTTCTACTTGTGGGGTTCATGGAACAATATAGCTGAAATACCACTGGTCACGCCAGAGAAAAGATCTAAATTTACAGAATCCTAGAACCTCAAGTTGGAACAGGCCTGAGACATCCTTTAGACAAAGACCATTCATAGAGCTTGAAGAGGGAGGTGGCAACTGTCCTCTCAGCACGTGTTAAGCATGGAGATAGAGGCATCTGGCCTCTAATTCAGTAGCAGATTGGGTTATTTAACAAATGCTTAAATGAGCAAATGATGGTTCTATTTTGATAGGTGTTAATCAAAGCTATTGTCACAGAAGCAGAGTCTTTTGTTACAATCTGTTCTTTGATAAATGTGCAAAATATATCATGGGGATTTTTTTAGAATTAACACTGCCTGAAGTATAACGTGTGAATAAAAAATTTTAGGGAATGATTTTTAAAAATATTTTAACAAACACATTGCACCGGAACACTACCATACAAACTATTACTTTACTATTATTTTCCAAGTAATATAGAAAGCTTGTGTTCTGCCTGAGGCACAAGATACTTTATTTGGTCCTTGACAAAGTATGTCCCAATCACTATAACCCCATCACCTTGCCCAGGGCCTGAAGTCAAGTGGGTCCTCAAAAAATGACTGTTAGATGAAAAAATGATTGAAAAAATGACTCGTAGATCATATATCATCCCAACGCCATTGAGGTTGCTCAGAACATTTTGGAGCTCTGCTTAGAGTTTAACATCAATATTATTATTTAAACTTTCTTTAGTCATTACAAATTTTTATCCATGCTCTATTTACAAACAAGCTAACAGAGGTTAAATTGGTAAATATACTTTAAGGTAAAGAAAATAGAGTAAAATCTAAATAATGGGAATGCAATTCATTAGTGCCTTCTGGAACGGCAGAGAAGGAGCAATTCTCTTTGAAATATACCACACCAGGGTCTATCTCATCTCCACTGCCACTGCTCACGTGCAACTCTCTTTATCTGCTGCCTGAAATGTTGCAGTCTCCCCGACAAAACGTCGTTTCTACTCTCTTCTTTCATTCCGTAAGTTCGGAGCGAACAAGGAAAACTGTTTATTTCCTGGCTCTGACTTTCACTAGTTGTTTAACCTAAAACCATTATTTAACATGCCTAAGCCTCACTTTTGTAACTTGTAAAATGGGGATAATATTAGAAGCACCAAATTCATGTCATTTTATGAGGATTAGCTGAAGCCATACGAGATGTGCTAAATGCCAGCTATTCGTATTATGTCATTCCTCTGGTTACATTTTTTGAACAGTTATCTATGGTTAAAACTGAAACTCCTTGACATGAACCTCAGGACTCCTCATGATTGGGGCCTGAATTCCACTCCCCTTTTGACTCATTCCTCCATCTTGCCATCATCTCCCTCCTTCTTATCTCACAAGTTCTGTCAAAGCAGATTACTCACCTCCCTGTTACTTCATAAATTGCTCTAATGACCTGCTTCCTGGAAAGCCTCCCTTATCCCATTTCTTTCTCTGAAGACCTGCTCATCTATCAAATATCAACTCAAATATCAGGGCTTCCTGGTGCTTCCATTTTATGCTAATTACCTATTTACAGGTCAGTTACCTCCCTGGACTATGAGCTGCTTGGGTGGTTATAGATGTTGTTTCCCTCTGTCTCCCCAGTGCTTAGCTCATTCCTGGAAATAATAGGCTTGCTGAATAAATTTGAAGATCAGTCCAAAAGAAGGAACTACAGAACTCATTTCTGCAATGGCACTTTGCAGATCTTAGTGTCTGTTTAGCCTCTGGTAGTGTCTGGCTTCTTAAAGGAAAAGATGCTGATAAAGATGATATGTTTTATGCCAGCATTTATTACTAGTTGGTAACATCTGAGGTTTAGATTTTATGTTGACTCAAGTTAGGAAATCAGACCACCGACATGCCTATTAAGGTTTGAAGGGAACGAGCATAGAGAGGAACAAATGAATAAACATGCTCTTCCTCTGTTTTGGGAACTATCACAGTGGACATCATTGATGTATTAGCATGGGTATATCCTATGAGAACTTTGAGAGCTGAGGTGGCTTTACAAATCTAAAAAGAATTAAAGGCTTGTCACATAGTAGGTGCTTAATTTATTCTTACAATATTGGGTTGAAAGATGAACAATATATTTCAAACAAGGGAACAGGAAAAAGACTGCTAAACTGTGAGATGAATATGAAAACTGTAGACTGTCTTTCAGGCCGAGTGCTGATGAGAACATGTGACAGACTTGGCAGCAATGACGGGGCTGCGTCAGCTTAGTTTTTTGGCATTGTGACTTAGGACGCTGGTTGGGATCATGAAAAATATTCATCAGACATTTACTGTGCTCCTTCTGCTGTCAGATATTACTGTTGCAAAACAGATTTTGAGATTTCTCTCATCACTGTCCACTAGGATGTTAGGGGGAGCTCTTCTGGTTCTCAATCCTCCTGCTTCTACATCAGTAAAAATTATTATGATTTTGGAAATCATCATTCTAGTGATTGGTGCAGGGATTCAGGTTTGCTCTTATGTGCCAATGCTGGTGGATTGGCTCGGGGGGCTGGCACTATGTTGAAAAGGATTTGGAGGCTTCCTCTAGGCTGAGTGGTAAAGAGAACCATGATCAATTATGAGTGGGAAGGAGGTGACATATATGCCATGTATGTATAATTCCTGTATTAAGCAATCCAACCCAATACATTGGCAGAAAATAATTGAATTAAGAAAAATCATTTTTAGGCATTTTAAACTGTAACAAACAAGTTCAATATTTCTTTTTTTTTTTGAGACGGAATTTCACTCATGTTACCCAGGCTGGAGTGCAATGGCATAATCCCGGCTCACCGCAACCTCCGCCTCCTGGGTTCAGGCAATTCTCCTGCCTCAGCCTCCTGAGTAGCTGGGACCACAGGCACGCACCACCATGCCCAGCTAATTTTTTGTATTTTTCGTAGAGACGGGGTTTCACCATGTTGACCAGGATGGTCTCGATCTCTTGACCTCGTGATCCACCCGCCTCGGCCTCCCAAAGTGCTGGGATTACAGGCGTGAGCCACCGCCCCTGGCCCAAGTTCAATATTTCTAATGACAATGAGTTTGACAACAGATACAAAGTAAGAAGTCTAGACTATGTGCTTTTATAAGGAAGGGGAGACAATAAATTAGAATATTTTTTATGTGTCAAGAATTGTCTTAGTTCTGGAAAATTATCAGAATCAAAATAGAGTTGCTTTGTTAAAACTCTGACAAATAGGGCCATAAGGGAGTGTCTTGCACGTGTATGCACACCTGATAAAAACTATCACAACAAACTGCACAAATCACAACCTTGCACAAAGGCCACCACAAACTGCACACAAAAAATACTTATTTGAGGACATCTGCCCAGCAACTGTTGTCCAACCTTGGACTGACACCATCCTTCTTATTGATCCTTACAGCCAAGCACATCTCAGAAGGGCTTGAATAACCCACCTTCTTTCCTTTAAAAACTTTTGTCTTCCTTTACCTCCCTGAACACTGCAATTCCCAATCCTGAGTAAATGCCTTTTTTTAAAGAAAGTCTCCCTTTCTAAAGCCTTTCAAACCTGAATAATAAACTTTCTATACAGGCTTTAGAAAGTGCTGTAAAGTAAGTATCTGCATTGCCATTTAACATATAAGGAAAGTGAGGCTCAAGGAGAATAAGAAATTTTGCCAGGTCCCACAGTTATAAGTGGGCTCTCATTAGGGTTTGGTCAAGGTCTGTTTGATGATAAAATGATCATGCTTCTTTCACTGTGCCATGTTTGATCCCAACACACATAGATTTTGATATGGTTTGTCTGTGTCGCCATCCAAATCTCAGGTTGAATTGTATCTCCCAGGTATCTCACATGTTGTGGGAGGGACCCAGGGAGAGGTAACTGAATCATGGCAGCCATTTTTATTCTATGCTATTCTCATGATAGCGACTACGTCTCATGAGATCTGATGGGTTTATCAGGGTTTTCCACTTTTGCTTCTTCCTCATTTTTCTCCTGCTGCTGATGTATGAAGTGCCTTTCACCTCCCGTTATGATTCTGAGGCGTCCCCAGCCATGTGGAACTGTATGTCCAATTAAACCTCTTTTTGTTCCCAGTTTTGGGTAGGTCTTTATCAGCCATGTGAAAAACTAATACAGTAAATTGGTACCAGTAGAGTGGGATGCTGCTGAAAAGATACCCGAAGATGTGGAAGTGACTTTGGAACAGGCAGAGGTTGGAACAGTTTGGAGGACTCAGAAGACAGGAAAATGTGAGAAAGTTTGGAACTTCCTAGATACCTGTTGAATGACTTTGCCCAAAGTGCTGATAGCAATATGGACAATAAGATCCAGACTGAGGTTGTCTCAGATGGAGATGAGGAACTGGAGTTGGGAACTGGAGCAAAGGTGACTCTTGTTCTGTTTTAGCAAAAAAACTGGTGGCATTTTGCCCCTGCCCTAGAGATGTGTGGAACCTTGAACTTGAGAGAGATGATTTAGGGTATCTAGGGGGAGAAATTTCTAAGCAGCAAAGCATTCAACAGGTGATTTGGGTGCTGTTAAAGGCATTCTGTTTTATCAGAAAAGCAGAGCATAAAACTTTGGAAAATTTGCAGCCTGACTGCATATGTGATAGAAAAGGAAAACCCATTTTCTGGGGAGAAATTCAAGCCAGCTGCAGAAATTTGCATAAGTAGCAAGAAGCCTCATGTTGATCCTTAAGACCAAAGGGAAAATGTCTCCAGGCCATGTCAGAGACCTTCACACAGCCCCTCCTATCACAGGCCCAGAGGCCCAGGAGCCAAAAATGATTTCATGGGCCAGGCCCAGGGTCCTCATGCTGTGTGCAGCCTAGGGACTTGGTTACCTGTGTCACTGCTGCTCCAGCCATGGCTGAAAGGGGACAAAGTACAGCTTGGACTGTGGCTTCAGAGGGTGGAAGCCCCAAACCTTGGCAACTTCCACATGGTGTTGAGCCTGTGATTGCACAGAAGTCAAGAATTGAGGTTTGGAAACCTCCAACTAGATATCAGAAGATGTATGAAAATGTCTGGGTGCCCAGGCAAAAGTTTGCTGCAGGGGTGGGGCCCTCACGCAGAAATTTGCTAGGGCAGTGCAGAAGGGAAATGTGGGGTCAGGGCCCCCACACAGAATACCTACTGGGATACTACCTAGTGGAGCCATGAGAGGAGGGCCACTGTCCTCTAGACCCCAGAAGGGTAGATCCACCAACAGCTTGTACCATGCGCCTGGAAAAGTCACAGACACTCAACACAAGCCCGTGAAAGGAGCCGGGGGGTGGTTGGACCTGGCAATGCCACAGGGGTGTAGCTGCTCAAGACCATGGGAACCCACCTCTTGCATCAGCTTGACCTGGATGTGAGACATGGAGTAAAAGATAATTTTGAAGCTTTAAAATTTGACTGCCCCACTGGATTTTGAACTTGTATGGATCCTGTAACCCTTTTGTTTTGGCCAAGTTCTCCCATTTGGAATGGCTGTAATTACCAAATACCTGTACCCTCATTGTGTCCTAGGAAGTAACTATCTTGTTTTTGATTTTACAGGCTCATAGGTGAAAGGGACTTGCCTTATCTCAGATGAGACTTTGGACTGTGGGCTTTTGGCTTAATGTAAAATCAGTTATTTTGGGGGACTGTTAAGAAGGCATCATTGGTTCTGAAATGTGAGGACATGATATTTGGGGGGGCCAAGGGCAGAATGATATGGTTTGGTAGTGTCCCCACACAAATCTCAACTTGAATTGTATCTCCCGGTATTCCCGCATATTGTGGGAGGTACCCAGTGGGAGGTAATTGAATCATGGGGGCTGGTCTTTCCCATGCTATTCTCATGATAGTGATTAAATCTCACAAGATCTAATGGGTTTATCAGTGGTTTCCCCTTTTGCTTCTTCCTCATTTTTCTCTTGCCACCAATGTAAGAAGTACCTTTTGCCTCTTGCCATGATTCAGAGGCTTCCCCAGCTATGTGGAACTGAAAGTCCAATTAAACCTCTTTCTGTTTCCAGTTTGGGGCGTGTGTTTATCAGCAGCCTGCAAGTGAACGAATACACATATGCACATACATGCATGCAAGCCCACACACCTATATACACATGTATACAAATGCACAGATTTATATGCATATATATGTATGTGCAATGTAAACTTCATATATTAAGACTGTAATTTTAGGAAATCAAGAAGTAAATAACAAAGGTTTGTAAGACAATGACTCTGTACTCCAAAGGTCTTTTCCTTACCATCAGGTCCCTTGAGTCTTAATTCAGATCCTATTGATCCTTCATTTACATGCCATTCTAACAACTGTTCATCCTAAATATAGGAAACTTTCTGGAAAATGTTACAAAGACAAAAAAAAAGTATAGCTGATAGTCAGGAAAAGAGGTGGACAAAAAGTGTGCCATCTTATAGCCCATTACACTAATTATCACAATAACTGCTTTTTGAGGAAAGATTAACTTGTAATCAGCATAGTCTTTCTGAAAGACAGAAATATATCTGGTACATAAAAAATATTTTCATGAAATATTGCCATTTTTTTTTTTTTTTCTGAGACAGAGTTTCACTCATGTTACCCAGACTGGAGTGCAATGGCGCGATCTCGGCTCACCACAACCTCCGCCTCCTGGGTTCAGGCAATTCTCCTGCCTCAGCCTCCTGAGTAGCTGGGATTACAGGCACGCGCCACCATGCCCAGCTAATTTTTGTATTTTTAGTAGAGACGGGGTTTCACCATGTTGACCAGGATGGTCTCGATCTCTTGACCTCGTGATCCACCCGCCTCAGCCTCCCAAAGTGCTGGGATTACAGGCTTGAGCCACCGCGCCCGGCGTATTGCCATTTTTTTAGGTTTAAGCACTACAGGATATTCCTCAGTTACATAGAAAATTGATCAATAGAGAATTCATTCATCATGTTGTTAGGTCAAGTACAGAATTTGAATGAGGTAGTATTATGTAAAACATTTGTAGAATTCTAGTGAAAAAATACAAGCATTTTAAAAACTCAGCAAAATATGGAGAAGCTTTTTGGGTTGGGAGCTTGGGTCTAGTACTAGACGTTGATTTTTTTAGGGTGGCTTTTATTCCCATCATTCAGAATGAAATGTAAAACTACGTATAGTAGCCAATTCCATAAAGTCTCTCACCTTCATCTTTAGAGAAAGGGGAAGTTTCTTTTTTAAAATTGCAAATGAGTTTGAATGCCACAGCTATTTGGTAGATGGCTGGGTTCCCATGGACATAGAGTGTCAAGAATCATCTCAACAGGAACGAGGGAAGTAAATAATGAAGGCTATAATCTCAAGGGATGGGAAAGACAGTTCCTGGACAGAACTACTTTGTGCAAAGTCATGACATTAGGAACAGACCATATGTCTTCCTGTTTGAACGTGTGCATCTATTTTGTCTCTACACTGTCTCTTTTGTTCACCTTGTCACCTGAGAGTCACAACAAATGGCCTAAAAGTGGAGAAATCACGAGAGTCCCAACTATAGCAGTCAAAACCGAACCACAAACTGGCTCAATTTGAAACAATAAAAGAAAAAGCAAAATGACTCACCACCAATTGTAAAATTAAAGACTGTTTCAGAAAGAAAGCACTCCCTGGCCTGCAGTTCATTCATCCTCCACGCACTGATCTGCCTCAGTTTCCTCCAGTGTGACTGGGACGCCAATCTCAAAGAGGCACAACCTGAAAATTAAGAATGAGAACATTTTCCCCACTTTCTCTGTAGATGCAAATATCTTCAAAGGTTGCCCTACTGTTACTTGTCCTCCTTCTGTTCCAGGCTGACCACAACACACTCACCAAATACAACACATTGCATCTTCAACAGTGTTGACGACTGTATATGTTGTTAACTTTTCTCTGGTCATATTAAATCCCTCCTTCTGAGTCCTAGAAACATGACATTTTTAGTCCTTTTCCTTTTGTTCCTAGCCTATCCCTTAGCCTATTTGATGAGTAAAAGATGAAATCACATACAGAAGGATGCCCAGCATGACCAGGAAAATGACTCATCTGGCCGAATAATCTGCCCCATGGAAAACTGCTGAAACTTGCCAAATGTATATAGACGTTAATTCCTAAAATACCACAGGAAAAGTTAGGGGCTTTTCAGGCTCTGGTGTCTAAAATGTTTCCATGTTATCTTGATCAGGGGTTCTAAGCATTCAATCCAAGGAGTGGATAAATGTTAAAGTCTTAGGCGCTCTCTCATACTATATGACAATTTTTATGTATATTTATACGTATATTTCTCTAATGGGTGGAATGCATCACTTTCCCAAGCATTTTGGTGTTCTAGCCATCAAGTTTTTATTCATTCATTTAACTCATATTAACTAAATTCTTTAAATGTGCTAGGTACTGTGATAGTCACAGGGGTATAATAAGAAATAAATCAGACATAATCACTGACCTCATAGACTTAAAGATCAGCAGAGAACCAAGATATTTAATAAGAAAGATATTGGGCCAGGCACAGTGGCTCACATTTGTTATCCTAACACTTTGAGAGGCCAAGGGAGGTGGATCACCTGAGGTCAGGAGTTTGAGACCAGCCTGGCCAACATGACGAAACCCCCATCTCTACTAAAAATACAAATATTAGCTGGGCCTCATGGTGGGTGCCTATAATCACAGCTACTCAGGATGCTGAGGCAGGAGAATCGCTTGAGCCCAGGAAGTGGAGGTTACAGTGAGCCAAGATTGTGCCACTGCATTCCAGCCTGGGTGAAATGGCAAAACTCCATCTCGAAAAAAAAAAGAAGATATTAAATAAAAAATACATTCAATAGTGCCATCATTCAATAATGATGACAGGAACTACAGAGTACTTTGATCACATGGAACATGGGAACATTCTGAGAGATAAGTCTTTATTATCAGCCGTACTAGTAGCTGAAAATATATATCATTGCAGAGGTTTGTTGGCCTTACTATGAAATGATTTCAGTAAACATGTATATCAAGTTACCACAAACCTCGGCAAGTTGAAACAAAAAACATTTATTTCTCCCTGATGCATGTGTCAGTTAGCTGAGCTGGTTTGGTTCTATATCAGTCTAGGAGTCTGCAGATGAACTGGAGTGACTGAGATGGGGTTCATGACATGCATCCTACAAATGTCTCTCTCTTGGCAACTGCAGAAGCAAAAGAGATAAGCCTACTGGGTAGCTGACTTCAAGCCTGTTTATGTCACTTCCTCTAACATCTCTTTGGCCAAAGCAAGCAACGTGGCCAAGCCCAAAGTCAAATTTGGGGAAATACATTCTATATACCATGAGGTCAAAAATATGGATGTACAACACTGCTGTTACACAAAGGGGAGAGAGAAGAATCACAACCAGTAGTTCAATCAACTCCATTTGATTTGAAAAATCCTGATTGTACAACTTACCTATTGCACAGTTGCTATTAGATAGGAATTAACAGTCTTAGGAGTAAACACGTTTGAAGCATGATTTTTTGGTTTCAAGGAATTTAAGTTCCCTGGGAAGATAAAATATACATAGGGCAGGCTGGGGAGGACCTCACTCTTACCTGGGTTGGGTCTTCTGGATTCAGCAAGTTATTCTCAGCTGTCCCATTTCCATGAATATATTCATGTTCATGGAGGAACTGCAGGGCACCCAGCTGGGGGAAGAAAAAAGGGAGCATCTCTTCCTTCAAGGTAGAAAGAAATAAGGGTACTAGAAGAGCACAAATAAGGAGCTACACAGAGCTACTGCTTCAGATTGGAAGATGGTGCTGTGGAATGTTCACAGAGAAGAGACCTTAACCTTGAAACTTGCTTCTTATTAAGCACATGAAGACTGGAAGCAACGGCATTGAAAATCCTCCGCTGATGTCTCACCAAATTTCCTCCACTCAGATGTGGAATAGGGGAAAGAAAATAAAACCTTGCCTCACACAAAATATTTCCAGTTTAATTAGAGAGAGTCAGAACAAATGCACAAACTCTCCAGCCATGTAAATATAGGAAGCTTCATAGCCTCTCATTTCCCACGAGGGAGTCTTTTTCTTAATAGAGTCTTTATTAGCCCATTTGGAATCAGAAGGAGGCTGTTCTGAACAATAAAATCCTAATTCCAGGTTTTCAGCTATGAGGTCCTTGAGGGTAAGCCTGTGTTTTATCAAGTCTTATGTGACTACCAATATTGAAAACCTTAAATTATACAAAAGAGATGTAAATAAAAAGCCTTTCCTAACATGAATTGAATGTGAGAGGACATATTATAATCCAAAAGAGGGAATTTTAACAGATTTGGGAAGTGGGTATTTAAGGTTATAAATGAAAAGGAAAAGGGAATGATTTTTAAAACTGTTCTATGATCTCCTTCTAAGAAGAATTTGAAGAAAGTGGTGTTTGTTGGTTGCCTACTATGCATCAGACATTGTGCTAAGAACTTCAAGTCTCTTACATCATTTGGCCTTCACAGGTTCCCTATTGTTTAATTCTCCCTGCTGTATATAAGGAAACTAAACAGGAAAAATTTTTGCTGGGTCACAGAAGTAAATGCCTGACTTCCAGGTAACTCTAGTTAGAGATGATTCTAACCCTTTGTGTATGTCTGGTTACTCATAAGGGATGACCATAGCTTTCCAGTCCATACTTTCTGTCTCCTGAAACCTCATAATAACAATAGGAAAGCAAAAACATGGTTTAACATCTAACCTTCCATGGATGAGAAGGGCAGGGACAACAAAGATGACAATCAGAAAACAGAGTTCTCAAAGGCCCTGGAACTGGCAGTATCAACTACCTCTAAACATGCGGATGAATGATGCAATGAAAAGAAGAGGGTTGGTTTAAAATATCAGAAAGAGGATTGGTTTAAAATATCCAATCAAATAAAATATCAACAATCAAATCCTAGATCTCTTTTCCAATATGGGCTGCTAGGCCTCTTACCTCCCCTCACCTCAACAAAGCCTGGAGTCTCATTGTTTAGAGCTAAAATAGCAAAGGATCTTTGGACTGGGAGACACCAGGTAAAATGAGGTCGGAGGTACCACAGTGAAAACAGAAGGATGGTCGGAACTTGTCCACACATGGTGGGTGGTGGAGTCCTTTGTCTGCTTCTCCCACCCCACTCTTGATGCTAGCAGTCAGGCCTTTACCCCACTTTAATCTCCATGTTATACTACTTCTAGTCATAATGATGCAAAGACTGAATATCGACATAACCCAAATTCCAGGTAAGTGAATTGGGAGGACAGGGAATAGCAAGGGTATGAATGTGTGGTGAGAGAAAATGAGGAGGAAAATAGTAGGCAAATTTTATCTCATATTTTACGATGGGAAGTCAATAGATGATGTCCCAAATCGGGGAGGAAAAAAGAATAAGTCATTCAACATGTTATATAGGCATTGGATGATAAGGTCAAAATAATACAAGAGGAAGTGATTGCTGTCAAGGCTGGACACATTAAGTAGAAGGTTGTAGGGAACTGTGGTTGTTTATAACCAGTCTTGCAGAACTAGTTAACTCTTCAAAATCTGGGCATGTTGAACTTTGATATAAAAATTAAAAATGAAGAAGAACAAAGTGAGTAGTATAACCATGCTGTCTCCTATAGATAAATCTTCCTATTGGTGAGAAGTTCTCACACTGGGAATTATTAATTTCTTTGGAATGACATTGTAGCTAATACTGTGTGGTAGACAGAGCATGGCAGAGCCAGATTCCAGCCTGCTTCTGCCAACAACTAGCTGTGTGACCTTGGCCACAACATCTTCCTCTGTCTCCCTTGGTCTCTGCATTGTCATGCACACAAAGAGGTATTGAACTAGAACATCTCACATCTATTTGATGAGATACAGCACCAAAAGGAGGCGAGGACACACAGCAGGTCAAGAACCAGTGAAATAGGAGAACCTTGAGACAAAGAAAGAAATTGTAGCAGTTTCCTCCCCTGTCCATCTCTCTGTCTCTACCTACTTCTTTTCCTAGCCCCTGTTGTTAGGATCCTAAGAATGTTGTGCGGCTGTTCCCCTGGCTTTTCTCATCCCCTCCAGTGGTGGCCTCCCGTTCTGCTCCCCTAAGGCTATGCACACTACAAGCCCCACCTTTGTGCCAATCCCTCATGGAACCTGGACTTTATCTAGCCCGGTCAGATACTTATAGTTCAGTGATTCCTAATGTTGTTGAACCAAAAATATGTTTGAGGATCTATCAGCCCTTTGAAGAAGAAAATCATCACATATACTCAAAATGATGCTTTCAAATACCTCTTGGAGCCCATCACTGAATTCCGTAATCAGACCTTAGAGATTGAGGGGTTAATGACAATTAGTACTCCATTTGAGTGGTAATTTTTTAAAAATTTACAAAACTATTTCACATGCATGATCACAATACAGTTTTTCTCCAAGTAAAATGCAGAAAATCATGGCCATTATAGTTTTATTTTAATCATTGTGTTGGGCACTCTCACACATAGATGCTACTTTTTATTCAACAGTTCAAGCAAATTTCTTATGATGATCTTTTCTGAGAAGGGGACAGTTGGGCTCAGACAAAACCATTGAATATGTTAGAGTGAACAATGAGTTATTATAATAAACAGACAAAAAGGGGATGATTTCACAAAGTCAAGTCTCTTTTTTTTTCACATCACAGTGCAAGATGAGAAGGCAGATGGCTTGAGGGAGACTTTTCAGCAATTTAGATGATTTGGCGCTATGTAACCCAACATGGGATCTTCAAGGTGCTTCCAGGCACTGATATTTTCAGGCAGTGAGACGGAAAAGAGAAAGACGTCTAGGGCAAGTATCTTTTAAGTGGTTGAGGTGGGAGTAGCACACAGTCACTTCTGCTGACCATTGGTGAGTGTTATGGGCAGAATCACGTTGCTCCAAAATGTATATGTTAATGTGCTACCTCCCAGAACCTCATAATGTGACAGCATTTGGAGACAGAGTCTTCAAAGAGGTAATTAAATTAAAATGAGACCACTAATGTGGGCCTCAAGCCAATATGATTGGTGTTCTGACAAGTGGGAATTTGGGCACAGATGTACTCAGAGGGAAGACCAGATGAAGACACAGGGGGGATAATATTGCCATATTTAAGCCTAAGAGAGAGGCCTCAGAAGAAACAAACCCTCTCGACACCTTGATCTTGGACTTCTAATCTTCACAACTGTGAGAAAATAAGTTTAGTTTAAGACATCCAATGACTTTGCCATGGTATCTCTGGCAAATTAATACAGGTACAGTGGAAACTTGGTCACATGACCATTTCTAATGAACTAGGGAGCTGTGTGCTTAGACAGAAGGGAAAATCAGAAATGGTGGTAAACAAGTCTCTCTCCACTGTATTAATTTACTTTAGGTCATGTAGCTTTAAGTTGAACAAATTATTCCAATCTAGGATTTAGAGCTTAATTTCTAGCACTCTGTTTTCCCCCACCAACATGTCATTGAAATGTTGACTCTGGTCTTTGGTGTAAATGCAAGGTAGAAATAATTTTGAAAAATTTTTAAAGAGCTAATAGGAAAGGTATTTAGGAATCTTAACTTCACCATATGCAAATAGGTTTCTTTTCTGCCTCCAGGAATGATCAATTTGCTGTGGATTGATAAATTTTGTCAGGCCAACAGATCCCAACAGCTGCTACAGAAAAATCCCAAATATATATCTCTGTAGAAGGGTAAATTATTTTTATGTTGAAGCAGTTTTCCTCTGAGCTGTGCTTCTCCCCTTTATGCCATGGTTAGAACCCTTTTCAAGTTTATTGCTGCTGTGATCTTCTGTGCAACTCTATTTTAAGCTGTCTAAGATGGAATGAACTCTTCAGCTACTACTCTAAGAAAAATAAAAAAGAAAAGATTTGTACTGTAGTCAATATTGAACCTGGAATTAATTAGAGAATCTCTATAATACTATATTTGGAATTGGGAAAAGAAAATTGAAACCATGAAAGGCAATGTTTAATTTCTGAAATAGGTATTGGGGTGAATCTTAGTGTGACTATATGTGAATAATATTGTGTGACTTCATAAACATGAACTAGCTGTTCTAGATTTCTCTGGTAAAGTCAAAACATAGAGGGGCCTTTTCAATATGACTGGAACAACTGGGATAATTAAGTTATGCTGCTAGGTTACGTAAGGTATTGCCCTTCTCATTATCTAAGACATAGCTCTCAAATTTGATACGTACAGGAATTCTGGTGGTCGACATACAAGGGTGAAATAGGCTCCATTTTAGGTGAAAATTTTTACATCCATTTATCTAATAAATATTTATTACTTAATGATAGCGTGCCTTCTTCTAGATACTGAAGATGAAGTCCTTCCCCTGTGGAGCTTACAAATGATAACAAAAGGCACTAATTAAATAAAGCTTTGGTCTGAAGTCAGTTATACATGTTGTCATATATGTGTCATATATGTATGATAACCTCTGTAAGGTTTTTTTTTTAGTCAGGGAGAGACATGATCAGATTTACTTTCTGAATTTTAGTTTTGATGTAAGAAGAGAGACCAGGGAAGACCCCATCTCAGTAGTCCATTGACAGTGCTGAGTAGGATGAGCATGGAAAAGGTGAAATAAAAGTGATAGGTTTCATGGCATAGTTGAAGGTGGAGTCTGAACGATTGCTGAAATAATGGATGAGGAGCGTGAAAAGAAGAAAAGTGCCAAGGAGGACTCATCTTCAGGACTTGAGCAGCTGGATGAATGGTGGTGTGTTTCTGACAGAATGCCCAGTGGGGGTTGTAGCAAGTCAGAGTATACAAGTTATCTGAACCAAAATGGGGCAGCTCTAACTTAGCTCAGAATGATCAAGGACACTTTCTCTAATACGTGATAATTACCCTTGTTCTCCTGTTGCAAAGACCCTTTACAACCCATTCTTCGCTTTCTCTATAATAAGCTTCAGTATGATGGTGGCTGCATGACAGATGCACCTGACAGCAATAACTTAAGCATAGCCTGAGAATGACTCTGTTGTCTAAGAAAAGTGTTGGATTGGAATTCCAAGGTAAGGAATCTGGGTATGGCCAACCCAGAGAGTCACTCTTTATCTGTGAAGGACATCCAACCCCCTGGCCCATCATTTTCAATGAAGGCCATATGAGGGATAGAGTCCCTTTGTTTTGGGTTAAATGGAGATTTCTAGGTAGAGGTTGCTAGGTGAAGGGTGCTCAATAAAAATGCTATATAAACTGTATGCTTTCACAACTGACAGCTGCTATCCTGTCCAGCTGGCTACTACTGGGTCTGCCCTGGATATAGGTCTTCAATAAACCCTGTGTTTTGTTCATTGGTTTCTGGTCCCTTGTTTGGTCTCTTGGACATGGTGCCATCCCTATTGGAATCAACTGGCTGTAGATGCCTTTAGCCACCAATTCTGTCACCTTCTTTTCTCAAGTCTGTTCTTGATACCTCAGTCCTTTCTGCTGACTTCACTTTGTAGCCTCTGAGTTTGGGCTGTAAACTTAGCAGAGAATGGACAGATGATCTGATCTTTTCCTCTGGTTTCTGTGCTCATAGTAATTCTCTAGGAAAACATTTCAGGATGGTGGTGAACATTTTGAGACCAGGAGCGTTACAACTGCTTTCGGTGGGATCTAACTATACAGGACGGGGTGCAAATTTCTCACTCTCTAAACAACCCTCGTTGTATTTTTTCTCTGTGAACTGGCTAATGGTACAGTAAAGCACCATTTTTTTTTATTTCTAAATTTTCACTTGAAATTGACAACATAACCTCAGAGATAGTACCCATGCAGTTATATCATGAGATCAATACACCAATAGCATATTTTTCAAAACATGATTACAATTTTGTGAAGCTTATTCAGATGGTAGCCTAAGATGTCATCAAACTTCTAGATCTGAAACCATTCAACTAATTTTGAGTAGGCCTTAATACTGAGAGCCAAGCTGGTCCACTTCCTTATTTCTTTCATTGAAATGATAATTAAAGCATCTCTACTCTTAAGTGATTGAACCCATGCTGATTTTCACGGATGTGGTTAAAATAAAATCAGACCAAAAAAATGTATGACTGCTGACTGAACTTTCTGAGATTAAATCTATACAACTTTGCCAACCTAATTAAATATATGTGAATACGTAAGCAGGATAGTCAAAACTCTATTTAAATAAAAAGCTCTGAATTCTGAGTTATGAGTCTGATTCGAGTAATATTACTGAATCATTTTTTCTTCTTCATAAAACTTACTTTTTACATGACCCAATTCCAGAGAGCATACAAATTTATGGTTCAATTTAATTTTATTTAACTATCGTCATTAAAAAGACCACAAATTTGCCATTAATCATTGATTATATTCAATCAGCATTCAAGGTGACTTATGTTTTCTCACTACTTGCTATGTTACAATTTGCCAAACAGGCTTCCTGGCACGAAATGAAACATTTATCCGTAAGCAGTTTGAGATTTCAGTTCAAACTGTATTTAGTGCTTATTGATTATACTTTCTCATACTTTTCTGTTAAAGGCCCAGGTTATCACTGACTACAGATATGGTTAGATTTCTAATTCTTGAAGACAAAAAGTTTTTCTTGGTGCTGTGGTGATAAAATGGTAAATTCCACAAATGACACCCAAACTGGTTTCATTTTTTTGTATCATTCTCTGTAAAGAAAACTTTAAATTTCTTCTGTGATTTAGCACAATGCTCTTTCAAATCATCTTTTCTTGTGTTGATAAAGGGAATAGCCTGAAGGCAAGGCCCTCATGTCATTCATCTTAATGTCCCCGTACTTTGACCCTGATTGACAGAAGATACTTCCCCTGTGTAAAGGGATTTTGTATATTCCCTGAGTGAGATATTATGTATTAAGTTGTAGCAACCATTTTTACCTCTTCTTCCCACCCCATACTGGATGCGGTGAAAAGCTCAAAACAATATATTTCAGACTCCTCTGTAGCTATGTTTATGAATGCAGTGGAAATTCTACCAATAAGAGACAGAAATGCAAGACTTGAAAGGTGGAAGATGAAGAGGAATAGAGACCTTGCTTCTTTCTCAGTGGCAGTGGACAAATAAGATCTACAGATACGAGTATTTATAGCAGCTGAATTCCATTCATTGTGGTTCAATCTCTTACCTTGAGAAGGCAGCAGAAATTCCTATAGATCGTAGATGTGTAGGCATAATTGAAAAACCCAAAGTCATTACTTTTGCTCTTCCACTTTTCCAACAGTTTTATATACATCTAGTTTCTGCTATAAAATCATTTCCTGCATCCCCCATGAAATACCAACATGCCCGTGGAAGTGATGCTCATGATGTCCCCCTCAATATTTTTGCATAGGAAGCTCATATTTGTTCCCATTTGTGGCCCAGCCCTTATATATGTCTATGATATAGTTAGCTCAGACCCTTTCTCCACCTACCCCATGAAGATTTATCATGCCTTTATCCAATATTATTGCTTATCACATTTTAATATGGTGTTTTGTTTGCATGTTTGGTTCCTTTGACAATCTGTAAGATATTCCTAGTCAGGAAAAACTTGTTATATTCATATTTCTAACACCTAATAAAGTCACTGGTTCATAATGTATATGTACCTCAAGAGTAGCAGAATATGCCACCCCAAAATATGCCACTTTGACATAGGATTATTCTGAGTTGAGGACAACTGAGAAGTAGATACAAGAAAAACCTTGTGCTCCTCCTCCATTTGCCTAAAAGCAAAGTACAAATTGGTAAAGTTGTTTCCTTTCCTCTCTCTACCAGAAAAGACAGAAATTAATCACCAGAGAAAACTCCCAAGCTTGTCCAAGCTATGACCCACAGCCTGCAAGCAACCCAGAATGACTTTGAATGCAGCCCAACACAAATTCATAAACTTTAAAAAAAATTATGAAATTTTTTTTTAGCTCACCAGCTATCGTTAGTGTTAGTGTATTTTATTTCTGGCCCAAGGCAATTCTTCTTCTTCCAATGTGGTCTAGGGAAGCCAAAAGAGTAGACACCCCTGGAAATGGTTGTTAGCCTAGAGCCAGCACCAAAGGAAACTACAAAACAAACTTGATTAGCTAGCCCTTATCTTCTGTTAGTTCACCCATACATTTACCGCCTTGGAATTTGCCACCCTAGAAAGTCAAAGTCTTTTTCCTTTGTCTTGTTACTTCTCTGAAAATGTATTCTAGGATACAATAGAAGGTCAAGTTCTAAACACTCTTTAAAGTTATTCATCCCCAAGTGCTCCGATGTGTATGAATGGATGCACATGTTAATAAAATCATTTGTTTTTCTCTTAATTTGTCTTTTGTCTACCTAATTTGCAGGGCCGCAGCCAATGAACATAAGATGGCTAGAGAGGGCCAGGCATGGTGGCTCATGCCTATAATCCCAGCACATTGCGAGACTGAGGTGGGTGGATCACCTGAGGTCGGGTGTTTGAGATCAGCCTTACTAACATGGAGAAACTCCATTTCTACTAAAAATACAAAAAAAAAAAAATTAGCCTGGCAGGGTGGCACATGCCTGTAATCCCAGTTATTCGGGAGGCTGAGGCAGGAGAATCGCTTGAACCTGGGAGGCAGAGATTGCGGTGAGCCAAGATTGCACCATTGCACTCCAGCCTGGGCAACAAGACCGAAACTCTGCCTCTAAAAACAAACAAACAAACAAAAAAAACGATGGCTAGAGGGAAAAATAATTATTTTCTTCTTCTTCTAAATACCCAATAGTTAATTATCAATTTGAATTTAAAGCCTATAGGACTTGGCTCTTATTTCTTTCGGTACCTTCCATAATATCTGACACCCAACAGTCAATAAACATTTGTTATATTGAATTATTAAATTACAGCTATCATTCTCTTCTCCATTGGAATCATTCAAATTTATTCAACTTTGAAGGTTAGAGAATCAGTATTAATGTGGGCTGAATTTTGAAATTAGCAAGGACATTCCAATGCAAGGAAAGGGAATATGTGCAAAGATGAGGTGTGAGGAAGCACTTAGCACTCACAGAACCACAATTATCTGGTACCAGTAGAATGCTGAGAGGCGGATAAGAAGGGGTATGAAAATGGGATTTGCTCACCGGTCTTTAGCTACTTCAATTTGCCATAAGCAATGCCATGAGCAATCACTCCAATTGTGCTAATAATTGTTTTCCCCATTGATTGATGTATGGGTTCAAGAGTTCACTGCAAAAGCCATTTCTTCACCAGGATGACTGCCAGGATAATTTGCTTACCTTGGCACTTCTCTCACACATACTCTTGTAGAACTTTCTCCCTAATTCAGCTAAAAACAGGACCCTTGTCACATGACCAAGAAAGATTAGGCTCATAGACACAGAAGGGTGAGAAAAATGAAATTTCTTTGGCGAAAAGGAAAAAACAAAACTCAGCAAAGCAAGAGAGGTTCATGTTAACAGGCCCCCATCTCACAGATTGAATCCCAGGTTACCACCCCAGAACAGGAGATGCCAGGCTCCTCCCTCACCCCCTGCAAATGGCAGTAACTTCCATGGCTCCACCCCAGCTCACACTTCGCCCAGTGCACAGGATGGTTGGAGGTTCTCCAGGGACCCCTTTATGCTTGGCTGTCTCAATATCATTAGGTAACATCTTTATTGCATAAAAGAAGATTCCAAATCCTGATATTAGGTCAAATAAACTCCACTGATTCCCAAGCATCTTTATGAGTTACCATTGCTAGAATTACATTTAAGGTCAAGTTTTCAAACTTGACCTTGATAAGCATTTTTTGCCAAAGGGAATATAAATTCAAGGAAAAGCATGACACCTCTTGTTGGAGCATCCATTGTGTTCAGTGCTAAGAAATTTTAAATATAATTTTCCAAATAAAGAGTTATATTTTGGAGTAAAAAGCTAAACTAGATGAATTTTTAAGATAAAATATGAGACTGTAATGCAATTTCTTCCCCACTATTACACATATGCATAAAAAATAGGTGCTCAGGAGTTCCCTTCTGTGACCCCTAAAGGAAGATTTAGCTCTTTTGTTTCACAGATTGAGAGAAGTTTCACTCATAAGCCTGACCCTTCAGATCCTCAATTTCTTCATTACAAAGCAATAAGCAATGGCACATGCCCTACCTACCTCACTGAGCTGTTATGACATAATATTTCAGGCAGATATAGAAAATAATTACGAAAGTAAACTCTGAAACTTGACAGCTAGAATTCAAATAGCAGCTCTGTCATTTTCTGTCTTTGTACCATTGGAAAAGTTCATTACTTTTGGTCTCCATTTTTTCGTCTTAAAAATGGGGATATTTATAAATAATAATACCAATAATACCTGCCTCATCAAGCTGTTAAGGGAACATTATGAGCTGATGCAAATAAAATTTCTTAGAATGGCACATGCCAAATAAGACCTTATTTGTTATTGTTAAAAAGTAGGACCATTTTGGATAACATCTTTCCTATTAATAATGTTAATAACAAACATATATTATGTGCTTCTTATGTGCTAGACATATGTATTATGTCATGAAAAGCAACTTTAGGAAATAGGTGTTATTATCAATAATTTACGAATAAGAAATTTAAAAATGTAAAATGGATAAAAGCTTGCTCTAGTCTGAAACAAACAAACAAACGGTGGGCATGGAACTTGAAAGCTTGATTCTGACTTTCGAAACTGTTCTATCACCTGACTTCAAAACCTAGGTCTTCTTCAAAACAAACACAGATGGGCAGTGATGAGGAAATGACAGATCACCTATATCAACCACCATATGTCAAACATCAATCTAGATTATGACATATCCTGTCTCATTTAACTCTTGCAATAACCACACAAGGCTGAGATCCTTGTGTTTAATTTTTTAGAGATAAAGAAAGAGATAGGACTATGATTCCAACCCATGTGTATTTACCTGTAAATCTTTTGTTATTTCTGCTACCATTGTTCTATTTATTTTAATCCAAAAGAATCTGTAAAATTAGTTATCTGCCTCACAAGAACTTCCAGAATATAACCTCCCATGAGAAGGGATAAAAAATACACACTGCAGAAATTTCAGATGGGGAAAAAGCCAGAAAATGCTATTAGAAAACGACTTGTTTTGACTTTTTAAAAAGTAGCTGGGCACATTTAGTTTTTAAGGGCACATCTTACATATAGAGTTACACCCCATACTGCATGACTCAATGTAAGACAACACTGAATTACTATCATCACTGTTGTTGACTTAGATATGACCCAATGCTGTAAATGTGTTCTGCAGTATTACACTAAAAGCTCGACTAATCATTTGCTTATGTTTGTTCAATCAAATAAAACTAGGCTAAATGCATTCCTCTGTCTCCTTTCAAGCTGATAGTGTGGCTTTATCGAGTTACTAAAAGGAGATGAATGAGCAGAGGCTAACAGAATTCTGATTCCTCTTTCTGTAACAAACATCACACAGTAAACCTTTAAAAGATGGGGGGATCAATTTCTTTCAGTCATCAAGGAGGGCACAATAAGTGACCTGGTCAAGGGAAGAGAGGCCTGAAAATGACCTCTCTCCTGATGCCTCTGTACTTCAAAAGAGTGGAAGATGCTGCTTCTATTTATAAACTCATCTGAAAATGCATGAGCTTTGCAAGGTCTTTTTTCTTTGCCTCTGTGGCTGCATCTTGAAAGGGCATAAATTAGAATAACAACATCAAATAACCTAATATCTTGGAGTCAACAAAGGCAATTTACAGAAAGTTGAATTTACTAGCAAGCAGTAAAGAAAGTCACATAGAGGGGGCAGTGAGGCATCTTGATTTTGAAAGGGGTGAAGACACTTTGAGCAGAAATCTGTAAATTGGAAGTTGATGGATGACAAGGTGAGGCTGTTAGGAGGGGAGCCTGGGCTTTGCTGGCAGGTGGATGCACCCACTCACGGCATGTTGCGGAAGCTATTTACCTTTTGAGTTTCATTTTTCTTATCTATAAAATTAGAGCAATACCTCACAGGGTTATTTTAAAGACTAAACACTTAACATGTTTGAACACCTAGTAGAGTGTCTAAGCCAATGGTAATAGATGGTCAATAAATAGTAGCTACTGGTATTAGCATCATCACCACACTACCACCGTCATCATCATGATTATATGCAAGAGATCAGAAACCACTGCCATCAAAATCTGGTTGCATTAATTTGTCCAAATCTATCACATAGACAAGTGGTTTTGATGGTTTTCAGTCACTGATTCTTTTAAAAATAAAATCTTGCAAAAACCCTCCAAATATAAACCATGTGACCCAGCTTTAGAGATTGGGCATTGAAAGTATATAACGAGAAAAGGAGAACAGGAACACATACTTTTACAAGGATTCTGATCTGGCACCCCCTGGTTCTCTTACATGAAAGCAGATCTAGACTTTCCAGGCTCTTAAAATCCACAGAGACTAAGGATCATCCTAGGTCACTCTGTAAATAGCAATCTTGCTTTAGCTGCAGTCCAGGACTCCCCTGGGATCCAGGAGCTTAAACTAAGCCTCGTCTAAAATTTAGACAGAAGGAAACAGGGGCACCGCAAAAACTTCTTCTCTGCCCTGACACCACCCCATCCCCAGCTTCGAGGGGATGATGTGCTTTTCCTCCAAAATCCAAGAAAGAAAATGAAAGGAAGTCGAGAAAAGTCAGTGTTCACAGAAAGCAAATAATTAATATTGACTAAAATTCAAAGCTGACTTATTATATTTTAATTACAGAATGTTCTTATCTCCTAATTGCCTGCTTTACTCTTTTAAATAAAGTTTAATAACAGTGAGAGGGGCACATGCAGCGTGATCAGCTGGTGCCAAGGATGGTTCTCAGTGTATTGCGTATTTTCATAGATAAGGCTCATGACAACCCCACAAAGTAGGTGCTACAAGTATCCTTGTTTTTACAGAAAAGGCATAGAGAGACTGAGTAAGCTATCTAAGATCACACAGCTAAAAACAGCAGAGTCCATATCAAAACCAAAGTTGGTAGGTTGCAAAGTCATGCCCTTTATCTGTACTGGCTGCCTCACTGAAGGAAGAAAAGCTATGCTGTAATAATACTGAAACTGCAGGCTTACCTGGGGATCACCTTCAGATTGACCAGCCCTGATTTTGTTGTATTTTGCTTATTCAGTATTACCTTATTTAGTAAAACTCCTTGGAGTATTTTAAAACCATCAATAACGGTTTTGCTCCCCTCCCCACCACATTCTTTTACAAATGTATTTAAAGATACATGACTATGGGTCTGTGAGATAATCTACTGCTCTTTAAAAATTGTTTCTCTGGTTAAAACTACATTAGGAAGTGTTGTGTTTATTTTAGAAAAAAGTAACTTTGATAATCAGTTTTGAAGATGTTCTAAAACTTGAGGGCATCTATCATTTCAACAGGATGCCTCACCGTTTTAATTAGCTATTGATTAGGAAAGAAAGTAATATGCTTTAGTCAGACACACTAAGTGTTCAGAAATACCACTTTGTCAATTAAGCAACTGTTTTCTGATCAGAAGGCACTTGGTTCTTCAATGATAGGTAGAAAAGAGTAAAAGAGAAATTGAGTCATCTTTGTTCATTTTTCCTTTTGTTATGACTTGGAAAACCATATATGGAGCAAAGGATGGAGGAAAAGAGCAGATTGGAATTTGCAACTACCTTTTCAGTGGGAGATGAACTAGGGCCAAAGGAGGAAGGAGGCCTGCTGACAACTGTCATTTTCACAGACTTACTGGACCAAAATGATGTCTAATGTTGAGAAGAAAAATTGAGTATCTAGATTTTTTAAATGGCTGCAGAATTGTTTTGCTGACAATTTTTTTTTTTAAGGTAGAGCTTGCTTAAAGGCAGAAGATTATAAAACTGGCCAGAGACCTAAGGAGAGCAAAGAAGGGTGTTAGGTTTTTGGATTTAGCTGTCCACCGGCTGGAGGAACTGAGAAAGCTTACGGTGACAAAGCCTTCGACCAATGTAAATCAAAATAAATTTTCAGGCCAAGACAAAATTACATTATGTTGAAAACAGTTCCATTAGCTGAATGTTCTTTTATGTACCCAGACAACAATAACTCTTTGGATTTTTATCCATATTCTCTTCTATTGTTTTACTTCTATTATGAAGAAAATTTTTAGCTGCTTATAGTGAGACTGAATTTTTAAATGCATTCAAAGTTGTGGAAAGACCGAAAGCAATCTTCATAATTCAAAGTTCTGTTGGGAGGTTTAATACTTAGAGGAAAGCAAAGAAGTAGCCAATTGTGCTGAACAATTTAAGTCTGTTCTAGGGAAAGAAGCTATCCTAATGCTGCGGGTTTATTAGCTTTGTTACTTACTGATAAATAAAAATAGGACAAAAATAAGGAATTTTCTCAATTAAAAAAGCTTTCAATGTATTGAAGCAGTATGAAAAATGAAACTGAAAGACATACACATTGCTATCTTTTACTTCCTATTTTCAAATTTATCATGAATATTCTTATGGATTGGAAAGGAGAGATAATATCAAATGGTATGAAAAAGAAGTCATGATCTAATGTAAAGCACAAATAGCAGAGGAGGCCTCCAACCTAGACTTTGGGTTTCTAATACAGTGTATAAATTTTTATCAAAGAACATGAAGATAATATCAGCTCAAATGAAACATAATCACCATTATTTCATTTCATTTCTTCATACACAAGGATCTACTGCCAAACTATCTTCTCATTTTTACCTTTAAATATTTCCTGGCTTTGTCCATACTACAGGTGTTCATTCGCTTAGAATCCTGAGCCATCTGTCTTTGAACATACCGGCTGCTGACAACCCAAAGCCGGGTTCCTGTTGGCTTTGAAGAGCTTAGCAGAATTGGAGAGGGAGGGGCCTCTTCAAGAAGAGCCAGAGAGTGGAGGAGATGAGACCTGAGATTGACAGTTTGGGAGAAGACATTGTGTCCAGATATATGCTAGCATGGTTTGACCCTAGAACTATCTAGAGGATTTAAAAACAGAGTGAGGGTTTCATTATCCACTTATGGTTTAGGCCCGATTCCAAGTCTTATAATTCCCTCCCTTAAATTCTCCCAGCACATTTAACTACACGTTCAAATAATTATAGACAACGTAGATCAGCATCAGACATAATGACTTTGCCACTTTCCTACTGCTGAAGCCAAGTCTTATCACCCACCTTTCTCCCCTTCCCATCTTGCAATAGCACTAAATAAAAGGATATCAAAATAACAACTACCAAGGATTATTATTATCCTAAATTCTAGAGTATTACATATTCATGGAAAAGAATTACTTACTTTATATTGTATCTATATGATCTATGTGAAATCTTCTGAACTATTGTAGACAATAATTTTGAAACTATTTCCATAGTGAGTTCCATCCTAAATCTTTCATTATTTTGAAGGTTCTTACTAGGTACAAGCTTTTGCAGTGCAGAAGCCAAGGTCTATGTTTTCATCATATTCCCAGGGTGTTCACCTCATTCATGAGGGGTCTACCATCATGACCTAATTACCTGCCCGCAACTCTACCTTCTGATATCATCACCATTGGGGTTAGGATATTGTAACATAAGAAATTTTGGAGGAACACATGCATTCAATCCATAACAGCAGTCATCCTCTGCTCTTGAAAATATTGGTGGCTAAATGTTCATAGATGCACTCTCTTGGGCATTGCCCTCAGCTCCAGAGACCTGCCCCCTGGAGTTTGACTTGTGGACAATGACAGGGTGATGACCAGTTATAGAGGCTCACTTGCCCTTGTCTCAATTTGAGATAGAGCTTAAGGGGCATCCTAGCTCTAGAATTCCTTGTAGGACCAGATAAAGACTCAGCTGCATCCACATTGCAGGTCAGCTTCTCTCTCTGTCCCAACCTGTCTTCTCCACTTCCTTACAGGTGTCTCTCTCCCAGAACATTCCCCAGTTAAATTCCTCTATGGAATTATCCATCACCAAGTCTGTTTTCTGGGAATTCAATCAAGACAATGAACATTATTCCAATCGATCTGCAAGGCTCAGGTGAACTTTTGAGCCACTCACTTTGGTGTGACCAAAAGTATGTTTTCTGAAACATGTGATTCATAGATTACTGAGACTCAATAAATGTTCTAAGTCATTGAGAAACCCCCATTATAAACACCTCTTTTTCTAAATACCTGTCTCAAGTTTTTGGTCTATACAATTCATTTGCATGGTCACCATGGGCAGCATGTGTTATCATTTCTAACTTTCATTGGCATTAAATTTTTATTTAAGTTCAAAGTCAACTCTCTCATGTACTCAAGCCATCAAAAACACAGTTGCAAGTTCATTTTGTCTGATTTCAGTGTTAAACCTTTTTATACTATGTTTTACCCAAAAAGGAGTAATGAATCTGTAAATAAGGAGGAAAACCAAATGCCATTCTCTTAATTTTAATAAATTATGTTTTGTTGAAATAGCTCTAGTATGATCTACAAGCTTTCTAAGAAAAACAGTGCTGACTTTAAGCACACTGAACCTGTAATAATATACATTTGCATACATACACACACATGCACAATTGTATACACACGAGCATATTAAGCAGCTGAAGGGAAGTGAGAGATATCCTTGTGAATCCCCTCAGTTTTATTGCTGAAGAAATTGCAATCCATTGTGGAGGAGTGACTTATTTAAGTTCCCATTGAGAGTGGTAGAATGAAATCTGCATCTCCGGCTTCTAAAATATAAACTTAAAATGTCAGTCTGTTGTTCAGATGCATGTTGGTGGGGTACGAAGAATATCTGTTAGCTTCACCCCATACCCCAAATTATTTACCTGTAAAATCACAATAGAATTGTTTCACACAGCCACATGTCTCATTTGACTTCTGAAAAACTTGATTAAGCACATCTTTCTAGGGATGTAATACATGCATATAAAGCTAGGAATACATGTAAATAGGATTATATAAAAACTACCTTTCAATCACACCCCACACCGGTAAGCACTGTGATTGATTTAATCATCGGTAAGAGATTCAATCAGCCATCCTACAGTCTAAAAATCTACAATTCTAAAAAACATTTAATAATGGAATGTGAACCGAAACAAAACAAAACACACATACACAGATTGGCCTCACTTTAACAATTTTATCAGAAAGTGGCTTTTATAAACATATTTTTTCTGTGCTCATCTTTTTATAGATTCAATCAGCACTACCTCACGGAAATCATGCACAGAGATTCCATGGCAACAGCCACATTCTGCACAGACACACACAAAAAATCAACATGCTTAAATAACCATAATTCACACCCACTTAAGTCTATTAGATTTGGATCTCAGATACAAAAATAGCTACAATAATTTTTTTGCCAATTAGGAGCAGCTCTGTTATTAATGTTTTCGGTAAATGTAAACCACGTGACAGTGGAAAATGCAAAAGCAAAACCCCAGAGGAAGGAATAAACAGTTCAGCACTGATCTAGATCCTTTCACCATCAGCTGATTCTCTTGGGTTCATTTTTTAAGTGAATTGCACCTCAATCATGAGCTACTCAAATGGAGCCTTTATTGGCAGTAAAACAGAATTGGTAGAACATGGGATCAGTACTCTTCCATCCAAAAAGTAAATGACAGCTTTAAAATTTCAATCTTTTTCTGTACTAAAATAATATGGCTTTGAAAACCAGTTTCAGATGACAAATTTATTGATTTGAGTAATTGTTCAAGAGTCATGTTCCCAAGGTAACGTTGGTTTTACTTCTTGAGCACCTGAGGGACATGAATATAAGAAAAACTTAAGGCTGGATTTATGTAATGTCAGCCATTAAAATAGAGTGAAAAATTCTAGACACTATCTTAGGGACAAAAGCTACAAAAGAATCCCAAATTACCTGTGGCTTATGGTGGTGTTTTGTCAAATGTTATAAAGCTGATGAGTTACAATAGAACTACTCCCAGTTCTTGTTCAAAATAGAGATTCTTGGCTCTCACTCTTGTTCCTCAGAATTAGAATCCATAGTGCTCTACTACTGATGAAGCAAGTGATTCTTTGGTAAAACGCCAAGGGAATGGGTCCAGATAGGAAATACCTATGAACAGCTAGGAGCTGACATGAACTTGTAAAGGAGTAAGAACTGGAAGTTCTCTACGCCTGGTAGCAACATGTAGCTGCTGTGGCTTTGTGATGTAATTCCTGGTAGGAACATAGGGTATAGTGGGCACGAAAATGTTTCTTAAAGATTAAAGACCATAGTCAGGGCCAGGTGCAGGGGCTCACGCCTGTAATTCCAGCACTTTGGGAGCCTGAGGTGGAAGGATCACCTGAGCCCTGGAGGCTGAGGCTGCAGAGAGCCCTGATCACACCATTGCACTCCAGCCTGGGCAAAAGAGTGAGATCCTGTCTCAGAAACAAAACAAAACAAAACAAAAGGCAATAGTCAGGGAGTGGCAGCAAAGACAGGAGTTAGCCAAGAGCCACTCAGGAGGTAAAACCTGATAGCTACCTGATTATCATCTGAATTAGAGTGTCTCATATCAATCATAACTGTAACAATGAAAGCAACGTCAATAATTACAATCTATTTTTATAACTCTTTGCCATTTGCAAAACTTAGTTTATAATGTCTATGGAAATGATCATGGAAGGATTAAAGAGCAAAATCATAGAAAGTCAGGAGAGATTGTTTTATCTTCTGCTGAACTTGACTATAAACTCCATGAGATCCTGGTCCCTGCCTTCTCAAAAAGTGAATGGTTTATACTAGAGTCTCAATCAATATTTTCAAAATGATTAATAAATGAATGGGCAATACAAGATATAGTTAAAGAGAATGTAATTTGCAGAGAATGAGCGGAAAGCACTTTCTTAGATGATACCTGACAGTATATTGTTCCCTAAGTAAAGAACTAAATAAAACCCAGTATATGAGAGCAGTGAGGGAGAACATTCCTACACGTCTGCAAGAGGGTTTGATGACCATATTTTAGAAATGGAGAGTAGCAGCTACTGGAGTCAGCATGCTTACATAGAGTTGATCAGCAACAAATAGGAAAAGAATTAGCTAGATTTATGAAAATTCAGTTGCCAATCATTTAAATGTAAACACTAAGCCCCTGTAGTCAGAGAGACTGCTATAAGGAAGTGATCAGTCCAGTATCAGCTGAGAGGACACATCCTAAAACATTAAATTGTGGAGAAATATTTCCTTCAGCCATGGATGTCTGAGAATTTCACCAAGACTTTAACAGAGAGAGATTTATATTCCGCACCAGAATTACATTCTTATTAGATCTGCAATTAATGTATTTTGGGGTGAGCGTATGGAGATGTTTGTGTATGAGAAAGAGTGAGTTTCAATACCACTGGGCTAATCAACATTTCGTTATTATAAAAACTTACTCCTGGTGTTGTTGAAGCTAAATGTACAAATCCAGGGAGCTTCTGGTGCCCTGAGTATACAGATCATGTGAATAGCTCTCTCTCCCCACTTCCTGCCACCGACATAACACACAGACACCCAAAAGAGCAAGACATTACTCACACAGTTATCTTTTTTTTTTTTTTAATGTCAGAGGAACTCTATAAGGTTATTGTAGGCTTAAGTATTTTCATTTTATAAAAGAAGCAATTGAGGTACAAAAATACAGAAAGTTCACAAAGTTAAAAAAAGCTAAAGCAGAGATTTAATCCTAGGTCTTCTGATTCAAAGTCACTTTAAAAAAAATACAGAATTGGGTACTAGAATAAGATTAGCTATTTTAATATAGAATTATGTTTTTCCCCCAAATACAGTCTTTAAAATGTCATGCTATAATTTTATACCTGTAGTTTGGCAGAGAGTCACCATAAAAAGTTCAGATAAATTTCCATTTTACAATTCTGTGTAAAAAAGGTGAAATTGAAATAAAGCAAACTATTCTAAGTTCAGATTCCATAAATTTTTATGAGTTAAGAAAAAAAATGACAGAAAAGAAAAAAAGAATATTGAAAATTTTCATGTAGAACTCCTATTTATAAAGAAAAATTATGTCAATAAAGAACTTAAAACTATTGATCTTTTTGTTGGAGAGACCTAGCAGAAATCACCTTAACCAAATTATCGAAGTTAACTTCAACACTAATGAGACAAATTGGCATTATGTTCCTGGGAGGTTGTTTGGAAAGACACAGCATCACTTCTGTGAGATTCTGCTCAAATATGCATAAACTGAATTTGATCATGAAAAGATATCACATACGCGCACTAAAAAATAACTGGTATATGCTTTTCTAGTGGGTCAAAACCATGAAAGAGAAAGAAAAGACACAGTAACTGTTCTAGATTAAGGGAGAATAAGAAAATGTGATAACTAAATGCAGCAAATGATCTTGGTTGGCTCTTGAACCATTATAAAAAAAAATTAATAGGACCATTGATGGAATTTGAATACAGTCTCTAGATTAGACAGTAGGATCATATTAATGTTAATTTCCTATTTTTCTAAATGTACTCAGTAATAAGATTATGGGAAATTAGATGAAGGGTATATGAAAATTCATTGTATTAAATTTGCAACTTTAAGTCTAAAATTATCCAAAAAAATTTAAAAATAAAATAAAATAAATTTAATGGCTAGATTTCATGTAATGTTACCACAATAATTTTTTTAAAAAAAACTTATAATCAGTCTTAGTGCTGCAAAGGGTATTACTGATAAAGCAATTAAATCTCATAGCTGAGTATTGTAATTTGTTCAAGGTCGCAAAGACCTTGAATCTTGGTCACTGGACACTGATGTTCTTTCTTTAGTACTGCATCCTACTTCACCCTAAGTTCTCTAAAACCTTGAGGACACTGACATAAGCCTGCACTTTACATTTCATGTCTTTTTCAGAGACAAGGGAGGATGATGTTGACAACAGATGTTGACCATGTAGATGAAACAGGTCAACGCTTTGCCCTGGAAAGCACTTGTTAACACCAGCTCAAGGGAGAATACCCAATGAAGCAATTATATGTGGAAATATCTGAAGGGGAGGGCTTATTCTTGATAGGAGATCAAAGATTACAATTAAAAAGAATCCAAGAACAATTAAAATGCACAGAAAAAAATATAAACAAATAAGGTAAATGAGGGAATTATAGTGAAAGAATAGGAACCAAGGACCATGGCTTAAATCAGTGGTCCTTAAACATTTTTGCTCACTTATCCATTAAAAAGATTTTGTAGAAAACTTGCACATCTTAAAGTTGACATCTAAAATTTCATCTTTGGCATATAACTAATTGCAAAAGATATAATTTCTGGCAAATTAAAAATAATGACGCTTTTTAATTAAACTGTCAGGTAACTCTGAAAAATCTATCTAAAGCAATATAAACACAACAGCAAGATTAAAGTCATGATCATTTAACAGATAAAGGTGTGCTTTTTTTTCCTAGTTGAAAAGCTCACACTATTTTTATTCCTTTTAAACTAATATTTCCATCCTAATTCTCTTACAAAGTTTTGTCCTAAAATAAATTTTTGTACATGAAAGCCTTCCATGATCACTGAATCATGCTTCAGTGCCACAAAAATATGTGGGCAAATTGTCCTTTCTGCCCTTGGATGCCACCGAAGAAGCATCATTAAAGTCTCTCTTTTCCCTGCGATCATGTCTAAGTCAGAGTCTCCTAAAGAGCTGGAACAACTGAGGAAGCTCTTCATTGGAGGGTTGATCTTTGAAACAACTGATGAGAACCTGAAGAGCCATTTTGAGCAATAGGAAACGCTCACAGACTGTGTGGTAATGAGAGATCCAAACACCAAGTGCTCCAGGGGCTTTGGGTTCGTCATGTATGCAACTGTGGAGGAGGTGGATGCAGCCATGAATGCAAGGCCACACAAAGTGGATCGAAGAGTTGCGGAACCAAAGAGAGCTGTCTCCAGAGAAGATTCTCAAAGACCAGGTGCCCACTTAACTGTGAAAAAAAAATTTGTTGGTGGCATTAAAGAAGACACTGAAGAACATCACCTAAGAGATTATTTTGAACAGTATGAAAAATTGAAGTGATTGAAATCATCTCTGACCAAGGCAGTGGCAAGAAAAGAGGCTTTGCCTTTGTAACTTTTGACAACCATAACTCCATGGATAAGATTGTCATTCAGAAATATCATAATGTGAATGGCCACAACTGAGAGGCTAGGAAAGCCCTGTCAAAGCAAGAGATGGCAAGTGCTTCATCAGCCAAAGAGGTCGAAGGGGTTCTGGAAACTTTGGTGGTGGTCATGGAGGTGGTTTCAGTGGGAATAACAACTTTGTGGAGGAAACTTCAGTGGTTATGGTGGCTTTGGTGGCAGCAGTGGTGGTGGTAGATATGGTGGCAGTGGGGATGGCTATAAGGAATTGGGTAATGATAGAAGCAATTTTGGAGGTGGTGGAAGCTACAATGATTTTGGATATTACAACAATCGGTCTTCAAATTTTGGAGCCATGTGGGAGGAAACTTTGGAAGCAGAAGCTCTGGCCCCTATGGTTGTGGTGGCCAGTATTTTGCCAAACCACAAAACCAAGGTGGCTATGGCAGTTCCAGTAGCAGCAGTAGTTATGGCAGTGGCAGAAGATTTTAACTAGGAAACAAAGCTTAGCAGGAGAGGAGAGCCAGAGAAGTGACAGGGAAGCTACAGGTTACAACAGATTTGTGAACTCAGCCAAGCACAGCGGCGGCAGGGCCTAGCTGCTACAATAAAGACATGATTTAGACAAATGCTCATGTGTATAGGCAAAAAACTTGAGGACTGTATTTGTGACTAATTGTATAACAGGTTATTTTAGTTTCTGTTCTGTGGAAAGTGTAAAACATTCCAACAAAGGGTTTTAATGTAGATTTTTTTTCTTTTTTTTTCACTCATGCTGTTGATTGCTAAATGTAACAGTGTGATCATCATGCTGAATAAATGTCTTTTTTTTTTTTTTTTAATGTGCTGTGTAAAGTTAGCCTACTCTGAAGCCATCTTGGTAAATTTCCCCAACAGTGTGAAGTTAGAATTCCTTCAGGGAGATGCCAGGTTCTATTTGGAATTTATATACAACCTGCTTGAGTGGAGAAGCCATTGTCTTCAGAAACCTTGGTGTAGTTGAACTGACAGTTACTGTTGTGACCTGAAGTTCAACATTAAAAGGGATTACCCAAACAAAATCATGGAATTATTGGTTATAAAAAGGATAGTTGGCATATCCTATGCAATATGTCTAAATTGAATAATGAAAATTATACATGGGAATGAAGCTTGTGTAATTATCCGCTATCATGTGTAATCAATAAAAGATTTAATTCTCTTGAAAAAAAATATATGTGGGCAAATTGAAAGGTAAATTGTTTTTAAGCATCCAGTCACAATAAGGCTCCAAATATTAAATATTTTTCTGGATTGAGTTACAATTAAAAAATCATAGGGTTCAGTTGTGTGTGTGTGTGTGTGTGTGTGTGTGTGTGTGTGTGTGTGTGT
>NW_022436945.1:11690837-11726153 GCF_009761245.1 Sapajus apella
TGTGTGTGTGTGTGTGTGTGTGTGTGTGTGTGTGTGTGTGTGTGTTTGAGATGAATCTTGCTCTGTCGCCCAGGCTGGAGTGCAATGGCATGATCTTGGCTCACTGCAATCTCCACCTCCCAGGTTCAAGCAATTCTCTGCCTCAGCCTCCCGAGTAACTGGGATTACAGGCACCAGCCACCACGTCTGGCTAATTTTTGTATTTTTAGTAGAGGCGGGGTTTCATCATCTTGGCCAGGCTGGTCTTGAACTCCTGACCTTGTGATCCACCCACCTTGGCCTCCCAAAGTACTGGGATTACAAGCATGAGCCACTATGCCCGACCTTTTTTTTTTTTTTTGTGACAGAGTTTTGCTCTTGTTGCCCAGTCTGAAGCACAATGGTACAATCTCAGCTCACCACAACTTCCAACTCCTGGGGTCAAGCAATTCTCCTGCCTCCTGCCTCAGCCTCCTGAGTAGCAGGGATTATAGACATGTGCCACCATGCCTGGCTAATTTTGTATTTTTAGTAGAGACAGGATTTCTCCATGTTTGTCAGGCTGGTCTCGAACTCCCAACCTCAGGTGATCCTCCTGCCTCGGCCTCCCAAAGTTCTGGGATTACAGGCATGAGCTACTGCGTCCAGCCAGGGTTCAATTTTTAAAGAAACACATAAATAATTACTCACACAAGAAGTAAAAATGTTATTGGTATCTGTGGCTTTTCCCTGTATAGTTCATATATCCAAAGATGAAGACTACTCATTACCATAATCATCAATGCTGTTATAATAGTAAGATAAGAATCAGCACTAATTCCATTATATGGTTTTATTTTTTACAGATTTAAGCTCAGAGAAAAATTTGTTCACCTAAATCAATGAATGAGAATGGAAAAAGTTTAATTTTAGCAGGTCATTTAATTCTTCAACTTCTGTGTATTTGACAAAAATATCACATAGCAATCACTTTAAAAAATATTTTTAATAACCTATCAGTGAACTACTTAGTTAGATAATCCCTCAGTAATACTGAATTGAAAAGTATCTGTCTTGAAAAAGCAAATTTTTACCCAAGCATTAAAGTCATCCCCTTTTCCACAATGCGACCAACATTTCTACTTGTCTCTTATTTGTGAATAGTGTAATGTTTCCATCCCATTGTAATGCATCACAGAAATTATCAAGATGGTTGAGAGCCAGACGCTTTCATAAAGTGGGAGAAGGCATGTTATGAAAGGCAAGTGAGATTGCTCAAGACCAGGCTTTCTCTCTTTAAGAGCAATTTTGGGGATAAGGAAGGAGGGAATTATATGTGGACATTGAGGACCTGGAAATTGATTCCCTTAAAACTACCTATTTCTCAGATGCCTCTGGGAAGATTTTGTGTATACCAACAGCTATACATATTCCTGGGTCATCTTAGAGTATGCTAGGGACAGCAAATTTTCATGACAGCACACAAAATGCAGGCTGCATTGAGAAAGATTTTTATGATGGTGTAACTGTATTAAATGCATGTCTTTAAATTATGAGACTACTTCTCAAAGTGTCTTCGAAGGAAAACTAGTCCTGTGAGTTATTCCAAAAAAAGTGGTTTCCAATGGTACATTTGGAAAATTTTGCATATGTCCCCTCTGGGAAGGATTACAATTCACATTAGCACACTTCAATCTCTGAACATTCTTGCAGTCAGGAATACCATTTAACTTCCTTTAACTCAGAGTTTCACAAATGTATTTTCCCATGAACCTCTTTCTTATTAACGTCCTCTTGAACACACTTTCAGAGTTGCTGAGCTACAGTTTTATTAAATAGAAAGATTCTGTCAAATCCTGACAGTGACCAAGCCTTTGATAGTCATCTAATAAATATTTGTTACCCAATTTATGGATCATAAGTAAAGGGAATTAGGATGACAAGGAACAAACATTAAATAGAAATTGAGGAGCAGGAATTTTATCGTAAAGAAATGCTTCAAACAAACTTATTACACTTATCGAATAGAAGCTGGTATCATCCTGAAAATAAAAACGGAAGCTATCATCTAGGGAATCATCTCAAACTCCCACCATTACTTCCCTTTTGGGAGCCTTGGCTTTGAGTGGGGATACATCGTGTAAGAACTCTCAACGTATTCGCTGCAACAGGATCATAGAGGAGGAAGTCTCTGGGTCGTCAGGACAGATGCATAATCCGGCCATCACACAACAGTCATTGGGAGATCTTTTATTTGAGTGGGGGAAATCATTGCTTTTTCTATTCATACAATGAGAATCTAAGATTATAGCTAACTCTCCTTTGGTGGTCATTTTACAATATGGACACAGCAGAGGTAATGTGCCTCAAAATAACTCTTTCAGGTATGATACAACAAAAAGGGAGCTGCATAGGGTGCAGAAAAGCCTGACACCATCACTGTCTTTTCCATTTGCCAACTGGATAAACTCAACTATTCCCCAATTTCACTAAGCCCCTATTTTTCTGTTTGAGAAAAAAATCACCAACTTAAATATATGAATGGATCCTGTGATCCCTCCTTTCTATCAGTGGAAGGGAAAGCTGTCTGCTATATTTAGAAGACCTCATTGTATAGGTCCCAAATCTCCTGAAACTGATAAGCAACTTCAGCAAAGTCTCAGGATACAAAATCAATGTGCAAAAATCACAAGCATTCCTATACACCAATAACAGACTTAAAAAGAGCCAAATCAAGAATGAACTGTCATTCACAATTGCTACAAAGAGAATTAAATACCTAGGAATACAAGTAACAAGGAACATAAAGGACCTCTTCAAGGAGAACTACAAACCACTGCTCAACTAAATAAGAGAGGACACAAACAGATGGGGAAACATTCCATGCTCATGGTTAGAAAGAATCAATATCTTGAAAATGGCTATACTGCCCAAAGTAATTTACAGATTCAATGCTATCCCCATCAAGCTACCAATGACCTTCACAGAACTGGAAAAAACCACGTTAAATGTTACATGGAACCAAAAGAGAGACCTCATAGCCAAGTCAAGTCTAAGCAAAAAGAACAAAGCTGGAGGCATCATTCTACCAGACTTCAAACTATACCACAAGGCGACAGTAATCAAAACAGCATGGTACTGGTACCAAAACAGAGATATAGACCAATGGAACACAACAGAGGCATCAGAGGCAATACCACACATCTACAACCATCTGATCTTTGACAAACCTGACAAAAACAAGTAATGGGGAAAGGATACCCTGTTTAAGAAATGGTGCTGGGAAAACTGGCTAGCAGTGTGTAGAAAGCAGAAACTCGACCCCTTCCTGACACCTTACACTAAAATTAACACCAGATGGATTAAAGACTTAAACATAAGACCTAACACCATAAAAACCCTAGAAGAATATCTAGGCAAAACCATTCAAGACATAGGCATAGGCAAGGACTTCACGACCAAAACACCAAAAGCATTGGCAACAAAAGCCAAAATAGACAAATGGGAACTAATCAAACTCCACCGCTTCTGCACAGCAAAAGAAACAGTTGTTAGAGTGAATCAGCCACCAACAGAATAGGAAAAAATTTTGCAATCTATGCCTCTGGCAAAGGGCTAATATCCAGAATCTACAAAGAACTAAAACAGATTTATAAGAAAAAAAACAAACAACCCCATTCTAAAGTGGGCAAAGGATATGAGCAGACACTTTACAAAAGAAGACATATATGAGGCCAATAAACATATAAAAAAATGCTCATCATCACTGGTCATTAGAGAAATGCAAATCAAAACAACATTGAGATACCATCTCACGCCAGTTAGAATGGCGATCATTAAAAAATCTGGAGATAAAAGATGCTGGAGAGGATGTGGATAAATAGGAACACTTTTACACTCTTGGTGGGAGTGTAAATTAGTTCAACCATTGTGGAAGACAGTGTGGTGATTCCTCAAGGACCTAGAAATAGAAATTCCATTTTACCCAGCAATCCCATTACTGGGTATATATCCAAAGGATTATAAATCTTTCTACTATAAGGACACATGTACATGAATGTGAATACCAAGATAAAATAATCGACTCTGGGAAATTATGTTTTCTCTATCCTTGCAGAAATTAAAGTTGAAGCATCACTTGAAGGGACATAGAGAAGAGATTCCCACCATATTTGGACTTTAAATGCATGTGAAGTCAATGATCTCTTTCAAATGTAAGCCTACTGCTTGATTTTTATTAACTTTCATTTATTTTAGTATCTTGATTTCTTGATGTTATGGTCACATAGGCAGAAAGTCATTGTGGATGGTAATCATTTTTAGTGATTCAGTAGAGCCTGAATTAATAAAAATGTGGTTCAACTTAGAGAAAACTTATAATACTAAAATAGGTGAAATGCATATAAGATAGAAATAGTCAAAATGGTATGTGATCATTTCTATAATATTTAAACAGAAATAGAACCTTCAAGAGTTACATTAACCTTGCAAATGGGAAACCCTTGGTATTATATGCATCTACTGGTCTCTAAGTTATTTGATTGATACTCTGATTCAATAAGGCTAAAATATGTTTATCTGTGATGATGGATATGATTCATATAATATTGGAGAGTGTATTAATTGTTGTTCATATATTACATAAGCTATCCTGCTGCTTCCACAGGAAATGTCTAGTTTTATTGTGACTTGCTTCCCAGCCAAACCTCAGGTAGTTTTGATCTGAGGAAACCCTCCTTATGTAATTGCCTCTGTTTCTACAGTGTCAGATTTAGCACCTTCTCATCTGATTATTCACTTGCTATAAAAATTTAGCCATCACTGAGGACTTACTGTGTGCTGGGCATTGTGCTAGACATGTGGCATTTATTATTACATATATTATTAATTGCATCTATTAATCCTCAAGTCAATCTTAAGAAGGTAGTATTATTATCCCAATTTCACAGATGGAAATGAAACACATGGAATTTAAATGATTTACCTAAGGTCACATAGTTTGTAGTTGCTGGAGCTGGGATATGAATTCAACAGTACTGCCTTTGTGCCTTTAACCAAGTAATTTTCACTTTCTGGGCCTCTGTTTTTTCATTTGAAGAAATGAGATATTGAAAATATTGAGTGGTCATTCTTCTTGAGAACTGGAATAAGGCAAGGATGCTCACTGTCACCACTCCTGCTCAACATTGTACTAGAGGTCTTAGCCAGAGCAATCAGGCATGAGAAAGAAATAAAAGACGGAGGATCTAAGATGGCCAAATAGGAACAGCTCCAGAGTGCAGTTCCAAGCAAGAACAACACAGAGGGTGAGTGTCCACTGCATTTCCAAACAAATTTTCACTGCCCACAGACCAGGAGATTCCCAGACCGAAAAGCACCATGAGTTTTCAGCACAGCGGTTTTAGCTGGTGATGGCTTGGTGAACAGAAACTCACACAAATCTGGGAGGCTGTTTCAACTGGCACTGGAATGCCTGGGAGACAGAGCTGCCCATTCAACTGAAAGGGAGGGGGCAGAGCCAGGGAGCCAGGTGATCTGGCTCAGTGGGTACCACCACCACAAAACAAGCAATCTGACATGCTCTGGATTGAGAGTTTCACAGCAAGCAAAGCTGGACCCTGGACAGTCCAGCTCAGTAGGGGTAAGGGCAACCACCACTACTGAGGCAGTCCACTACTACTGAGGCAGTTCACACAGCAGCTGGGCAGATCTGCCTCTGCTGGCAGACTGTGACTAGACTACTCTGTGCAGGTTAGGGTATCCATGAGAAAAGGTAGCAGCATGACAGGAACTTATCAATAAAGCTGACCTTCCTAGGACAGAGCACTGGGAAAAGAGGCGGTTATGAGTTCTGCTGCAGCAGACTTAAAAGTACCTGCCCAGCAGCTCCACATGGAATAATGGAGCTCCCAGCACACAACTTGAGCTCCTATAAGGGACAGACTGTCTCCTCAAGCAGCTCTCTGACACTCATATACCTAGAGAGACACCTCATAAAGGAGAGCTCAGGCTGACATCTGGCGGGTACCCTTCTGGAACGAAGAGACAGAAGAAGAAACCAGCAGCAACCCATACTGTTCTGCAGCCCCCACGGGTGATCTCCAGGCAAGCAGGGTCTGGAGTGGACCTTCAGCAGTTCTGCAGCAGAGGGGCCTGTTAGAAAGAAAGCTAAGAAACAGAAAGAAATAACTTCATCATCAACAAAAAGATATCTGCCCAGAGACCCCATCCAAAAGTCACCAACTACAAAGACCACAGGTAGATAACGCCATTAAGATGGAAAGAAACCAGCCCAAAAAGGATGAAAACACTGAAAACCAGAACGCCTCTCCTCCTCCAAAGGATCATAATTCCTTCCCAGCCAGTGATCAAAGATTGACAGAGAATGAATCTGATGAATTGACAGAAACAGGCTTCAGAAGATGGATAATAACAAACTTCTTGGAACTAAAAGAACATGTGCTAACCCAATGCAAAGAAACTAAGAATCTAGAAGAAAGGTTAGAGGATATGCTAACTAAAATAAACAGCTTAGAGAAGAATATAAATGATTTGATGGAGATGAAAAACACAGCATGAGAATGTAGGGAAGCATACACAAGTTTCAATAGCTGAATCGACCACGCAGAAGGAAGCATATCAGAGATTGAAAATCAACTCAATGAAATAAAACAAGAAGGCAGCAATAGAGAAGAAAGAGTGAAAATAAATGAACAAAGCCTCCAAGAAATATGGGATTATGTGGAAAGACCTAATCTACGTTTGATAGGTATACCTGAGTGTGACAGAGAGAATTAATCCAAGCTGGAAAACACTCTTCAGGATACTATCCAGGAGAACTTCCCCAACCCAGCAAGCCAGGTCACCATTCAAGTACAGGAAATACAGAGAACACCACAAAGATATTCCTCAAGAAGAGTAACCCCAAGGCACATAATCGTCAGATTCACCAGGGTTGAAGAAGGAAAAAATGCTAACGGCAGCTGGAGAGAAAGGTTGGTTTATCCACAAAGGAAAGCCCATCAGACTCACAGCAGATCTCTCTGCAGAAACAGTAAAGCCAGGAGAGAGTGGGGGCCGATATTCAACATCCTTAAAGAAACGAAATTTCAACCTAGAACTTCATATCCAGCCAAACTATGCTTCATAAGCAAAGGAGAAAGAAAATCCTTTATGGACAAGCAATTGCTAAGAGATTTCATCACCAGCAGGCCTGCCTTACAAGAGCTCCTGAAAGAAGCACTAAACAAGGAAAGGAATAAGTACGAGCCACTCCAAAAACATACCAAATGGTAAAGACGATTGACACAATGAAAAAAAAATGTGTCAACTAATGGGCAAAACATCCAGCTACCATCAAAATGTCAGGATCAAATTCACACATAACAATATTAACCTTAAATGTAAATGGGCTAAATGCCCCGATTGAAAGACACAGACTGGCATATTGGATAAAAAATCAAGACCCATCAATGTGTTGTATTCAGAAATCCCATCTCATGTGCAAAAGACACACATGGGCTCAAAATAAAGGGACAGAGGAAGACTTATCAAGCAAATGGAAAGTAAAAAAAAGTAGGAGTTGCAATCCTAGTCTCTGATAAAATGGACTTTAAACCAACAAAGATCAAAAGAGACAAAGAAGGGCATTACATAATGGTAAAAGGATCAATGCATCAAGAAGAGCTAAGGATCCTAAATATATACACACCCAATACAGGAACACCCAGGTACATAAAGCAAGTTCTTAACTACCTAGAAAGAGAGTTACACTCCCTCACAATAATAGTGGGAGACTTTAACACTCCACTGTCAATATTAGACAGATCAACGAGACAGAAAATTAACAAGGATATCCAGGACTTGAACTCGGATCTGGACCAAGCAGACTTAATAGACATCTACAGAAATCTCCACCCCAAATCCACAGAATATACATTCTTCTCAGCACCACATTGCACCTAATCTAAAATTGACCACATAATTGGAATTAAATCACTCCTCAGCAAATGCAAAAGAACAGACATCATGAAAAACAGTCTCTCAGACAACAGGGTAATCAAATTAGAACTCAGAATTAAGAAGCTAACTCAGAACTGCACAGCTTCGTGGAAACTGAATGACTAGCTCCTGATTGTCAACTAGATAAACAATGAAATGAAGGCAGAAATAAAGATATTCATTGAAACCAATGAGACTGAAGACACAACGTACCAGAATCTCTGAGACATATTTAAAGTAGTGTCTAGAGGGAAATTTATAGCAATAAATGCCCACATGAGAAATGAGGAAAGATCTAATATTGACACGCTATCATCAAATTTGAAAGAGCTAGAGGAGCAAGATCAAAAAAACTCAAAAGCTAGCAGAAGACAAGAAATAACCATGATCAGAGCAGAACTGAAGGAGACAGAGACACAAAAAAACCCTTCAAAAAAATCAGTAAATCCAGGATCTGTTTTTTTGAAAAGATCAATAAAATAGACAGATCACTAGCCAAATTAATAAAAAAGAAAATGGAGAATAATCAAATAGATGCAATAAAAAATGATAAAGGGGATACCACCACTGATTCCACAGGAATACAAACCACCATCAGGGATGACTACAAAAAACTCTATGCACATAAATCAGCAAACCTGGAAGAAATTGATAAATTCCTAGACGCTTGCACCCTGCCCCCCAAGCCTAAACAAGGAAGAAATTGAAACCTTGAATAGACCCACAACAAAGGCTGAAGTTGAGGCAGCAATTTATAGCCTATCAACCAAAAAGAGTCCAGATCCAGACAGGTTCTCAGCTGAATACTACCAGATGTACAAAGTGGAGCTGGTAGCATTCCTTCTGAAACTATTCCAAACCATCCAAAAAGAGGGAATCCTTCCCAAATCATTTTATGAGACCAACATCATCCTAATACCAAAACCTGACAGAGACTCAACAACAAAAACAACTTCAGGCCAATATCCATGATGAACAGAGATGCAAAAATCTTCAATAAAATACTGGCAAACCAATTGCAACAGCACATCAAAAAGCTTATCCATCATGATCAAGTAGGCTTCATTCCAGGGATGCAAGGCTAATTCAACATATGCAAGTCTATAAATGTAATCCACCACTTAAACAGGATGAAAGACAAAAACCATATGATTAGCTCAATAGAAGCAGAAAAGGCCTTCAACAAAATTCAACACCCTTTATGCTAAAAACTCTCAATAAACTAGGTATCGAAGGAATATATCTCAAAACAATAAAAGCTATTTATGACAAACCTACAGCCAGTATCATACTGAATGGGCAAAAGCTGGAAGCATTCCCTTTGAAATCTGGCACTAGACAAAGATGCCCTCTCTTACCACTCCTATTCAATATAGTATTGGAAATTCTAGCCAGAGCAATTAGGCAAGAAAAAAAAAATAAAGTGTATTCAATTAGAAAAAGAAGAAATCAAACTGTCTCTATTTGAAGACAACATGATTGTACATTTGGAAGACCCTGTCATCTCAGCCCAAAATCTCCTTAAACTGATAAGCAAAGTCAGCAAAGCCTCAGGATACAAAATCATTGTGCAGAAATCACAAGCATTTCTATACTACAATAACAGACTAACAGACAGCCAAATCATGAGCAATCAACCATTCACAATTGCTATGAAGAGAATTAAATACCTAGGAATACAATTAACAAAAGATGTAAAGGACTTCTTCAGGGAGAACTACAAACCAGTACTCAAGGAAATAAGAGAGGACACAAACAGATGGAGAAACATTCCATGTTCATGGATAGGAAGAATCAATATCGTGAAAATGGCCATACTGCTCAAAGTAATTTATAGATTAAATGCTATCCCCATCAAGCTACCAATAACCTTCTTCCCAGAATGTGAAAAAACCACCTTAAGCTTCATATGGAACCAAAAGTGAGCCCACATAGCCAAGACAATCCCATGCAAAAGGAGCAAAGCCAGAGGTGTCATACTACCTGACTTCAAACTATACCTCAAGGCTACATTAATCAAAACAGCATGGTACTGGTACCAAAACAGAGATATAGAACAATGGAACAGAACCAAGGCTCTGGAGACAATGCCACCCATCTACAACCATTTGATCTTTGACAAACATGACAGAAACAAGCAATGGGGAAAAGATTCCCTGTTTAAGAAATGGTGTTGGGAAAACTGACTAGCAGTGTGCAGAAAGCAGAAACTGGACCTCTTCCTGACACCTGACACTAAAATCAACTACAGATGGGTTAAAGATTTAAACATAAGACCTAACAACATAAAAACCCTAGAAGAAAATGTAAGCAAAACCATTCAGGACATAGGCATAGGCAAGGACTTCATGACTAAAACACCAAAAGCATTGGCAACAAAAGCCAAAATAGACAAATGGGATCTAATTAAACTCCACACCTTCTGTACAGCATAAGAAACAATCATTAGAATGAACCAGCAACCAACAGAATGGGAAAAAATTTTTGCCATCTACCCATCTGACAAATGGCTAATATCCAGACTTTACAAAGAACTAAAACAGATTTACAAGAAATAAACAAACAAACCCATCCAAAAGTGGGCGAAGGACATGAACAGACACTTTTCAAAAGAAGACATATATGAGGCCAACAAACATATGAACAAATGCTCATCATCACTGGTCATTAGAGAATTGCAAATAAAAACCACATTGAGATACCACTTCATGCCAGTTAGAATGGCAATCATTAATAATCTGGCGACAACAGATGCTGGAGAGGATTTGTAGAAATAAGAACACTTTTACACTATTGGTGGGTGTGTAAACTAGTTCAACCATTGTGGATGACAGTGTGGCACTTCCTCAAGGATCTAGAAATAGAAATTCCATTTGACCCAGCAATCCATTACTGGGTATATACCCAAAGGATTATAAATCATCCTATTGTAAAGACACATGCACACATATGTTCACTGTGGCAATGTTTACAATAGCAAAGACCTGGAACCAGCCCAAATGCCCATTGATGATAGACTGGACGGGGAAAATGTGGCACACGGAGTACTATGCAGCCATAAAAAACGATTAGTTCGTGTCCTTTATAGGGACATGGATGAACCTGGAAACCATCATTCTCAGCAAACTGACACAAGAGCAGAAAATCAAATACCACATGTTCTCACTCATAGGTGGGTGTTGAACAGTGAAAACACATGGACACAGAGAGGGGAGGATCATACACTGGGGTCTGTGTGGGGGAAATAGGGGAGAGACCGTGGGGGGTGCAGAGTTAGGGAGAGATAGCATGAGAAGAAATGCCAGATATAGGTGAGGGGAAGGAAGACAGCAAATCACACTGCCATGTGTGTACCTATGCAACAATCTTGCATGTTTTTCACATGTACCCCAAAACCTAAAATGCAATAAAAAAAGAAAAAAGAAGAAAAGAAGAAGAAGAAAAAAAAGAGTACTTCAACATTTCCTTCCCTTAGATGCAAGAACATAGTGTCCCGGTAAGAATTGTCTTTAGTTGACTTAATTGCCTAACTGGTTCTACACCTTACTTCAGAATACAGCTTTAAGTAAACAATCAGAATTCTTCGGAAGTAAAAAATTTGACCTTTTCAGCTTAAAAAGAGCATAAGGACCCAAACGGAGGATATCTGTATTAAATTAAAAAGGCCAACTTTTATAGTGTTTTACAATCTATCTTTGAAGAAAAAGTGTCACAAATTCCAATGTTTATTATCCCAAGTTTTTGCAGCCAAGTGGAAAGATTTTATAGATTAAGAAAATTTATGTTTTTTAAAAAATTTATGTATCTATTTGGGCATATTTAATTGCTTGTATCAAAACACTTATGCAACTGGGAGAAAAGATTTTAGTATTAGCAATGATGAAGAATTGTATGATCAAAATTAAGAGAGAAAGTATTCTTTTCATTCTCAGTGGATAAAGAATAAGTTTAATTAACAGAGGGAATGTGTTTCTCCCCCACCTTTCTCTAACAGAGATGACAAGAGAAAGAAGACAGAATTAGGTTGTTCCCTCTTGAAGACTGTGCCGTAACAAGGGACAAAATGAGACAAGCTTATTTTACAAGAATAGATAAGTGCGGTTTTCCTGTGATTACTTTATATTGCTATTTTTTCCCTTATGCATGTCTAAAGCTCTTTTTGTGTGATATTTGTAAACTGGACATGGAGGACTTACAGCAGTTGAGGGTTTTATTTTTCAGTATGTGTTTGCATCAAGTCAAATACCTTCATCTAATAGGTGAAAGCTTTTCCAGGGGAAGCTCTCCTTGTGTTGTGTTTTTATTACACTATCTCAGATCATTTCAAAGTAGTTTCCAAAGTCTCAGGGAATATTGTTTTTCATATAACTTTAAAACTCCACAGTCTGATATTCAATAATAAGCACAGAATAAAATATCAACTATAAGAAGCATGTCGCTGAGAACTTTCAGCCCACCTGAATTATTTTATTTAACGTGACATGGAGGAAAAAGGATACAGTGATTACTTGATGGATTCCAAGCCACAAACAAGGTGTTCCCTAAGGATTCATAGTCCTGATTCAAGGGAACAAAGCAAAAGAATTCGCCGGCCACTGTGTTTTTCTTAAAGTGTCTCAAGTCTACATCCAAATGAGAATAGGTCTCCATAAAGATAATGGTAAAATTCAATGTGTTCAACAAAGAGTGTTCAACAAAGAACACTCTCTGGCTCACGCCTGTAATCCCAGCATTTTGGGAGCCGAGGTGGGCAGATCTTGAGGTCAAGAGATAGAGACCATTCTGGCTAATATGGTGAAATCCTGTCTCTACTAAAAGTACAAAAAGTTAGCTAGATGTGGTAGCACACGCCTATAGTCCCAGCTACTCAGGAGGCTGAGGCAGGAGAACAGCTTGAACCCAGGAGGGAGAGGTTGCAGTGAGCAGAGATCATGCCACTGCACTCCAGCCTGGGCAACAGAGCAAGATTCCATCTAAAAAAAAATAAAAGGAGCACTGTCACATAGTCAAACATGTCACATGATATGCCTAGCAAGAAGTGATGGCACATTTGTAGCAAGAATACCAAAAATATACTGTACCAGGGGTATGATGTCGTAACATTGTAGTGTTATGTTAAAACTGCTAAATGTTTCTGTAAATCACAAAAGGTAAAATTTCAGTAGTGTCAAATGCTTCAATCTAATAACTGAGAAAAGCATTATGTATAAAATCAAGGATTTTCAAATGCTTATTGTTTCAATCAGGTTTCTTCAGAGAAACAGAATCAATAGCATATATAGAGATATAAGATTTATTACAGGAATTAGCTCAAGTGATTATAAAGACCAAGAAGTCTCACATTACACTATCTGAAAACTGGAGAACCAGGAAAGCCAGTTGCATATTTCAGTCTGAGTCAGAAAGCTTGAGAACCAGGAGGCTAATGGTGTAATTCCTAGTAGAGTCTGAAGGCCCAGGAACTTTGATATTCAATGTCCCAGGGAAGGAGAAAATAGATATCCCAGCTCAAGAAGCAAGAGAGAATATGACTTTCCTCTACCTTTTTGTTCTATTGGGCCCTCAACAGAAGAAAAGATGCCTCCCCACGTTGCTGGGTACACACCAATCTTCTTTACTCAGTCTACTGACTCAAAGGCTAATCCCTGCTGCTATGCTAAAACACCCAGAAATAATGTTTTACCAGCTATCCGGGCCACACTTACCCCAGTCAAGTTGACACATACAATTAACCGTCACACTTATTTAGTGTTACTTCTGCGAGAACATGCATTGATTCTATATAATTATAGATTTAAAAATCAGTTATTTTCCTGTTTTTTCTATTTTCAGGGATTAGTACAACTCCTACTTAACATAACGTAAAAGTTAGGCTCTGTCGTCGGATGAGCTGGACCCGAATGCAAACGCTACCTTGTATTGAGTGTGATCTCAGGCAAATAACTACCCTTCTCTACCTCAGTTTATTTTCAACTTAAAAATGCAGAAAATAAAACTGCCTCCCTCTTAAGGTTGTTTTAAGGATGATGTAAGATGCTATCGATGACGTACACACGAACACCCGGAGCTCTATCAACTCTTTGATTCAATGGAGCTTCTTACCTTCATTGTCCCCCTCCATGTCCAGTCAGCCTCCTCCTGGTTGCTCTTTCTTACCCAGCCTGGACTTCATAGTTGATCATCTGAAATACTGCCTCGTCAGCATTCAATGCCACTATTATATTATTATTGTTGCAGCAAAATCCTAGTGCTACCTCACTATTAAACCCCACTCACATTCTTGGCTTCTAAGACTCTGCTGCTGAGTGTTGAATAAATTCACAGTTATGCACGTAGATGTTACTACAAAGTATTCTCTCACACATCACCTGAGACCTCAAAACTGCCCAGTGACATTTCTTTGTATCCTCAGCCAATGCTTGCCTTCTTCAGCAACGATCTCAAATTATGTCCTCATTCTTTAGGGTTCTTATTTGTGCCCCCTTCCAATTCATATGTAAAGACTTAGTTATGATATTGGGAGATGAAGTCTTTGGGAAGTGACTAGGTAATGAAGGTGGAGTGCTCATTGATTGGATTAGAGCGCTTATAAAAGAAGCCCCTGGGCCGGATGCGGTGGTTCACACTGCACTTTTGGAGGCTAAAGTGGGCAGATCACCTGAGGTCACGAGTTCGAGACCAGCCTGGCAAACATGGTGAAACCCTGTCTCTACTAAAAATAAAAAAAAAACAAAAAAAATTAGCCAGGCTTGGTGGTGGGCACCTATAATCGTAGCTACTCGGGTGGCTGAGGAAGCAGAATCAGGAAGCTTCTAATCAATGCAGAATACCCTACAAGGAGCAGGAAAAAGAGAGAGAGAGAGTGGGAGCAGGAGGTGCTATGGACTTTTTGTGTTTTTTGTGTGTTCACAGATCTCTTGTGAACTCTGTGGGAGAGCTCACTTATCACCAAGGGGATGAATCCAGGAAGCAGAGGTTGCAGTGAGCCAAGATCGTGCCATTGCTCGCCAGCCTGGGCAACAAGAGCAAAACTCCATCTCAAAACAAATGAACAAACAAAAAAAACCAACCAACCAACAAACAAAAAGAAGCTCCTCACCCCTTCTACCATGTGAAGAGACAGTGAGTAGATGGCCGTCTATGAGCCAGGGGGCAAATCCTCACCAGGCACCAAATCTTTCAGCTTTTTGGTTTTGGATTTCCCAGCCTCCAAAACAGTGAAAAATAAATTTCTGTTGCTTATAACCACCTAGTTATGGTATTTTTTAGAGCAGCCCAAACAAAGAAAAACAGTTCTGTTGCCTTTTCCAAGAAGACTTTCCTGATGTCTCCACACTGTGAGGTGCTTCGAAAGCCAGCACCTCACGGTGTGTTAGATCCATCGTGATCAACTCAAAGGTAGTACTAGGTAGATAAGATTTGCGGCATGCATGAGTGAATAAATATTGTTTCTGCTCCCCTAGCACTATTACATCATCATAATCTGTTCTGGAGTCTGTTCTTGTGCATCTGCTCATCTCCTGGCCCACAGACTTCTTGAGTCATAATTATATCTTATCCATCTCCATATCCCTAGCACTGCCTCTAGAGTGCATACTGGACACTGAATCATCTTTTGTAATTGTATTTATTGGTTAGTAAATCAATTGAAATGTTGATTGAAACAAGGAGTTCATTCATTCAGCAATTATTTATTAAATGCGGATTATGCACCTCTACTATGATGATTACTGGTAACACAAAGATTAAAAGACCCAGTTCTCTTCCTTATGAAGTGTGTTGACTAAGCAGAAGAAATGTGAACATATATTTGCTATCTGATATGATTATGACTCTGGGGGAAATATATAAAAATTTCTGTAGAAATACAGAGGAGAAAGCACCCCAAGTGTTAGAATCAGGTAGCGAAACTTCTTTAAAGATACAACATTTAAGCTGATGCTTCAGGTATTTCTCTTTTGGTGATTATCTGTTCACCAAGTACACTTAAAAAGTTCCCACTGGTCTTCTGAATTAACTTACTCTATTAGCAGGGTTCTTTGTTTGCAAATCAAAGGAAACCATTAATCAAGGGGTGAAAACAAGCCTGTGCTGGCTTAACTGCCCCATCCAGAGGAAGACAGAGCACCTTGATTGACAGCCCTTTATGAAAACTGTATGCACTGAGAGAGAAGAGTTCTTAAGGCAAGATGGAGATGTTAGCAGAAAAAGGAAAATAGATTAGGGGAGGGTAGAGTAATTGACAGACAAACTCTCCAAGGTATGTTGACTGGTTTGGTTCTCAAGCCAGCTGTATTTCCCAATATATATTTTCTAAATGTGCTTCCTTGTTATGTCAATTTTGGATCTTTCAGTTGCAAGTCAGAGAAACCTGGCTCACAGTGGCTTCAATAGAGATGTATTTATCTCACTAAACGAGAATTCTGGAAGGTGCTGGTCCAGGGCAGGTGCAATACCCACAATTCATCTTAGGGCCATTGACTCCAAGTGTGGTCCCAGGGCTGCTGGCTTTAGTCTAAACTGGTCTGTGATGGTGTTATGGATGGAACTGTGTCCTCCCAAAGTTTGTGTGTTGAAGCACTACCTCCCTTAAATATGGCTATTTGGAGATAGGACCTTTAAAGAGGTAATTAAGATTAAATCATCATAAGGGTGGGGCACTAATCTAACATGACTAGTGCCTTATAAGAATCAGGAGAAGGCCGGGCGCAGTGGCTCACGCCTGTAATCCCAGCACTTTGGGAGGCCGAGGCAGGTGGATCACGAGGTCAAGAGATCGAGACCATCCTGGTCAACATGGTGAAACCCCGTCTCTACTAAAAATACAAAAAATTAGCTGGGCATGGTGGCGCCTGCCTGTAGTCCCGGCTACTCGGGAGGCTGAGGCAGGAGAATTGCCTGAACCCAGGAGGTGGAGGTTGTGGTGAGCCGATATCACGCCATTGCACTCCAGCCTGGGCAAAAAGAGCGAAACTCCGTCTCAAAAAAAAAAAAAAAAAAAAAAAAAAAAGAATCAGGAGAAGTACCAGGGATGTGCACATACAGAGAAAAGGCCATGTGAGGACACAGCAAGAAGGCGACCATCTGCAAGCCTCAAGAAAGGTCTCAGAAAAACCTCAACCTTCCAACTCCTCGGTCTTGGACTTTCAGCCTCCTGAACTATTCAAAATAAATTTCTATTATTTAAACCACACAGTCTACGGTATTTTTTTTCTTTCTTTTTTTTCAGTCCCCATAGAGACTGCCAAAAATTGCCAATGCCAACTATTTTTCACGTCGTCATGGCGGGGTATTGGGAAAATTTTTCAATTAGCAATAATCGCGCCTCGGATAAACGTCATTGGCTACAATGCTGCCACTGTGCAGAGCTATGGTATTTTTTTATGGTTACCCAAGCAAAGTAACACAGATAAGACAAAAACAGAATATTGGAGTAAGCATTTAGAAACTTGGATAAAATTTGCTAGAATTATTTAATGTCTTCTGAATCTAATAAAACATAGGAGCAAGTATTTTGAATGCCTTTATTTATTTTTATTGTATTTTAATTAGTCCACAATAGGTTGAATTTTGTTAAGTTCTCTTTAACCACAGATAGACTAAGAAGCACTGTCTTAGGTATCCAGGCTCTTTCTATATTTCTTTTGGCTTTTGTTTTTGTATGAGTAACTTCATGGGCCTCAAGACAGCTGCTATACCTCCAAGCATCGTATCCTTATTCCAAGCAGAAAAAAAAAGGAGAAAAGTTAAAGGTGAAAGTAAATAGAGGTGCCTGTTGAATCCATCTCCTTTAATCAAGAAAGCAAAAACTGACCTGGCATGGTGGGTCACACCTGTAATCCCAGTACTTTGGGAGGTTAAGGTGGGAGGATCACTTGAGCCCACAAGTTCAAGACCAGCCTGAGCAACACAGTGAGACCTTATCTCTACAAATAAGTTTAAAAGATTAGCCAGATGTGCTAATGTGCACCTGTAGTTCCAGCTACTCAGGAGGCTGAGGTGAGAGAATTGCTTGAGCTTCCGAGGTCAAGGCCAGTCTAGACAACATAGCAAGTCCTTGTCTCTACAAATAATAACTTAAAAAATTAGCCAGAGGTGGTGGCGGGTCAGTCGTCTCAGTTATTTGGGAGGCTGAGGTGGGAGAATTGCTTGAGTGTTGGAGGCTGCAGTGAACTGTGATCACACCATTGCAATCCAACCAGGGCAACAGAGCCAGACTCCATCTCAAAAAAAAAAAAAAAAAAAAAAGGCATAAACTTCCTGGAAAGCTCATACTAGAGACTTCTGTTTCTATTATGTCTTAATTTATTTCTGCGGCTATAACAAAATGCCACAAACTGGGTAATTTGTAGATAATAGAAATTTCTTTCTTACAGTTCTGGAGGCTGAGAAGTCTAAGGTCAAGGTGCCAGCAGTTTCAATGTCTGGTGAGGCCTTGCCCTCTCCTTCCAGGATGGCATCTTGTTGCTGCATCCTCACATAGCAGAAGGGCACAAATACATAAATGCACTCCCTTAATACCTTTGTTATGGCACTGATCCCACCCATGAGAGAGAAGCCCTCATGACCCAATCACCTCCCAAGGCCCCATCTCTTAACTCTTGACTTTTCATAATAAGACCAATGAGGATTCAAAAAGAGACCCATTGATGTCCCCAAAAAACACTTTGCTCCAGCTCTGCTAGCCTCCCTGTTTCCTGCCCACAACTAAATGGTAACAACCCTGTGGGATATTTAAATGCGAAACTATTTTTAAGATGGATGTTTTCTCTCAATGTAAATACAATTTCTTGTGTGTGTTTTCATTCTTTCACTCATTTGAAAAAATTGGGACATAGCAGAAAAGAAGACAAACAGGATTTACTAGAAAGGAAGTTAAATTCCAATGTATGAATTTTGGAGGGAAACCAACATTCAGGCAGTAGTAATCTATTAGCGAGAAGGGAGAAGGGAGTTATAGATTGCAGTTGAGTAAACTTAAATGCATAATAAACTGGTTTTACATCAATCTCTTGAGAGCTTGGGTAGTATAAGTTTAGATCTTAGTTCATTGTAAATATGTGATGATAGATGATGATTGAAAGATGATGGATGATAGATAAATAGATAGATGATAGATAGGTAGATTGATCATACTGTCCTATGGAAAATCAACCAACATAGGGCTCATTTGGGAGGTCATGCATGTAGCAGCCAGTCAGCCTTTTCTTTTAATTCACTAAACCAGCAAGGGCTCCATCTGTTATATATATGCAAAGCAGTGTACTCATGGAAGTGCTTTAACATAAATTGCCACATTTAACATAGGTAACTGTTCTAGCGGCATTGGAGATAAATTCTAAGAAAATAAATTTAGGTCATTGATTAAAGAATAAACTTGCAGGCTGGGCGTGGTGGCTCACGCCTATAATCTCAGCATCTTGGGAGGATGAGGCGGGAGGATCACGAAGCCAGGAGTTCGAGACTAGTCTGACCAACATGGTGAAACCCCATCTCTACTAACAAAATACAAAAAAAGTTCGCCGGGCGTGGTGGCATTCGCCTGTAATCCCAGCTACTCAGGAGGCTGACTCAGGAGAATTGCTTGAACCCAGAAGGCAGAGGTTGCAGTGAGCTGAGATTGTGCCACTGCACTCCAGCAAGACTCCATCTCAAAACAAAAACAAAACAAAACAAAACAAAAAGAATAAACTTCCAATAACCACCCCATCTAAGAGTCTTCATATAAATTGAAATTATTTGGTAATCAGGCATTTGTTTAGCATTTTCTTTCTTTTTTTTTTTTTGAGATGGACTCTTCCTTTGTCGCCCATGCTGGAATGCAATGACGCAATCTCAGCTCACTGCAGCCTCTGCCTCCTGGGTTCAAGTGATTCTCCTGCCTCAGCCTCCCAAGTAGCTGGCTGGGACTACAGGCGCCCACCACCACGCCTAGCTAATTTTTTGTATTTTTGGAAGAGACGGGGTTTCACCATGTTGGCCAGGATGGTCTTGATCTCCTGAACTAGTGACCCGACCGCCTCACCCTCCCAAAGTGTTTGAATTACAGGCATGAGCCACTGCATGGCCAGCACTTTCTATCTTTTAAAGTTTTGGTCTGGAAATAAATTTTATATTGTTATTGGTTCTGTGTGAATAATAAAGGAACCATGCAAAATATTTGGGAACAAAACCAACACCACACCTCTAAGCAAGTGGTACTAAAAGTCAAATCTCCTGAATTACATGTCTCACCATTTCTTGACTTTTCATAATAAGACCAGTCAGGAGTCAAAAAAAGACCCATTGATGTTCTCCCAAAACTCTTTGCTCCAGCCCTGCTAGCCTGCCTGTTTCCTGCTCACTACAAAATAGTTACATCCCTGCAGGATATTCAAATGCTAAATAAACTATTTTTAAGATGGATGTTTTCTCTCATGGTAAGTACAATTTGTTGTGTATGTTTTCATTCTCTCACTCATTTGAAAAAAAGGGAACACAACAAAAAATAAGACTAACAGGATTTACTAGAAAACCAACATTTACATCAGTTATTAATAAAACATAATTGTGAAATTTCTACCAACAAAATAATGTTGAGTGCTTTTTTGCCTAGGTTGAGCGCTCTCTTTCTCGATCCTCTACACTTTTTCACTAGCTATTATGTCACTTTCCTCTGCCATCAGGCACTGTAATAAAAAGCCATCTCTGAGGACACGAAGAAGACCATTCATGAAGACAACGTAGAGAGAAAATGAGCAGACTGTGTCTATTTCAGAATCTCCCTACCAGCCATCCTGAGCCCAATGTGACAAGATCTTGTTGTAAAGATCGTGTAAAGTAAAAATTTGTATTAAAATGTCCAACATTGAAGTGGTAGATGTTTTTGTTTTTGTCCCATTTTAAAATAGATTCAATTACTGTGTAGATAATGTAATGCACTCATACCTACACAAATTGTTTTATGATTCTTTCAAATGATATCCCACTATTGAATATTCAATCATTTATGCCAATAATCACTGTCATTCTTGAACATAATTGAGATGTACTTATTTAGTTTACCCTTTCAGCTATCTGAATAAGAAAAGGAAACAAAATAAATCAAGACAACATCTGGTATGTCGGGATATTATCCACAGCCTGAATCAAAGAAGGTAAGACAAGTAACAGACACTTTTGTGCAGTGGAAAGGGCTCTGGGCAGGACATTTGAATCCCATTTCCCAGTGGTGGATCAATGGTCAAATCACTTAATCTACTTGGGCCTCAACTGTCTTTGATGTTTACTCCCTAGGATGAACTTTATGATCCTAGGATTCCTTCTGCTCTGTGGTTTACAAAGCTTGAAAACGGATAGGTAAAAATTGAAGATGATCTTTACAACAAGATCTTATCACATTGGGCTCAGGATGTCTGGTAGGGAGATTCTGAAATAGACAAAGTCTGCTCATTTTTTCTCTGCATCATCTTCATGAATGGTCTTGCTCCTATTGACTTAATTCAGATCTATCTTTATGTGCTTTTGTATATGTTGGCCCAAAATACTGTGAATTAGTTCCAAACATTTAAAAATTGGGATACATTTCTCAATAATATGGGTTTCTAGTTTCTTATGAAAAAAAAAATTAAAAATCCAGAAAGAGTAGACTCAGATTTCTGGTACTCCACCTTTCAGATGGGACCTATACTTTACATATGAGGACAGTTTTTATTGTTCCATATTGTCTCTTTCCCTGTGTTATCTGTGTATCCCCTACTGTCAGATGTTTTTAACCCTAACTGTCAGGACTTTATATCTGCAGCTACTTCTTCATAGAATAGCAGACCTCCAGATATTCACCTAACCTGGCTGTATTTTCTTTTGAACAGTTATCATATCAGAAATTATGCTTTCTGTTTGTTTGTTCGTATGTTTGGTGCTTGCCCCTACTAGAACAAAACCTTTTCAGAGGGAAGACACTTTCTCTTGTTCACCAGAGTATTGAGCACATAAAATTATATTTGGCTTATGGTAGGTATCAAATAATTATCCATTGATTTGTGGTTGACTGTTATTTCCTACCCTTTTGGAATTTATATCTTCTATTTGCCAAGCAGAGTGTTTTAGGAACTATTTTATTATAGGAAAACTCAAAATATCAGCCCTCACTGTGAATATATTTAAAAACAAACGGTGTTGTTTTTCTCTCAATTATTCAGGAAATACGTGATTATTGGAGAACGATTAGAAAATATGGAAACGAATATCACTCATAATCTCATTCAACTGAACTATGTATTTCAAAATGTTGACTTTCTATTTTAGTACTTTTTCAGGAGCTATGTGCTTATATTACATATGTTTAAACTTTTTCACATACTCTCCCTCTTCTTCAGTCATTCATACAATAAAATTTTCCCGTCTTTTCAGAGAAGCACTGGGGACAAGTGGCTCTTGACACTTCTAAGCCCACAGTTGTGCCTTCCAAGAAAAACAGGAAGGATTCATTTGATTGCTAAGATAATGAGAGCCTGATATTCATTATTTCATTTTTTTTTGCCATGGACAGCATTCTATGGACTTATTGGTTGCTGTTGAGAAGCAAACCCTTGCCATTGGCTTTCCCCATCAATGGTCCCAAGGCCATGTGATCTTCCTCTTGTGGTCTAAGTCAGGACCTGCTCTGCACACTCATCCATTCCCATAGAGTCCCAAAGCCTAGAGTTATAAGACGTTATGGCAGACCCCACTTAAGTTGACTTCTCGAATTCGTCTTTATCAACAATAAAGTAATACTGTAATTTACATTTCACCCAGCTGCTATAGTTATTTCTCTATAGGTTTAGAATGTAGAAGAAAGAGTGATGAGTGTTTTTTCTCACTGCAAATCCCCCAATGCTAAATAATCACTTCTATAACCTGATTTTTCTGTACTTGTCCAACCCATGGACATCATGAGGCCCAGGACAGCTTTGAATACAAATTCATAAACTTCTTAAAATGTTACAAGATTTTTTGGCAGTACTTTTTCTAGTTCATCAGCTATCACTAGTGTTAATGTATTATATGTGTGGCCCAAGACAATTCGTTTTCTAATGTGGCCCAGGGAGTCCACCAGACTGGACACCCCTGGATTAAAGCTTGTTTCATTATTTTGGACACCACCACATTTGACTTGGTTCACTTCATGACAGGCTGGCCACACCACTGATGAATGCTGCATCCATCTTTAGCAGCAGATGTTGGGACATCTGTTTCCTGAGGAATTCTAAGTGTCTTGATTGCTCAGTAAGAGCAGTAATGCTGTGTAGAAGGAGGATGTGGTGGTCTTTGCTTTATTCCTCATTCCACTCACACAGTCAACCCAATTTAATCCATCTGAAGACTAACAGTCTCTTACAAATTATGTTTAAGCACAGATCCAGTGGCTAGATAGTCATTTTTAATTAATTTTATTAATTTTAGCTTTTTTGCTAATTTCCCTGCAACTGTTGTAACCAAGCGAGTTAGAAGGAACGCGCCATGCTCTGAATTCTAAATTAAGAGTCCTTTATTAATTAACCAGCGACGGAGAGATGGCTAATACTCAAAATTATCTCGGCCCTGATTATTTTTTATACCTTCATTTAGGTAGGGGAGGGGAGTACCTAGCTGAAGTGGAATTTTACAGAAGCAGAAAAGCAGGTTAGAGGAAGGAGCTGCAGGCACAGGTGGTTTCCATACAATTACCAAGAAGAGGGGTGATCAGGCTCCTTCTGTACAATGATCAAAGGGAAATTTTTCTTACAATAGCAGTGGGGAGGTATGCCAAGCAGGATGTGGCACAGTGGTTACCAGTGTTAAGAACAGTACGCTTCAATGCTTCTAAGTGCAGCATGACCCAGTTAGGCACCCAAAGGGGCTGTGATAAGGAGGAGGAAGCCAGGTTGGAGTTTACAGCTAAAATGGAGTCAGTGATGCTAGCCCAGGGTAGGTTATTACACAACTATAATCTTACTGTTATTCTTCTCAGGAATTTGTTTGAAACATGAACATTATTATTAATTGGTATTATTGATTCAGCTCTTCCTCTCCCATCAAGTGATTAAACCGAAATAGTCTGAGGATGAGAAACATGACTTAATCTTGCACAGCCTCAGGGTTCCTCGAAAAGGCAGCCTGGAGCCATGGGCTGATTCTTTCTTCCATTACAGGAAATGAATGATTAGAACAACAATCGGAAACAAAGCATGTCTTCTCTGATCTAGGTAAATGTTCTCTTGGGGGTCCCCCAATGCACCCTGTATTTTCCCAATTTCACTCCTCATTACACTTTATTATCATCACTGGTTGATTTCCTTCCTTCCTGACTTGACCATCAATTTTTTAAAGGAAGAGAATTTGCCTGGCTTACTTAAACCTGGATTCCCATTGCTACCATGCCTGTAGCTTAATAAATGCTTTAATAAATGCTGTTAAAAATATCTGTTGAATGAAAAAATCAGTGCAAGGTGGAAGTTAAAGTCTAGAAAACATGAAATGCGCCAGATAAAACATGTGAGTCTAGCTTCAAAAATGACAGCATAAGACTAAAAAGATTGGAGTGATATCTTTTCTGTGCTCCATTCTTCTGATAGCTCCTTCACCTAATCTCCATTGCTCACGAGCAGAGACCATAAAAGGGACACTCTAGACTGAACAGATGCTACAATTAGGCAGTTACATATGGAAAAAGAAAGACAAAACTGAGCAATGTTTTAAAAACGCAAAAATATTAAATGAATTTGCACATCCAGTAGTATTTTTTACAAAACCAAATTAACCAACAAATAAAAAATAGCAACACATAAATAATCTAATCTAATAAAAGAGGAGGTAAATGCAGTAGACTAGGAAGCAGAAATGGGCCTAATCACAAATATTGGAATTTTAAAAATTATTAGGTGTATAAATAATGCCCTGTTCTATTAAGTTGAACTGTGCAATGAAATAAATGACTGTGTCTGTCAGACAAAGCAGAGAAATGGGGAGATGGGGGTGGAAGGAGCCAATATAGACTTATGAAACAGAAGACCTTAATAGATGAAACATTATGAAATACATTCAGAAAGGTTATTGGAGATTTTCTTCCAAAAACATATGTAAGTTAATGTGATGAGTTCTTCCAAATACTAAAGGAATAATAACTTCAATGCTGTATAAATTATTTCAGAGCATAAACACAGTTGGAAAGATTTTATATTGATTTTCATAAAGACAGTGCAACACTGATATGAAGACCTGACAAAGATCAATATCATTTATGACTACTTATGATAAATTTATAAATAAAATGCTAACAAATAGAAATTTTAAATAATATTTACTCAAAAAGAGCTCATCCAAGAGATTTGAATCAAATTGGGTAGAAAATAATATCAAGAGATACCAAAAGGCTGGTTTCCAAAATTTGTCATGCAGCTATGATTTTTTTTTTTTTTAAAAAAAGCCTCTTTGGCCACACTTTTTAAAACCTTACTATTTAATGTGATGAAAAGTGCCTACTCCAAATGCTGAATCACTAAAGGTACTGCCATTAATCAGAAATAGAAGAAATATGCTTACCATCACTAATATTATTTATTATATGTCCAGAAGTTCTAATAGTCCATTATGATTTAAAATTAAAACGTGAGTTATATAATTAAAAAGGAAACAACATTATCATTATTTCTAGATATGATTTGTCTATTTTGAAAACCCAAGACAATCAACTCAAGTATCATAGAAAAATATCATTAGAAATAAATCAGTGAAATGACTTAATCAAAATAAATATATAAAATCTAATGGCTCCACTTCCCTCAGAATAGCTAACAGTAAAGGCTGACTACACCAAGTGTTGGCAAGAGTGTGAAGAACTCAAATTCTTATAAATTGCTGGTAGGAATGTAAACTGGCCAAAGTCACTTTAAAAAACATTTCTTCAGACTTTTAAATGTCACATTTCCTTTACCAAACAACTCATACATTCTCTTCCTAGATATTTGGCCAAGAAAAAGTGAACATCTGTGTCAATGGAAAGACTTGCATATGCATGTGTATAGCAACATTATTCATGATAACCAAAGTTAAGAGAAACAATGTGTCCATCAAGAAGTGAATAAATTAAATGTGGTATAGCCATATAATGGAATATTAGCCATAAAAAGGAATGAACTATTGATACATGTAACAAGAATGCTGGATCCTAAAATCATTATGCTGAGGAAAGTCATTAGACACAAAAAGTATATCCTCAATGTTTAATTTATATAAAACTCTGGAAATGTAAATAAATCTATAGTTAAAAATAAAAGTAGATTAGTAGTTATCTGAGATGGGGTGAGGAATAAAATGAGCTGCAAAGGAACAGGAGGAATGTGGAGCGGGTGATGTGAAGGTTTGATTTTGGTGATAGTTTCATGAATGTATACACCTGTCAAAACTCATTCAATGAATGTGAATTATTGCAGTTACAATGTATATCAGTTAATTTATTTTAAAAATACAATAGAGCCTTCTGGAGAAGAAAATCTAAAGATCAAGGCCACATTCACATTGTAGTATATCCTAAAACTAAAATGTCTAAAGTCTTTTAACTTATCTCATCAAAATGTTTTACTGGCTCTTATTTGCTTACAGACTCTATGCTTCATTGCAGTAATTAATTACCAAAATGTAAAGATTTAAAGATATTGATATTCATGCAACAGCAATATGAAAGTTGCTATTTGTTTATCCCCCATTTCTCCATTATGTAGAAAGACAGATGGACACACACACACACACACACACACACACACACACACACACACACAGAGAGAGACAGACAGACAGACAGACAGAAAGGGACAGAGATTAACTTTGCTGAAATGGCAATGCTCAACTAGAAACTGATTTTCCCTAAATTTTCAATAGTTGGGGCTTTTAGAAAATTTATTGATTTGATAATAAAAAGGGGAATGTTCAGCTGACACTTACATTTTGCTGTTTATATTCTCCCTTTTTGCCTGACTAGATTGAAAGAGTGGCCTGAAAGTACAGCAGCCATCTTGTGACCAAGAAGAAGAAGATCAAATGCTAAAGATGGTAGAGCAAAAAGAGAGAAGAGATTTGGGTCAGCCCTGGAATACCGATTGTATTCTCCTTGCTACGTGAGAAAAATCAATCCTTTCAAATTTTCATGTACAGGTATACAAGTTTCTCTGACTCCAGCATATGTTGAACTGAAATCAATCACATGTTGTTGTTGCCAAAATGAGACTTACAGATCAAGTCATTAAGTTTCTCATGATACAGCTGATGAAGCAGGCCCAGAAAAATCTGAGTTTTCTAACAGGAAACAACCCAGAGACTCAAAATTGAAATCCAAACTTGATTCTCAGTTCAGCACTGTTTCTACGGTTCCAGCTGCCATACTAAGTAAAAGAAAAACATGCTTACTGGTAGCCTACTTTGTGCCAGGTACTGTTCTGGGTGATATCAGAGGCGGAACTGTCTAAGATCATACTCCTTTCTCACAAGGGCATACAATCTAGATGCGGCACTAATCTTTCTCAACAATTTTGCTGAGTCAATTCCATGCTTAAAAATTTATTATACATTATCTGTTATTCAAAACCCCATTGGTTCTAACTTATGCTCTCTACCACATTTTCCATAAGAACCCTAACAAAACATTCATCACAGTAAAATTATTTTATTTGTATAAATTATTTTATCTCTAGATGAAGAGATAAAACTTCATCAGACTATAAAATATTAGAGTAGTTTTAAAATACAGCTTGTGAAATTAGTGAAATTAGTGCCATTACATTATGGACCACAATAATATAAGCCGGTATTATACACAGTAAGTGATAATGTGTTTGTGTCCATATTAAGAAAACAACACTTTGGGTAGATATCACAAATGTTTGTTTGAAGGAATGTTGTTTGATTTTTCTTGAGGGAAAAATAAGGTTACAATAAGAAGAAGACAATAGGGAGGACATTCCTAGAGGGCATAAATGTCTTTGTTTAATCTTGGGAAAAATACAAATAAAATAGTTTGACTGTGATGAATGTTTTGTTTGGGTTCTTATGGAAAATGTGGTAGAGAGCATAGGTTAGAACCAACAGGACTGTGGCTTAAATCAGTGATCTTTAACATTTTTGCTCACTTATCCATTAAAAAAGATTTTGGAGAAAACTTTGAATTAAAGGATGAGTAGTTTTAACTTTATTCTTCAGATAACGATCAATGTATGATATGTTTTTAAGCATGAAATTGACTCAGAAAAAATATTGAGAAAAATAAATTTGATGTTCATAACTGGAAAAAATGAAATAGAATAGAAAAGATGAAACTAGGCTAGGCGTAGCGGCTCATGCCTATAATTCAAGCACTTTGAGAGGCTGAGGTGGGCAGATCACTTGAAATCAGGAGTTCGAGACCACCCTAGCCAACATGGCAACCCCATCGCTACACAATATAGAAATAATAGTTGGGCATGGTTCTGGGCACCTGCAATCTTAGCTACTGGGGAGGCTGAGGAACTAATCTTTTGAATCTGGGAGATGGAGGTGGCAGTGAGCTGAGATCACTGCACTCCAGCCTTGGTGATAGAGTGAGACGCCATTTCAAAAAAATAAATAAAATAAAAAAGATGAAACTACATATTATTTGAAAGGCATTTGCAACATGTATAATATACATATACATAATTCTAAATCATAAACAAATGAGCGATAAAATATAGTAAGAATTGTCTACCATAGTATAGGGCGTGGAACACAGTAGGTGCTTAATAATTGTATAAATAATTCATTCACAAAGTAATATTCATGTATGAACCAAAATATTACTGCAGACTCTTTTAAGCTAGTGATATTAAGGTACCCATTATAAAACCTTCAAATGTATATAATCTATTATCTCTTTCTAGATAAAAATGTAAGTTTTAAGGATCACTGAAAACTGGTAGAGTTACCTAGGTAACCCATGAAGTAAAATTCATGAGAATTAAATTCTGATTGTATTTCCTTTACTGTCTGCCTTTTGAAAAGAGGCAACAGATATAGCATCAAAGCTTCCACTTAACAAGCAGATCAAAAAGAATAGGTGACTTGATTCTGGTATATCTAAATATCTACTTATGATTTCAATCACTTTTCTTTTGAGCTTTTGGTTATTTTTAGAACCGCTTTTCAACAGTGACCAAATGAGTTCACAGACTGAGAACTTAGATGAGATCTATACAAATGCAATTGCTTGAGTATTTTTTTAAACTAAAAAGGATTTAAGGGTTTTTGAATGACTCAGATAATAGATAAAATATGGTTCACCTGTGCTGTCTACTGAACCATACGTGCCAAGACATTTAGATAGTGGCCAACATTTGCTGCTCTCTCTATTTAATGTTCAGAGTAGCTATTTGAAAGGAATACTTCTTTGAAAGATAGTCATGTTACCAAATCACCAAAACATCAGGGTAATCAGTGGAAAACGTCAATCAATCATCTAGATGTGTTGCTTGATTTACAATAAACATGGCTGATTCTGTTGCTTTTACTCTGGCAATATGGCATCTTGTCAGATAATGCTACTCCCAGGGAGAGATACCAAAAAGAGTGTATGCTGGATCCCAAAGTTTCTGTTGAAAGGATAAAAATATGTTTCCCTATATCCTGAGCAACAAAGTTGACTTATTTAATTTTTCTCTTCATCTGAATTATTTGTGCTAATACATAATATAGTTTGGCGTTAATGTTTTTGAATTTTAAAAACTCAGTTATTTAATGAAGAGACTATTTTATCTGTGTAGAATTTTTATCATTGTAGGTTACTAGATAAGAACATAAGAGAACATTACGTTGCTTTTAACTAAAGTCAAAATAACCTAGGAATTTCTGTCCATCACAGTCCTAGGGACTGGTCTGAGGCATCCAACTTCAAAACTTTTCAAAAAACATTGATAACACATATGTTATATGTAGCACATAAGCGTATTCTCTGAGCAAAGGGAACAGATTATTTCCTGAAGAACATTTCCAGGACACAAAGTGAAAAAAGGAGACCTCAATAGGTCTAATGGCTTCCTTGACGTGACTAAAATTTTTAGAGAAGTGTTCTGGAGAGAAGAAACAAAAACAGAGAGTAGAGAAAGTTCTAGAGAGCTGTAGAGGGTTCTACTCAAATCTTAGGCTGCCTGCTGACTACTGGATATGTGTGAGAAACTACTAAACTGAGAGAGAAAAAAAAAAAAAAACAGTAGAAAAAGACAGATGAGCAATCAGTCTCCCGAACTATGGTCAGAAATAGTTTGTGCTCACACCAGCCTGACTGTAAAGATTTTTAAGCACATAGGACATTGAATATAGATTTGAGAAGAGGATTGCATTGGTAGTGGGGCTAAATTGGTCGTAAATAGCTACTTTGAACTCACCTAAGAAAGCTGAAAAGAAAGAGTCAAAGGATCAGACTGTTCAAGTAACTTAACTGTGTCCTAGAGCAAAACCAAAAATTATTTAAGTAAATACCAGAAAAAAGAGAAATTCAACATGAAAATCTGTGTCTATAATCTATCCAAAAATTACCATATATACAAACTGTATTAAAATAGAATTTTTAATAAGGAGAAAAATTAAGCAAAATAAGTAGCTCATAAATTACAAACATGATGTAATTAGTAAATAAGAATATTAAAGCTTTATTCTTAGCTTATTTACAAAAGATAGATAATTGCATGAGCATAATGAAGAAAGAATAAAGATTTAAAAAACATCCAAATCAAACTTATTTTATCAAGAAATGAAAAATACAATGTGTAAAATAAGAAATACACTTTATGGAATTACCAGCATATTAGACATGCAGAAAAAAAGATTGATCAATTTTAAGATATAGAAAAAAAAACTACTTTTTTTAAGATCCAAAGAAAATAATTGAAAAAATCAACAAAGCGTGACAGAGATATAGAAGAATATTAACTAACCACATATACATGTAAAGTGAAATAGCAGAGGGGAAAGGGATAAAGAAACAAAAAAATTATTTGAAAAAATAATGCTTCAAATTTTTCCGAATTTGAAAACTATAAACCCACATCTTCAAGAAGCTCAATCAGCCCAAAGCACAAGAAATAGGAAAGTAACTACATAAAGACACATGATAATAAAACTGCTGAAAACTAGTAATAAAGGGGAAATATTTGAAAATAGCCAGGAAAAGATACACTGTGAATTGAAGACCAAAACAATGCATCGGCATATCATCGGAAATAATACAATCCAGAACATAGTGGAGTGACACAGAAAAGAAATAAAAAGAAAATAGAAAAAGTCAACCTAGAATTGTATAAACATCACAATGTGTTTTTAAAAATAAAAGCAAAATAAAGGCTTCTTAAGAAAACAAACACTGATCACTCTTAGACCAGCATTATAAGAAGTGTTAAAGGATGTTCTAGCAAACGGATAATGACAAAAAGAAATTTAGATCTTTGCTAAGGAATGAATAAAACCAGAAATCATTAATATGCTGATAGGTAAACATGAAATATTTTTATTCTATTTAAGAAATGGGATAAGAATAAAATTATTTAAAAATAATTTGTTGGGCATGGTGGCTCACGCCTGTAATCCCAGTACTTTGAGAGGCTATGGCCAGTAGATCACTTGAAGCCAGGAGTTCCAGAACAGCCTACCAACATGCTGAAACCCCATCTCTACTAAAAATACAAAAATTATCTGGGCTTGGGAGTGCACCTGTAATCCCAGCTACTCAGGAGGCTGAGGTACAAGAATCGCTTGAACCTGGGAGGCAGAGCCAAAATTACACCGCTGCCCTCCAGCCTGGGTGACAGAGTAAAACTCCATCTCAAAAAGTAAATAAACGAATAAAAATAATAATTTATTTTTGAGTTTATTATACACATAAAAAATATATGACAACAAAAGCACAAAATTCAGGTGATAAAAACAGAAATATAATACTTGAATATTCTTATCCTGTGCTTGAAGTGATATAATATTATTTGAAGGTAGACAATAATATGTCAAACATGCATACAATAAAGCATAGAACAACTGCTAAAACAAAACATAACAAACAATATAACTAATAAACTAATAAACCAATAAAGCAGATACAATTCAATTAAAAGACATTCAATTCTAAAATAAGAGCTGTATTAGTTTTCTATTGTGGGATCACACATTAACCCAAAACTTATCAGTGCCCACAACTGACATTTATTATCTCACACATTTTCTGAGGGGCATAAATTCAAAAATGCCTTAGCTAGGTGGTTCTTACTCAGGGTCTCTCAGGAGGTTGCAACTAAGAAAATGTGCTTCCTTCAGCAGCATATAAACTAAAAGTGGAACAATACAGACAAGATTGGCATGGCCTCTGTACAAGGGTGACATGCAAATTAGTGAAGCATTTCATATTTTTGGAGTAGGATAACTAAAGTTAACAATAATGTATTGTACATTTCAAAATAGAAGTGAGGACTTTAAATATTCTCAAAACAAACAAATGACAAATGCTTGTATTGGTAGATGTCTTAAATACCCTGACTTGATCATTACACACTCTATGCATATAATATAACATATACTTACTAAATTTGTTCAAATACTATCGATCAATAAAAATAGAACATAATCAGTTGGAAAAAAACCCCACTTCATAATTGATAAAACTACTAGACAGCAAATTAGTAAGAATATGGAATATTTGAAAAACAGTATGAACAAACCTGAACTAATTAACATTTATAGAACATTTCAGCCAAAAGAGTAAATTATACCTTGCTTTTACATGACATGGAATGTTTACCAAGATTAACAATATTTTGGGTCATAAAACAAGTCTCAATAAACTTAAAGGCATGTTCTCTGACCATGATGAATTTAAATTAGAAATCAATAACATTAAAATAAATGAAAAATCTCTAAATATTTGGAAACTAAACAATACATTTTCAAGTAACTTATGGTTCAAAGAAGAAATACAAAGGAAATTGGAAAATATTTTAGGCTGAATAAGATAAAAACATGACATATCAAATGTGTGGTACATAAATAGTGTGTAGAAAGATATTTATAACATTATGTATATATATATATATATTTATATTTATATCTGTATATATGGAAAGTTCACCATTAATATCTAAACTACCACTTTAAGAAGCAACAACAGCAAAAGACAGTAAGTTAAGCCCAAAGTAAGAAAAATAAAAAGAAATAATAAGAATAGAAGAAGAAATCAACGAAATGATAAAATAGACTATAAAAGAGAAAAGTCAATGAAACTGAAACCTGATTCTTTGAGATCAATAAAATTGAAGAGTCCCCAGCAAGACTGATCAGACTTGAAAGATAATATGAAATACAAATTACCATTATCAATGATAAAAGAGGACATCACCACAGAACCTATCAAGAGTTTTTAAATTGTACAGAAATTCTGTAAATAAGTTTCACAAACCAAAAAAAGGACAAATTCCTCAAAAAATAAACCAACATTCATATTGAATTACATGCATACTGAATTTATATTAAATTACATATTCAATGTGTAATTATATATCCAATATATAATTTGAGATTCTCTATATTAAGAGATTACAAAATGAAAACTACATAGTCATCTCAACAACTGCACAAAAAGTATTTTACAAAATGCAACATCTAGTCAGATAAAAATTGTCAGCACACTAGTAGTAGAACGAACAGAATGACTTTTCCTTAAACAGATAAAGAAAATCTTTATTAAGCTTGTAATTACTATGAGGCATAATTACGGAAGACTGAATACTGTCCCTCTAAGATTCAGAACAAGGCAAAGATTCCCATTTTTATCACTTCTACTAATTTTTGTGTCTACAGGTCCTCAAAGGTGCAATAAATCAAGAAAAAGAAATAAAAGCCACGTGGATTTAAAAGGAAGAAATAAAACTATCTTTAATTACAAATGGCATGATTATCAAGGTGGAAAATTCTAAGGAATTAATAGCACAGGCACAAAAAGTAATAAATGAATTTAGCAAAATTTCAGGATATGAAGTCAATATGCAAAATTAATTATTTTTCTATATACAAAACCAAACACTTGGAAATTGTAATAAAATAATACTACTTATAATAATATCAAAAGAGATACAATAAATTTTGGAAAAAAATGTGCACAGCATATAAACTGAAAACAACAGAACATTGCTGAGAAAAACTAACGATCTAAATAAATGCAGATACAGAGCTAAAAGACATTAAAAGACTCCTAGAGTTAAGGTATGAATTCTGCTCAAATTGACCTATACAGTCAACAAAATTACCATTAAAATCCCAAATATTTCGCTCTAAAATTTATATAGAAATGGAAATAAACTCTAGAATAGTTAAAACAATTTTGAAAAAGAACAAAGTGGGATGACTTTACCTGATTTCAAGACTTATTATACACAAGAATGAGAAACACAGTGTGTTGGTGTAAAGATAGAGATCAATGAAACATCATGGAGTTCAGAAACGAACCTACACTTTCATGACTAGATGATATTTGACAAAGTTTCCAGGGTAATTCAATGAGGAAAAGGGTTATCTTTTCAGGTAAAAGTATGAAAAAATTGAATACCCATAAGCAAAAATCAAAACAAAAACCCACTAAATTTGGACCCTTGACCCTTACCTTAAAACACAAAAATGAACTGGAAATGGATATTAACCTAAATGTAAATAATAAAACTGTAACATTTTTATAGCAAAGCACAAATGAAAGTCTTGGTGATCTCCTATTAGGACATAAAACTCACACACTTTTAAAGAAAAAAAGCCAATAAATTAGACTTCATCGGAATTAAAAATTTTGCTCTTCAAGTGAAAACGAAAGATCAAAGACTAGAAGAAAATATTTGCAACACATATATCTGACAAGGATTTGTATCCAGAAAACACAAAGAACTTTCACAACTCAGTAATAAGAAAACAACTTAATGATGTTATTTATCTTATTTGATACTTACAATAAGCCTGTGAAGTACATCACTAGTTCTATTTTGGGTAATAAAATTATTGCTCAGAAATGTTGAAAGTCTGTCATACAGTAAGTGACAAAAGGTTTCAAACCCTTTTCTTTCAGATTCTTATAGGTTTTCATTAACCATACCACCGAAGTACTACTTTTCAGAAAGCTATAGCAATCAGATTACATCAAATGCTTTATAAAAGGAATTGGCATGATTAGGCCTCAGGATTCCTCAAAACACACACATCTACCTGGGAGGCTAAGTCAGGAGAATGGCTTGAACCCGGGAGGTGGAGGTTGCAGTGAGCCAAGATGGTGCCGCTGCACTCCAGCCTGGGCAACAGGGCGAGACTCTGTCTCAAAAAAAAAAAAAAAAAAAA
>NW_022436945.1:11726253-11889694 GCF_009761245.1 Sapajus apella
ACACTCCTCCCCACACACACACCACACCACACATACACACATACACACACACTCCACACCCCATACACACACACCCCCACACACACCCTCCTATGCACACATCCCTACCCCCATGCAACATACATACATACCCTCTCCCAAACCTCCTACACATATACACACCACACAACACACACACACACACACACACACACACACACACACACACTTCTTCCACAATTTTCAGTCATTTCTTTGGAAGAACCATGCATAACAGACTTCACTATGAAGAATCTGTTTAAGATCTTCCAAAATTCTTCAGCAGCTAAATTGAGAGAAGCTATTTCATGCTATTTCCCAGTGCTAAATGAAAATGCAAGACCCTGTGTTTAAAAACTATTAAGAATCTCAGGACAGAAACAGCAGAGCATTACACCAAGCATGGTGCCTTCCCAATGATCTGGGTGCTCTTCTGTCTATCGAGATTAGTGCTTGCCACAGGTCTGTAGTGCTGGCTCCTTAGATGGCTGAGGTTGGAGGGTCACTTGAGCCCAGGACTTCTGGGTTACAGTGAACCATGATCACACCACTGAAGTCAGCCTGGGTGATAGAGACTTTGTCTTCAAAAAAAAATAATAATAATTTAAAAATAGAAAATTAGCAGTTGGTGATAACAGATGTAATATTGCTTTACATTGGGCTATATAAGCCTCTTTTTATAAGATTGTGAACCCATTGAGGGTTTTGGTGATCCAACTGAGTTTGCAATTAGTTAGGGTATAAAAGCAGCATAGGTCAGGCAGACATGGGTTAGAATTACAACTCAACATCTTTATCAGAGCTAAAGTTGATATTGAGAAACTTGGGAGCATAGAGAGAAGGTCCGATTGCATGGATAATGGAAATATACCCTAAGGGAAAAAACTCATTCTTCAGCGATGGAACTGGAAAACCCAACCCGCTCACAGGGGAAAGGCTTTTAAGCCTAAAATTAGAGTAGATGAGAAAGGATATAGCCTCTCTGCCAGCAGACAGTCCCCTAAGCAGAAGAAAGAGGGCTACACTGGGTTCAGTACTTTGTTTCCTGACTTACCAATCACTGGGGACTATCTTCTGCCCTGGGGGAATGACCAGGAAGGATGACAGAGGATGCCAATTTTGTTACTCTAACAGGGTCCCTCCAAATACAAACAGAAAACAAGGGAATAAGTTCTACCCTCCTCCAACAGAGGGCAGCATTCATGTCATAGTCCTAATTCTATCTATAGTATTAGTATCATGCTCAAAATGTATTTGTTAATAAACTTGTTAACTGTCAGGTTGATGACCTCCAAAGAGAGACCAGCTTTCAGAGTCAGGCCTGACTCCTGCTTTTGTTCCTCTCTAACTGTACGCCCTGAGGCAAGTAATCGAGCCTCTTTGATTTCATCAACTGTAAAATCCAGATGGTAAATACCTAGCTCATGGGAGTCTCATGAAGGTTAATGTCTGTCAAGAGCTTATCCCAATGCTGGGGGGAGGTAGGGAGGCGTTCAAAGAGGCGAGCTCCCCTCTTCTTTTTCCTCTCTGATAAAACCTGCTCTCAGAAAAAAAAAAAAATCTAGTACACTATTGTTTATGCTTCCTCCAATGAATTTTCTTCTCCCAGGGCTTTTTTTGTGTTTCAGCCCTTTCCCTCAGTGTTATGAAAGGCTAATTCAGTCAATTGTAGTTAGAAGCCAAATAAAAAGAATTTAGGAGGAGATGTCGTTCTGGAAATCAGGTGGAAATCAGGCGCTCTCTGGATTATGCTGTTGTCATTATTTTCACTTCTACCCGCTTCCCACACCCCATGTCTGTTCCATGCCAAATTTTTTTTTCTGAAGGATTGTCAAGGGGACATATGTCCCTTAAATGGTAAGAGGGATATGAAGGATAATGAGTAATGGGGAAAGAAATAAGAAAGATTTGTGCCCTGATTGCATTGCCTCTAAAAACAAATGCAATGGGGCTCAGGATCTGTGACTTTGCACTGTGATGTTTAGAGGATTGAAACCTACCATGCTTGCTTTTAATTGCTCTTTAATGGCATAAGGAATTACAAGACATTAAATTACTATAGAGGAGTGCAGACAGAATGACTTTATCTGAGTAAAGTCACCTTTAGCTTTTTAAGTTAGCCGTTAGGCAGTCTAAATGCTAGAAGGTGCCACAATTACTAGTTTTGTTGAAAGCACAATGGGATATATTCCTGAACAGTTAGATCCCACCCACAGCTGCATGCCATGAGAAATGTAAATGCCAAATACCTGTGCCACTTTGCCTGAGGTGCCTAGTATATATCAACTACATTGCAAGGAAATCGTTGTAAGAGAAATTGAAGCTGCAAAGGGAACTTGAGATCTACATGGAAGCTGCTTTGTATAGTGGAAATGACACAGCCTTTGGGAACAGGCAGGATTAAAATTGAATCCCAATTGGATTTCCTTGTTGAGGGACCTTGGGCAAATATTTTTTGCATTAATTAGAACCAATACTGAATTGGTTCATGGCTTTCGTAGTGACTGAATGAACTGCTTAATGGTGGGTGGTATTACAGACTAGTAAAGTGACTAGGCTTCCAGCCTGGAGTGCCTGGTTTTGAATTTTGCTTTGCAGTGTGACTAGCAGTGTGACCTCACTTAGTGTGTCTCTCTTATTTCCTTATTCATAAATAAGACTATTAACATTACCTATTCTATAGAGTTGTGAGAATTAAATGAGCTAATATATATATATATATATATATATATATATATATTAGTGTGGAACTTTAAAAGGACTTAAGAGGCTGGGCCTGTAATCGGAGCACTTTGGGAGGTGGAGCTGGGCAGATTGCATGAGGTCAGGAGTTCAAGACTAGCCTGGCCAAGATGGTGAAACCCTGTCTTTACTAAAAATACAGTAGTAAGCTGGGCGTGGTGGTGGGTGCCTGTAATCGCTTGAACCTGGGAGGTGGAGGTTGCAGTAAACTGAGATTGCGCCATTGCACTCCAACCTGGGCTACAAGAGCAAAACTCAGTCTCAAAAAAAGAAATAAAAAAAGGACTTAAAAGTCATTAACTGTTAGGTTATGCCTGCTATTGGAGGGCTGAATTCTTTCCTCTTTTCCTCCTCGTAATTTCACCCATCAGAACAAAGGTTTCATAGGAGTATAAATGATTTGAGCAGGTCTAAATAAACATTTCCTCCAAAATCATTTCCCTAACAGTCTAAAACAACCATTATACGAGTCATTATTTTGGTTACAGGTACTGGATCCCTCATTATAATAGAAAACACATCATCTAGAGAGATACATGATTGCACTATTCTTACATTAGAACATTATCAACTTCTGTAGATTAATTTCATCAATAGAGTTCCAACTGCTCAAAAAGTCCAGGAATTAAGATAAAACCTTGAACCGGTAGGTTTTGAGGAGATCATAGGAAAGGGCAGATAAATGAATTGGCTCGGAGAAATCTGGCTTAGATTTTACAAAGGAGTGGCGGAACCCGTGCACCATCATGGGGAATTGAGGTGATGTCAAATATATATGGGATTTAGCTTCATACCCTTTGAACAACATGTGCCCATTTTGCCCAGCCCCCATTCAGGTGGATTCTTTATCTTGGCTATTCTGAATAATGCTGCAGTGAACATGAGGATGTAGATATATCTTCAAGATGCTGATTTCATTTCCTTTGCATATATACCCAGAAATGGAATTGCTGGATCATAAGTTGATTCTATTTTTAGTTTTTGAGGAATCTTTATGCCGTTTTCCATTTACATTGCCAACAAAAATATACAAGGATTCTCTTTTCTCCATATCCTTTTCAATAGTTGCTATATTTTGTTTGTCTTTTCCTTGTTATTAGAGTGTCAAATGATATTGTATTGTGGTCCTGATTCGAATTTCCCTGATGATTTGTGATCTTAAGCATAAAAATAATTAATGTTTATTGAAAGCCACTTTGTATAAGCCAGACACTATTCCAAGCACTTTGCATGCAGTAATTTCTTTAGTCCTTTGAGCTACCATTATTCCAATTTTATGGTTGAGAAAAATAAGACAAAGAGAAACTAAGCTTGTCTAAGTTCATACAGGCAGTAAATGGATGAGCCGGCATTGCAAACTAGGCATTCTGCTGTCCCCAGTGTCTTCGCCACTTACCATTAAGTTCCATTGCTTCTTCACTAAGATTCATTTTTCTCCACATTATTCATTCTACCTCCCTTTTTTATGCCTTGAGATACATCTTAGTTGGTACACTGGTACAGTTAGTGGTTTCTTTCATGGCCATGGCATTGATTTTATTAACTATGAGCGGCAGATCACGCAAGACACATCCAGGTAAAAAATGGAAAAGATAGGTCAACACTTTGAGCTAATTAGCTGCTGAATTTTTTTCTCCTACTGAGTTAATGGAGTTTTTAACATAACTGCTGCCTGCCTATACAACAGTCTGTTTGCGTGCCAGTGAACATGAGGTTTTTATTTTCCCTTAGTAATCTACTTCTTGTGTGTCATTGAAAGTGATGTTACAATAAATCTATCAGTTCAAGCAATACTATTATTTTAAAAATGCATGGTGATCTGGAAGATTTTGTTTTTCAAGTAATCTGTTTTTATTAATTAATCATAAGTGTTGTCTGGTGTTGATTAAATTTCCATGGAGAAAGAGATAACATATGCCCAGAATCACACAATAAAAGCTAAGTCAAATAAAGGCTAATAATATTAGCTAATATTTATTGAGTACTTATAAATCAGAAATTGACCAGGTGGATTCTTATAGACTTTATCTTATTAAATAATTTCAACCTTAAGAGGTGATTCTGTTTAAATATACATTCTATGGGAAATATTGGTTTAGAACTATTATTATTGGTGAGAAACTGAGGTTTAGAATAGCTACATTATTTTCTGAGGATTAGATATATATGGTGGGACCAGAATCTAAACCAACTGTGCTTGGCTACAGATTTGGAACTCTTAGATTTACTCTATGCTATCTCTCTAATTATTTGTAATATGGTTATGAGGATATTTCATATCCCAAATTCTGCCTCAATGGCTCAGTGATATTCTCTGAGAATAAATTGTGATAATTATAAATCTTAATTATAATTAAGAGACTCCCTGCAAGAGACCATTGAGAAGAATCCTGAAGTAAAATGTAGTGCTGAAGTGGGTTCTGCTAAGGTAGGATGTATTATTCATGCTGTTTTCTCACCTTCTCTTGTCCATATATTAAATATGTATTTACTTTTCAAGGTTAACTTAAAAGTAACTGACAGCCTCTTTGGTGTTTGCCATAATTCTCCATTTCTTCCTTTCAGTAGAAATTGTGCCATTTCTACTGTGAACAGATGTATGCATATACTATGAACCCCATGTACATATAATGTGAACTCAATGTATACAGGCCATAAGTGTACACAGGACATTTCTATTGTGTGTTCAGGACATTTCTATTGTGTACTGTTGTATGCATATATTATGAACCCCATGTACATATCATGTGAACTCAATGTACACAGGCCATCAGTGCCTCTGGGCACTGATAACTCTTTATTACACTTCTTGGTTTATCTATCTATCCCTGTTTCTAGACAGCATATTCCTAGAGGAAAGCAACCATACCTCATTCATTTTTGTGTCTCCGGAACCTAGCACAGTCATAATCATGTATTAGTAATGTATTGTTATTTGTTGAATCAATCTAACAATCTATAAACCTTTAGTGGGAAAACAGACTGCAATTGTGACCTATGGGTCCTTTGGATCTGGAAGAGTGGGTTTAGTGTGTTGTTAAATATAAATGCCAATCTAACAGCCACAGTGTTTGAAAAATAAAACACACCATTTTACTTCTTGTCTTTTTATTGAGCCTTTTAAAATCAAGTATTTGTTATTTCTATATCTATTAGAATAGAATAGAATGCATATCTATTATTGAAAATTTAGAAATATAGATAGGCAAAAGGAGAATATAAGTTATCCATAATTCCAGCCATAGATAATCACCATGAACATTTTTACAGGTAGCATGTAGAACTTTTCTATGTAGACAAATCCATGAGTTAGGATATATTCTAACCTGTTTCTAACATGTCTTTCTGAAATCTAGAAACTAGAAAGCTAAGAAATGCATCCTTTGCAACTTGGTTCTTGATATGGTTTGGCTCTGTGTCCCCCCAAATACCATCTTGAATTGTAATCCTCACATGTTGAAGGAGGCACCTACTGGGAGGTGATTGGATCATGGGGGCAGAGTGCCCCTTGCTGTTTGTGTGATAGTGAGTAGGTTCTCATGAGATCTGGTTGTTTGCTACACCTCTTGTTCTTCCCGCCACCCTCTCTTTCTCTCTCTCTCTCTCTCTCTGCTGCCACCACGTACAATGTACCTTGCTTCCCCTTTGCCTTCTGCCATCGGTAAGTTTCCTGAGAATTCCCAGCCATGCAGAACTGTGAGCCAATTAAACTTCTTTTGTTTATAAATTACCCAGTCTCAGGTAGTATCTTTTAGCAGTGGGAGAATGAACTAATGCAGTTCTGCATGTGGGTTCGATGAGATTTAGTGGAAGAGAGTAAAGTGACGTGACGTCGTTACTCGGAGAGACTCATGGCGGATGTGCTCGATTCTTTGAGACAGTGAAGGTGGAGGCTCTAGCGTCTCGCGCATGAAAATATGGATGTACGGGGAGGACGGTGACACCAAGGATACTAATTGTGTTTGAAAGATGTGTTTCTTTGATGTGTTTTTCTGGTTACAAGCCGTCTGTGCTTTGTTCTCTATCTTCTCCAGCACCAACCCCCACAAAATACAATTCTGAAGTTCACTTATCTGTAATAAGATAACCTGTAAAAAAAAATCCTATTAAACTACCAAGGATGAATTGTATTGTTTCTAACTAGATATCCTGGCAATAAGGTAATTATTAAAATACGTGGTTGTCAGTAAAACATACTCAAGAAAATGGATATCTCAGATTTAATTAAATCTGATTTAATTAAATCTGATTTAATTAAATTTGAAGACAGTGAGTATCCCTTGTCATTAGAGAATGTAACACTGGCCGCCCATTGCACAGAGTGACAAATAGTTGCTTGGAATGATCATTTGTGGCTTCCTGCAATGCAGTGTCTGTGGAAGGCAAGGCTATGGCACAGGTTTGCTGAGTAACAAACATCATCATGAAGTGTACAGAATAGACGGGTAATTCGTCACTCTGTAGGAGGATGTTAAAAACTTAAAGCATAAACGTGTGGTTTTAAATTCTTAAAATGTAGTCACGGAACTAAGGAGTTTCGATAACTGTCCTAAGAGTACATTACTCTTATTAAAAGAGTACATTACCTCTTATTGCTGCTGATTTGATGGAGACTATAATCAGACCCAAAATGTAATCTTTCAGATTATTGAAACACAATGTAGGTTACATTCTTAGCCAGGCCTCTTACATGAGAATTAGGGTATTGATTGGGAAATAATGACACTCTGAAAATTGGAACAAGAACACTTACAATGATTTGGATAATTTTTTATATCTTAAGCTTCCTAATTCTGCTGAAGCTCCTTTGCTCTCAACTCCTCTTGTGGAATTGATTCTTGTAATTAACTCTCATCCAATATCTACTAACTCTCATTGCCTCTATCCTAAATGTGGGGGCAGATTCTAGCATTCCCGGGGCTAAGGAATGAAGGATTACAAAGTCAAACCTGAGAAGAGAAGACTTGCATACCAAAGCACTGCAAGGTTTTGCTAATATGTGTCAACAGAATGATAGATGATTATGTAAGGACAGGCTCTAAGGGAGATACAATAAATATTTTAGACTGGGCTTAATTTATTGGTATAAATACTGTGGCCCAAAATTCTGCATTCAATGTGCTGGATGGAGCAACTTGTGGTTCTGGTTGTTTGTTTTGTTGGCTGGCTAAAATCTGTATTCAACTGGGAGTACAGTAAGTGAAATCAAGACATCAGAATTCCTGTGATCATGCAAAAAATTAATAGATAAATATGCTTAAAGACATTGAATTTGTGTAGTTGATCTATCATATGTGAGCTACTTATCCACACTTTCTATCTCCCAAGAGATCTTAGAGAACATTTTCTTCACTACAGGAGTGGGAAGTACATTGCTGAGCAGAGCACCATCCCCTTAGAAAAGTGGATGGACTTTGGATAAAGAGAGGAGGCATGACCATTGAACGGGCTCCCACATTGCAATCAAAATGATGAGATCTCTGGGTAGCACTTAACTGCCTGAGGCAAGATGAGACAGCTAGCAATAATTTGTGGCAGGGCTCAGGAAGAAAAGATGGTAGCTTGATCATCAGGGATCTTCACATGACATGCCTGTCATCAGTGCCTATCATCAGGTTAATAGTATCCCCTGGAGCTGTGCCACAAGGTGGTATCATTTCTAGCAATGATAGATATGATAGTCGACTAAGATTCTAGTTCATCGGTGTGACAAAACAAATACAGTCATGTTTTGCTTAGTGATAGGTTGATGTTCTGAAAAATATGTCCATAGATGATTTCATCCTTGTTTGAACATTGTGAAGTATACTTACACAGAACTAGGTGGTGTAGCCTACTACACACCTAGGCTACGTGGCATAGCCTAGTGTTCCTATACTTCAAACTGTGCAGCAGGTGACTGTAGTGAATACTGTAGGCAATTGGAATGCAAGAGTATTCATGTATCTAAACATAACTAAACATAGAAAAAATACAGTATAAAATATGAAAAATGGTATACCTGAATAGGGCACTTACCATGAACAAAGCTGGCTGGACTGCAGGTTGCTCTGGGTGAGTCAATGAGTGAGTGGTAAGTGAATATGAAGGCCTACAATATTACTGTACACTACTGTAGACTTTTTTCACACTGTACCCTTAGGTTACACTAAATTTGTAAAAATATTCTTTCTTCAGTAATAAACTTCACTTTCTGTAACATTTTTATTTTATATACTTATTTTTTAAACTCTGACTCTTTTGTAATAACGCTTAGGTTGAAACACAAACACATTGTACAGCTACACACAAAAAATGTTTTCTTTTTTTCTATCCTTTTTCCTTAAGAGTCTTTTCTTCTTAAAAATGTTGATTGTTGAGAACATTTGGACACAGGGAGGGGAATGTCACACACCGGGGCCTGTCAGGGGATGGGGGAGTAGGGGAGGAAGAGCATTAAGAGAAATACATAATGTGGATGATGAATTGATGTGTGCAACAAACCACTATGGCATGTGTATACCTATGTAACAAACCTGCACGTTCTGCACATGTACCCCAGAACTGGTACTGACCTAATTAAATTGGAAGGCAGTGAGTATTCATTGTCATCAGAGAATGTAACACATTGTGCTACATATGTTGTTTGAAACTACATACTTGGAAAAGAATATATATAGTCAGCATACTGAAAGGGCTGAACTATGGTAGATAGATGAGCTTATTCACCACTCACTCCCATCCTCATTTAGGATTGTATCATATCGTACTTTACCTGCCTGTGTTAGTTCATTCGCACACTGCTATAAAGACATACCTGAGATTGAGTAATTTATAAAGAATAAAGGTTTAGTCAGTTCATGGTCCTGCAGGTTGTACAGGCTTCTGCTTCTGGAGAGGCATCAGGAAACTTACAACATGGAGGAATGCAAAGGGGAGGCAAGTACATCCATGTGGCAGGAGCAGGAGGAAGAAAGAACAAAGGGGGAGGAGCTACACACTTTCAAACAGCCAGGTCTCTTGAGAACTCTATCAAGAGACAGCACTAGAGGGATTTTGCTAAACCATTAGAAACCACCCTCAGGATTCAGTCACATCCCACAAGACCCTACCTCCAATATTGGGAATTACAATTCAACAAGAGATTTGAGTGGGGACACAGAGCCAAAACATATCACTGCCTATTCTTTGGAAATGAGAACACATATTTCCAGGTTCTTTTACAGTGAGGGTTCCACATGTTCCAATCAGAGGATTTTACTATACAAACCTTGAAAGAGGAAAGTGAGCAACATGAGATGGCACCCTCACATAAGGAAAGGATATCTTCTCGCAACTATAGTGGTAAAGACATCTGGTTCTCTGAAGTAGCACTGATGCAGGTTTTATCCTGGCATACTAAGTGCAAAGTAGCAGATGGCAGCAGAGGTAGAACTTCTCCTAGAGACTGTCTCATGGTGTGGCTGGGTGATTCTCCTTGTGTTTTGTTCCTGACTGGGGGATATGTAATCCTAATTCCCTGACCTTTCTGAATATTTCGTATACTACTAAATATCCTTAAATTATACCATAGCAAGACTTTCTGTTGTTTGCAATCATGAATCTTAACCAATAAAACATTTATTACATAAAGGGAATATTTTAAATTCATAAATATTATAATAATTTTTTTCTTTTTTTTGAAAAAAGTTGAGATATAGTTTTCATATAGTAAAATGGACAGGCCTTGGCTGAATGGTTCCATAAGTTTTGACAAATGACTAAATTGTATAACTTGCAACCTTATTCAGATATAAAAATAATTTCATTACCCAAGCAAATCCTCTCAGGCCACTTCAAAGTAAATTCTCTTCTCCCAGAGAGTATCTCACTTCTTACTTCTACCACAACAGATCAGTTTGCCTATTCTAAAATGCCTCATAAATAAAGTTATGCAGTAAGTACATCTTTTTGCCTGTCTTCTATCATTTAGCATGCTTTGAGATTCAACCATGTTATTGTATCTGGTTATTCAGTTTTATTGATGAACTGTATGAATATGCCACAGTTTTCTTATTCATTCTCCTTTTGATGGACACAACATTGTTACCTTTCTTACTTATTGTAAATAAAGCTGCTATAAAGATTTTGGTACAAGCCTTTTTATTGACACAAGTTTTCATTTCTCTCAGCTAGGTATCTAGTAGAAAAAGTGATAGAACAGAGATTAGGTGGATAGAACATAGTTTAGGTGGGTGTTTAAACTTAGAAGAAACTTCTAAACAATCTTCAAGATAGTTGTACTACCACTGTTCCACCAACAATATTTGAGAGTTCCAATTCCTTCATGTCCTTAAAAACATTAAGACTTCTTAGTGTTTTTAATGTACTTATTCCAGAGGAAGTACAGAGACATATCATTGTGGTCTTAATTTTAATTTTCTTGATTATATAATTTGGCTGTGACTCCACCCTAATCTCATCTTGAATTGTAGTTCCCATAATTCCCATATATCATGGGAGGCACCTGGTCGGAGGTCATTGAATCATGGGGGTGGCCCTTTCCCATGCTCTTCTCTTGGTAATGAATAAGTTTCATGAAATCTGATGGTTTTACAAAGGGCAGTTGCTCTGCACAAGCTCCTTTTGCCTGTGGCCATGTAAGATGTGACTTTGCTCCTCCTTTGCTGTGGAATACTATGCAGCCATAAAAAAGAATGAGTTCATGTCCTTTGCAGGGACGTGGATGAAGCTGGAAACCATCATTCTCAGCAAACTAACACAGGAACAGAAAAACAAACACTACATGTTCTCAGTCATTATTGGGAGCTGAAAAATGACAACACATGGACACAGGGAAAGGAACATCACACACCGGGGCCTGTCAGGGTTTGGCGCCTGGGGGAGGGATAGCATTAGAAGAAATACCTAATGTAGATGATGGGTTGGTGGGTGCAGCAAACCACCATGGCACATGTATACCTATGTAACAAACCTGCAAGTTCCGCACCTGTACCCCAGAACTTAAAGTATAATTAAAAAAATTTTTTTAACCCTCTTTTCTTTATAAATTAACCAGTCTTGAGTATGTCTTTATTAGGAGTGTGAGAACTGACTAATACACCTGATTATCACAATGTTGACCACATTTTCATGTGCTTATTGGCCATTTGTATATTTTCCTTTGAGAATAATTTAAATATTTTATGTATTTTAAAGTTGGGTTGTTTGTAGGAGTCCTTTTAATTCTAAATATAAATCCTTTGTCAGGTAGATGTATTGCAAATATATTCTCTCAGCCAGTGGGGTTTATATTCATTTTCTTAATGATATGTGTTGATGAGCTGAAGTTATTAATTTTTATGAAGTTCAGTTTATCATTATTTTTCCTTTTATACTTACTATTTTCTGTGACCTGTCAAAATGCTTTGCCTACACCAAGGTCACAAATATGTTTTCCTGGCTTTTCCTAGAAACTTAATGGTTCTAACTTTAATCTTTATGTGTATGATTCAAATTGAATTTATTTTTGTGTAAAATGTGACGTGGGTGTCAATGTCTATTTTCTTCCATGTGGCTACCAGTTGTTTCAGCCACATTTGTGAACATTGTTTCTTTTCCCATTGAATTGCTTTGGCATCACTGTAATAAATCAAGTCACTCTGCTTGGGAAGGTCTATTTCTAGCCTTTGTAGTTTTTCACTGGTCTTTTTCTTTACACATATGCCATGCTATCCATTTTAAAGTACTATAGCTTTGTAGTAATTCTGGAAATTGGACAATGTAAGTCATAAAATGTTGCCCTTTTTCAAAATTGTCTCAGTTATTTTAGTTTTTTTTTTTTTTTTCACTTCCATATAATCCTTAAAATCACCTTGTCAATTTCTACCAAAAAGCTTGCTAAGATTGTGATTGAGGTTGAATTTACAGAACATTCTGGGGATAATGACATCTTAACACTATTGAGTCCTCCAGTCCATTTTTACAATATAATATATTTGCTTGTGATTTTCATGCAGTTTTCAGTTTAGATGTCTTACACATCTGTCACTATATTTATTTGTAAGTATTTTGTTTTTGTACTATAATTTATTACTTTGTTTTATTTTCTAATTATTCACTAGTAATAAATAAAATACAGTACATTTTTTAATCTCGTGATGTTGCTAAATTTACTTATTTCTTATGGTTTATTTATAGATTCCTTGGGATTTTCTACATAGAAAATTATATCGGCTGAGATTGAAGACAGCATTATTTTTCCCTTTCCAATCCATATACCTTTGAATCAATTTTCTTGCCCTTCACTGGCTATGATTTGAAGTACAATTTTGAATAGAACTGGTGAGATTAGATGTATTTGCCTACTTCCAGAACATATGAGAAAGGGGTTAAATGTTTTACCATTAAGAATCACATTGGCTAAGAGTTTAGTGAAGAGGCAATTTATCAGATTGAGGAAATTCCTTGTTTCTAGTTTGCTGACAGATTATTTTCATGAATGTGTGCTTCAAACTTTGTCAAATATTCTTGCATCTATCAATATGATCATAAGTTTTTTCTTCTTTTTTCTGTTAGTTTGGTATACTATGCTATTAATTTTTAATTTTTTTTTCCCATAGATTTTGGGGGAACAGATGGTGTTTAGTTTCATGAATAAATTCTTTAGTGGTGATTTCTGAGATTTTGGTGCACCCGTCACCCAATCAGTATATACTGTACCCAATTTGTAGTCTTTCATCCCTTGCACCTCTCCCACCATTTTCCCTGATTCATCAAAGCCCATTGTATCATTCTTATGCCTTTGCATCCTCATAGCTTAGCTCCCATTTATGAGTGGGAACATACGATGTTTGATTTTCCATTCTTGAGTTACTTCACTTAGAATAATGATCTCCAATTCTATCCGGGTAGCTGAGAATGCCATTATTTTGTTCCTTTTTATGGTTGAGTAGTATTCCAGGTTCTATATAGGCACATTGGTCTATGTGCCTATTTTTATACCAATACCATGCTTTGTATATACATATATGTGAATAACACAGTTTTGTTATTGACTCATTGATTGATGGGCATTTGGGCTGGTTTCATACTTTTGCTATTGCCAATTGTGCTGTTATACCATGACTGTGCAAGTGTCTTTTTTGTATGACTTCTTTTCCTCTGGGTAGATACCCAGTAGTGGGATTGCTGGATCAAATGGTAGTTCTACTTTTAGTTCTTTAAGGAATTTCCACACTGTTTTCTATAGTGGTTGTACTAGTTTACCTTCCCACCAGCAGTGTAAAAGTCTTTCCCTTTTTTTTTTTTTTTGATTCAAACATCAAAAAAAATTTTTTTGATTTTTTGATTATGGTCATTCTTGCAGGAGTAAGCTGGTATCACATTATGGTTTTTATTTGCATTTCCCTCATAAGTAATGATGTTGAGCATTTTTCTAGATGTTGCTTGGCCATTTATACATTTTATTTTAGAACTGTCTCTTCATATCCTTAGCCCACTTTTTGATGAGATTGTTTTTGCTTGCTGATTTGTTTGTGTTTCTTGTAGATTCAGGATATTAGTCTTTTGTCAAATGTATAGATTCTAAAGATTTTCTCCCATGCTGTGGGTTGTCTGTTTACTCTGATAATTGTTTCTTTTGCTGTGCAGAAGCTTCTTATTTTAATTAAATCCCATCTATTGATCTTTGTTTTTGTTGCATTTGCTTTGGGTTCTTGGTCATGAAGTCTTTGCCTGAACCAATGTCTAGAAAGCCTTTTCTGATATTATCTTCTAGAATTTTTATGGTTTCAGGGCTTAGATTTAAGTCCGTAATACATCTTGAGTAGATTTTTGTATACAGTGAGAGATGAGGATCTAGTTTTATTCTTCTACATGTGGCTTGCTAATTATCTAAGCACCATTTGTTGAATAGAGTGTCTTTTCTCCACTTGATGTTATTGCTTGCTTTGTTGAAGATCGGTTAGCTGTAAGTAATTGACTTTATTATTTGGTTCTCTATTCTGTTCCATTAGTCTATGTGCCTATTTTTATACCAGTACCATGCTGTTCTGCTGACTATGGCCTTATAGTATAGTTTGAATTCAGGTAATGTTATGCCTCCAGATTTGTTCTTTTTTGTAGCCTTGCTTTGGCTATAGGATTCTTTTTTGATTCCATATAAATTTTAGTATTTTTTTTCTAATTCTGTGAAGAATGGTGGTGGTATTTTGATGGGAATTACAATGAATTTGTAGATTGCTTTTGACAGTATGGTCATTTTCATAATCTTGATTCTACTCATCCATGAGTATGGAACGTGTTTCCATTTGTTTGTGTTATCTATGATTTATTTGAGTGGTGTTTTGCAGTTTTCCTTGTACAAGTCTTTTGACTCCTTGGTTAGGTATATTCCTAAGTATTTTATTATTTTGTAGTTATTGTAAAAGGTGTTGAGCTCTTGATTTGATTCTCAGCTTTGTCACTATTGCGTACAGCAGTGCTACTAATTTGTGCATATTCAGTCTGTGTCTTGAAACTTTGCTGAATTTATTGATCAGTTCTAGGTGCTTTTTAGAGGAGCATTTAGGGTCTCTTTTAGGTATACAATTATATCATTAGCAAATAGTGACAGTTTGACAAATTGATCAGAATTGATTTTTGGATGTTGAACTGTCTTACATTCTTGGAATAAACTCTACTTGGTCATGTTGTATTATGATTTTTAGATATTGCTGATTTCATTTGCTAATATTTTGTCCATCTGTGTTTATGGTGGATGTTGGTAACATATGATCATAGACATTTGGTAATGTCTTATCAGTTTTATTCTGTTTTATTATCATCTGAAATTGTCTGTGGAAAATTGAGATTATTTTCTCCTTACATATTTAGTTAAATTCCCCAGTATAGCTAACTGAATGTGATAATTTTTCTGCAAAGTTTACAGATTATGGTCTTTTATCTTATACAATTTTCCCAGCAACGTTTTTTGGAGAGACTGTCCTTTCTCCAATGTATGTTCTTGGCATCATTGTGGTGGTGATATCCCCTTTATCATTTCTTGATTAATTGATCTTTTATCCCATGTTAAATATCCCTCTACATTTATGGTTATATTAACTGAAGTCTTTCTCTGATATTAAAATAATTATTGCAAGTATCTTATGAAAACTGTTTGCATGGTGTTACCTTTTTTTTTCAATCCTTTTATTTTCAGCCAATCTGTTTATCATGTTTAAAAAGCACCTATTATAATATCATATAGATTTTTCTTTTAATTTCGTATTGTCGATTTCTGCCAGTTAGAGCATTTAATCCTTTTACACTTAATGAAATTATTGATATGATTGAGTTTTAAGCTACCATTTTGGTATTAGTTTCCTGTTTGTTTCGTATGTTTTTGGCTCATTATTTTCTTTTCTGTCTTCATTTGAGTAACGTAGTATTTTTTAAAAGTTTAAGTTTGGGGGTGCACATGAAATTTTGTTACATAAGTAAACTTGTGACTTGGGGGTTTGTTGTACAGATTAATTTTCTCTTCTCCCTCCTCCCAGTCTTCACTGTCAAGTACACCCCAGTGTCTCTTTTTTCCTTTTGTTCATAATTTATCATCATTTACCTCCCACTTATAAGTGAGAACATGTGTTATTTGATTTTCTTTCCTTGTGTTAGTTTGATAAGGAAAGCAGCCTCCAGCTTCATTCATCTTTCACAAAAGATCTAAACTTGTTCTTTTATATGGCTGCATAGTATTCCATGGTGTATATGTACCACATTTTCTTTATCCAATCTGTCATTGATGGGCATTTAGGTTGATTCCAAGTCTTTTCTATTGTGAAGAGTGTGGCAATGAATGTTGAGCATGCATTTGTCCTATGGTAGAATGATTTATATTCATCTGGGTATATACTCATTAATGAGATTGTTGGGTAAAATGGTAGTTTTCTTTTAGCTCTTTGAGGAATTGCCAGAATGTTTTCCACAATCTTTGGACTAATTTATACTGCTGCCAACAGTGTGTAAGTGTTCCCTTTTCTCCTCAATTTCACCAGCATGTTATTTCTGACTTCTTAATAATAGCTATTCTGAATGGCATGAGATGGTATTTCATTGTGGTTTTGATTTGCATTTTTCTAAGGAACAGTGATATTGATCTTTTTTTCATATAATTGTTGGCTGCATGGGTGTCTTCTCTTGAAGTGTCTGTTTAAGTCCTTTGCCTCTTTCTAATGGGGTTTTTTTTTCTTGTAAATTTGTTTAAGTTCCTTATAGATGCCGGATATTAGAGCTTTTTCAGATGCATAGTTCGCAATAGCTTTCTCCCGTTCTGTGGGTTGATGGTCTATTCTGTTGATAGTTTCTTTTGCTGTGCAGAGGCACTTTAGATTTAATTCAATCTTATTTGTCAGTTTTTGCTTTTGTTGCCTTTGCTTTTTGTGTGTCTTCATCATGAAATCTTTGCCCATGCCTATGTCCTGAATGATATTGCCTAGGTTGTCTTTCAGGGTTTTCACAGTTTGAGGTTTTGCATTTAAGTCTTTAATCCACTATGATTTAATTTTTGTATATGGTGTGAGGAAGGCATCCAACTTCAGTCTTCTGTACATGGCTAGCCAGCACCATTTATTGAATAGGGAGTCTTTTCCCTATTGCTTTTTTTTTGCCAGCTTTGTTGAAGATCAGATGGTCATAGGTGTGTGGTCTTATTTATGGAGTCCTTATTCTGTTCCATTGGTATATGTGCCTGTTTTTTAACTAGTACTATGTTGTTTTGGTTACTGTAGCCCTGTAGTATAATTATTCAGGCTCCTTTTTGGTTCAATATGAATTTAATTTTTTTCTAGTACTGTGAAGAATGCCATTGGTTGTTTGTTAAGAATACCAGTACTATGTTGTTTTGTTTATTGTAGCCCTGTAGTATAGTTATTCATTCTCTTTTTTGGCTCTATATTAATCTAATTTTTTTCTAGTTCTATGAAGTATGCCATTGGTAGTTTGTTAAGAATGGCATTAAATCTGTAAATTGCTTTGTGCAAAATGGCATTTTTATGATATTGATTCCTCCTATCCATGACCATGGGTCATTTTTCTATTTGTTTGTGTCTTGTCTTATTTCTTTGAGCAGTGTTTTATAATTCTCATTTTAGAGATCTTTCGCTTTCCTTGTTAGTTGTATGCCTAGGTATTTTATTTCTTTTGTGGCAATTGTGAATGGGATTGCCTTTCAGATTTGGCTCTTGGCTTGGCTTTTTTTTTTTTTTAATAGGAATGCTAGTAATGCTTGTACATTGATTTTGTACCCTGAAGCTTTGCTGAATTTGCTTATTAGCTGAAGGAGCTTGTGGGCTGAGACTATGAGGTTTTCTAGATATAGAATTATGTTGCCTGCAAACAGAGATAGTTTGACTTCCTTTCTTCTCATTAGGATGCACTTTAGTTCTTTATTTTGCCTGATTGCTCTGATTTTGCCTGAAAATAAAGTGCATTAGGATGCACTTTATTTTCTTTATTTTGCCTGATTCCAACACTATGTTCAGTTGGAGTGGTGAGAGGGGCCATCCTTGTCTCATGCTGGTTTTTAAGAAGAATGTTTCCAGCCTTTGCCCATTTAGTATAAAGTTGGCTGTAGTTTTATCATAGATGGCACTTACTCTGAGTGATGTTCCTTCAATACCTAGGTTATTGAAGGTTTTTAACATAAAGGAGTGTTGAATTTTATGAGAGACTTTTATTTGTCTCTTAATATAATCATGTGGTAGTTCTGTTTATGTGATGAATCACACTTATTCACTGGGTATGTTGAACCAACGTTGCATCCCAGTAATAAAGCCTACTTGGTTGTGGCAGATTAGCGTTTTGATGTGCTGCTAGATTCTGTTTGCCAGCATTTTATTGAGGATTTTTGCTTGAGGTTAATCAAGAATATTGCTGGAACTTTTCTCTTTTTGTTGTGTCTCTGTCAGATTTTGGTATCAGGATGATGCTGGCCTCATATGATGAGTTGGGGAGGACTTCCTCCTCAAATTTTTGGAATAGTTTCAGTAGAAATGGTGGTATTTCTTTTTTGTACATCTTTGTACATCTCGTAGAATTTGTTGTGAATCCATTAGGTCCTGAGGTTTTTTTTGGTGATAGGCTATTTATTACTGATACAATTTCAGAGCTAGTTATTGGTCTGCTCAGGGAATCAATGTATTCCTTATTTAGCCTTGGGAGGATGTATGGGTCTAGGAATTTATCTGTGTCTTCTATGTTTTCTAGTTTGTGTGCATAGAGGTGTCACAGCAGTTTCTGATGATTATTTTTATTTTTATGTTTTTATTTCTGGGTCAGTGGTAACATTTCCTTCATTATTTCTAATTGTGTTTATTTGTATCTCCTCTCTTTTCTACTTTATTAGTCTAGCTAGTGGCCTGCCTTAACACGTTTTTCAGAAAACAAACTCCTGGATTCCGTGATCTTTTGAATGGCTTTTTGTATCTTGCTTTCCTTCAGTTCAGCTCTGATTTTGGTTATTTCTTGTATTCTGCTAGCTTAGGGATAATTTGTTCTTGCTTTTCTAAATCTTCCAGTTGTAATATTAGGTGATTTGAGATCTAAATTTTTGATGTGGTCATTTAGTGCTATGAATTTCTCTCTTAACACTGCCTTAGCTGTGTCCCAAATAGTCTGGTGTGTTATATCTTTGTTCTCATTAGTTTCAAAGAACTTCTTGATCTCTGCCTTACTTACATTATTTACCCCAAAGTCATTCAGGAGAATTTTGTTTAATTTCTGTGTAATTGCATGGTTTTGAGTGATTTTTTTTTCTCTTGATTTCTGTTTTTACTGCACTACTGTCAAAGAGTGTATTTGATAAGATTTCAGCTCTTTTGCATTTGCTGGAGATTGTCTTATGTCCTGTTTTGTGGTCATTTTTAGAGTATGTGCAATGTGGTGATGAGAAGAACATTATGTTCTATTGTTTGGAGGCAAAGGTCTATCAGATTCATTTGGTTCAATCGTGAGTTCAGGCCCTCAATATCTCTGTTAATTTTCTGTCTCAACAATCCATCTGTCAGTGGAGTGTTGAAGTCTCCCACTATTTTTGTGTGGGAGTTTATGTCCCTTTGTTGGTCTTTAAGAACTTGCTTTATGAATTTGGGTGCTCCTTTGTTGGGTGCATATATATTTAGAATAATTAGGCCTTCTTATTGAATTAAACCATTTACTATTATGTTATGCCCTTCTTTGTCTTTTTTCATCTTTTTTGGTTTGAAGCCTCTTTTGTCTGAAATTAGTATGGCAATCCTGCTTTTTTCTGTTTTAAATTTTCTTGACAGATTTTTCTTCATCCTTTTATTTTGAGCCTATGGGTGTTATTAAGTGTGAGATGGGTCTCTTGAAGGCAGAATACAATTGGGTCTTGCTTCTTTTATCTAGCATTCTACTATGTGCCTTTTATGTGGGGCATTTAGTCCATTTACAGTCAAGGTTAGTATTCATATGTGTGGATTTGATCTTGTCATTGTGTTGCTAGCTACTGATTGTATAGCTGCTTTATAGTGACACTGGTCTATATGTTTAAAAGTATCTTTTAAATCTCCACTGTTAACTGTTTAGTCATGTCTCTTATTTTTTGTTGTTGAAGTTGTTTATTATTGCCCTAGAGATTATAATATCTCATTAATATATCTCATTAATATATCTCATTAATTTATCTATCTGTAATAAAGTAATGTTTTGAAAGTAATGTTATATTATTTAATTTCTAATGTAAGATCCTTATGAAATATACGTCATTTTATACACTTTCCTTTTTCAGCAATTGTCATAGGTTATACACCTATATTTGCTATAATACCTACAATCTGTTATTACTGTATCTTAAATAATAAAGAAGCTCTTAAATTCAAAGAAATAAAACCAGCCTATTTATCCACATATTTGCGATGTTTGATGTTTTTTGTTGTATTTTTCATCTAGCTCATTTCCATTTAGTGCAAAAAATTTCCTTTGACATTTATTATGTGGTAGCCTGTTGATGAAATCATTCTACTTGTATTTGTTTGAAAATGTTTTTTCTATCATCCTATTTTTCAACATTATTAGGAAAATAAACCTAGCATTTAGCATATAATAAGGTTAGAATTGATATGGAGAAGGAATTGGAATTATAGGAAGTGTATGGAAAAGGGATATTGCCCTATCTATAAGGAGTTGAAAAAGGTTTACAGCATAAGTAATATTTAAACTAATATCTGAAAGATGAAAAGAATTAGGCAGATTGGTGAGTGAGAGAATCAGAGAGGTCAGCTGAGATGTTTTCAAGCAAAAATAAACATAATTTACTTAACCAAAATTCTAGTTTCCTTTATTCCTTTTATTATAATTAATCTATTTACATTTGTAAACTGCAGTATCTTTCAAAATTTTACTGCATATACTTGCAAGATTTACTCATAGTAAAGCTTCCATAATTAAATGTTTAAAGTAAAAATTGTGTACATTTTTTATATTTTGATACATATTGATTGGTGAAATTCTTTCTAGACTGCTTTTATCAATTTACATTTTCACCAGCAGCCTGTGAGAGTAATAAACTTTATATTCTTGAAGCTTACAGCACAATTGTTGAAGCCCCAGGTTCCTCTTTAGTTCCCTTTTCTCCATCATAATTGGTGCCACCTACAGATCCATTTTTCACAAGATTGAACACTTGCCTGTGGATTGCAAACTTGTGTCTGGATCCATCCTAGAAACTGCTGTCAAAATTTTCCACTGACAATTGTTTCTCTGTTTTTACAATGTCAGCTACCCTGAAACAAAATGTGACCATTCTCTGTTTACTCATAATGAAGTTCCCTGCAGAACACCTCATGTTAAAAGACTTAACTTAGACTTATGTTTTTAAAAAAAAACCTTTATACAATAAAAATATTTACAACATTGTCCAAAATTTGGTTTTAAGAACCTCAATCATATCAGAGATATGCATGCATATTGAATACAAAATAAAAATTTTAAGACAAAATAACCTTAATCTGAACATAGTTTAAATTTATTTGTTGTGGTGAAGAATGCCTTTATTTACTGCAGGTGAGCTATCAGAAAAATAAAGCCTCTTTCACCGAAATTTTTGAATTCACATAATTTAAAATGTGAATTTTATGAAAATTCTAAAGCATCCATTCTATGCAAGAAAAGAAATCATTCAGTAAAATAATTTCCAAAAGAGGTTATATTTTGCTTAGTCTTACATACTTTGTAAATAAAAGCATATCCTTGCATTTTATATTTTTGCCTTCATGGTATAACATCTATAACATTTCATCAGAAGACTTGTGTTCTTTTTTTTTTTTTTTTAAACTTTAGTTCGGGGGTACATGTGCAAGTTTGTAATATAGGTAAAATTGTGTAATGCAGGTTTGTTATAAAGATTATTTTATCACTCAGGTATTAAGCCTAGTACCCTTTAGTTATTTTTCCTGATCCTGTCCCTCCTCCCACTCTCCGCCCTTTGATGGTCTCCAGTGTGTGTTATTCTCCTCTATTTGTTCACATGTTCTCATCATTTACTTCCACTTATGAGTGAAAATATGTGGTGTTTGAATTAATTTTTGTGTGTGTGTTAGTTTGCTAAGGATAATGGCCTCCAGTTCCATCTATGTCCCTGCAAAGGATATAATCTTATTCTTTTTTTATGGCTGCATAGTATTCTATAGTGTGTATATACCACATTTTCTTATGTAATTTGTCATCGATGGCCATTTAGGTTGCTTTGCTTTTGTAAATAGTGCTGCAATGAACGTAGGTGTGTGTGTGTCTTTATAGTAGAATGATTTATATTCTTGTGGGTATATACCCAGTAATGGGATAGCTGGGTTGAATGGTATTTCTATCTTTATATTTCTGAGGAATCTAACCAATGTTGAACTACACTGCAGGGTGACAGTATCCAAAATAACATGGTACTTGTACAAAAGCAAACACATTGGCCAATGAAACAGAATGAAGAACCCAGAAATAAGAACACACATCTACAGCTACCTGATCTTCAGCAAACCTGACAAAAATAAGCAATGAGGAAAGGATTCCCTATTCCATAAATGGTGCTGCAATAACTGGCTAGCCATATGCAGAAGATTAAAACTGGACCCTTTCTTTACAGCATATACAAAAATTAACACAAGATGGATTAAAGACTTAACTGTAAAACCCACAACTATAAAAATCCTGGAAGACAACCTAGACAATACCATTCAAGACACAGGCACAAACAAAGATGTCATGACAAAGACACCAAAAACAATTGCATCAAAAGCAAAAATTGACAAATGGGATCTAATTAAACTAAGAATCCTCTGCACAACAAAAGAAACTATCATCAGAATAAACAAACAACCTACCAAATGGGAGAAAATTTTTGCAAATTATGCATCTGACAAAGGTCTAATATCTAGCTTTTATAAGGAATTAAAATGAACTTACAAGAAACAAAAACCCATAAAAACGTGGGCAAAGAACAAGGACAGTTTCAAAAGAAGACATACATGCGACCAACAATTAAATGAAAAAAAGCTCAACATAACGGATCCTTGGAGAAATGCAAATAAAAACTACCATGAGACACCATCAGGAATGGCTATTACCAAAAAGTCAAAAAATAAATAATGCTAGCAAAGTTGAAGAGAAAATGTAACACTTATACACTGTTGGTGGGAGTGTAAATTAGTTCAACCATTGTGGAAGACTTGTGCTTTTATTGACTCAGTCCAGTAATAAACTTTTTTTGTGTGTGTGAATACAGTTACATATGTACACGGTGTGTATTCATTAATCTTTAAGTTGTCCATAGAAAAGATAAGCTGTGTGTACTTGCAGAAATATTAACTTGATGAAGCATTCTTATCCTGGGGTTTGAATATGCAGTCATCAATCCCAGCTTCCACTTACTCCCATACCTACCTTGCCACAGAGCAGTGTGGAAGATCTAAAAAGTCGGTAACAAAATAATAGAAAAATACATAACATTTTATATTTTAGTGCCACCACCACCACACTCACACACACAGACACCTCCAAGCAGGGTCATCATTCATTTATTCTCTTTTTTATTTATTTATTTTAAAAAAAAAATTAATTAATTTATTTATTTTATTGCATTTTATGTTTTGGGGTACATGTGAAGAACATGCAAAGTTGTTGCATAGGTACACATGTGGCAGTGTGATTTGCTGCCTTCCACCCCATCACCTACATCTGGCATTTCTCCCCTTGCTATCTCTCCCCAGCTCCCCACCCCCCACCGTCCCTCCCTTATTTCCCCCCAACTGACCCCAGTGTGTAGTGCTCCCCATTCTTATCACAAGTAGCAGGCACAAAGTGTGCATTCACGGGATAGAAGCATGCCAGCAATCTTCTGTACTGCCTGACAACAGTGCTAGACTAGGGGATATGGAACAGAAACCTCAAATTATAAGTCTGGTGATTTTCTTGCTTGTTTGACAACCTGAAATGTGAGGTGAACACCTGTATAAACTTTTCTGACCAGGGAGTATGGGAATGCATCCTGCACCCCTTTTATATTCTGTCAACTTTTGTTACATATTCTACCCATCCTTTCAAGTGCCATTGTAAATGTTGCCTTCCCTATAAAAATATTTTCTGATCCCTCATAGAAGATGTGAGAAATCTCCCTTCAAGCACTTTTTTTTTCACTCTGAAGGTGCTTTACATAAATTGCAATGTAAGATAAGAATCAATATGAAAGGGAAATTGGAAAGACATACTGGATTATGGAAGAGACACAATGCCCAGAGGGAGTTGGAAAAGGTTTTCAGAGTAAGTGGTTTGTAAACTAATATCTCAAAGATGAAAAGAACAAGGCAGATTAGTGAGTTATTTGTAAACATAAGTTACCTTAATTTCTTAATTGGGTGCGTACCAAGCACTGTTCCCTGTGCTAAGTGCTTTTAATACTTTTACATGTTTTCTGTGCGCTATAATTTTTTTCCAATAATAAAAGCCATGATATTATCCTTGTCTCTTCTTTCACATCCCTCTTACAAACAATTAGAAAATCTTGTTGATTTTTAAGTTACAATAAATCCAGAGTCTAACACCTTCTCATCACCCCCACCGTTATAATCCCAGATCAAGTCATATTCTTCTGAATGACTGACTTCTCATCCTTCTCCCTCTTTCACCATTGTCCACACTTCTGCTTCTCCCTACTTTTAGAACTTCAAATTTAAGTCAGATTATGTCACTCCTCAGGGAAACCCTAAAATGCTCCCCATTACTGTCAAGTAATACCAAATCACCAACAAAGTCCTTACAATCACCAACAAAGTCCTACACAATATGATATTATTTTCTCCCATTTCTTCATTTCCTAAAACCCCTCTCGTCACCTTCTCTGTCCCAAACACTCTGGCTTCCTTGTTCTTCCTTCAACAAGTCAAGCTTGCCCCTGCCTTAGCACTTTGTATTAGATGTTCTCTTTCCCTAAATTGCTTTTTCCAAAATGTCGGAAGACAACAATATTCATTACCTCCTTCAGATATCTGCTTAACCAGAACTTTCTTTATAAGCCCAACCTGACTGCCATATTTAAAAGTGTAGCCGTTTCCTTTATTCTGCACTACCCTACCTTTCCCCCCCACCATATCATTCATCAGCTTAACATATATGATACAATTCACTTCCTTATTAAATCTATTGTTATCCTCAACCAATTTTGCTCCACTAGAAACTTTGCCATAAGAGGGTAGGTATCTCTGTCTATTTAATTCACCAATATATATTAAGCATCTACTATAGTCTTTGGAATAGAACAGGCATTGAGTAAAATGCCACTGGATAAATTAAATCATTTAATTTTTTCAATAAACATAAAGGATAGGAGGAATTTTCTTAAACTATTCTAAGAGTGTAATTAATGATGTCATTTACTTCTAGAAAGTTACTGGCAAAGTAAAGATTCAGCCATAGATTTGAGGTCGGACCTTTAATCCTAGCTCCAACTTTATTATGCTTCCTTATAGAATGATTCTGCAACATCTTCAAGAACAGAAATAGTATGTACCTCACAAACTTTTATATCATCTCCATAATGCATCTAGTACTTTACACACAATAAGTGTGCAATTCACGTTTACGTAATTATGTTTGGCCAGCTTTTCCCAAGAAACAAGATCTTTTTAACTTAGTAGTTTTCCTACATTGGCCCTATGACAGTTGCCAAGAGAACATATCATACTACCCTAGAAGGAGCCTAAGAAATGATCTGAGTAAACCAAAGCCCAAAGGGGTCCAGTTACCTGCATTGCAGCTATACAACTACATCAAAAATTATCAAGACCGAGACTCTGCCATCATTTATCATTTTGTGATTTTATTCTTAAAATGAGAACATGCCTATTCAATTAGATTGGAACTTTTTGAAGGCAGAGACTGTGTTGTGTCTTTTGAGTTCCTTGTAGTGTATGCATCACAATGTTAGGTACACCAAGGGAATTCATAAATACTTGTTTATGCCCCAAAAGGCTGAAGCTAGACTGATGGAAACAGTAGAACCAATAAAATTTACCTGGATGATCAAGCAGAGCTAATGAAGGGAAGTAAGAAATGAAGCAGCCTTTCTGAAACAGCTAATAAGCAATCAATTTCAACTCTAAAAGTAATCATAGTTTCTGAGATAGAGTTGAAAATTAAATAGAATTTGGAAGATTTTGAATCAATATTCTCCATGGTTTTCATTTTAATTTAAGAGGGAAAAAAACCAGCAAGACCTTGAGAAGACTGATAGATGGCTTTTGATCAATTCTTTCTTTGTTCCAGTTGTAAAAACAAAACCATAAATTTTATTAATTCTTATTTTGGCAAAAAGATTTTCAGGAGCATGGGTGGATGGTGGCGGCCCAAGAAATCATGGATTTATCAAAGTACAAAGCCCAGAATCACTATATCAGAGCAATTCTCCCTTTCAGAGTATTGTCCAAAAGATGGCTCTCACAATATTAAGCCAAAAATGTATTAAATAATTTAGAATTTTTATCTTTGTTCAAATAAATTTTCCTCCATTTCTGCCAGCAGCTTGAGAATAATAACATCAATTCTCATGATAGGTAAAGAAGACATGGTCCAGTATTATGCAGTTTTTAGCTTATTTTTTTCTTGTATTGATGACTTTTAACTTCTGTAAGATAAATAAATTCTAACAAATTTGCTTTGGTCATATGTTAATCTTAAAGGCCTTTCTGATGATACCTGTGGCCATATGCAGATATCCTTTTCTAATATGAAAGTTCTATACAATTCTATAGCGTGAGCAAGTAAACCAAATTAAATATAAATAGGAGAAGGTAGGAAAAGGCATTAATAGAGAAGTCAAAAGAAGCTGGCTGTATCTCAGCCCTACCCTTCCTAGGGCCTGGAATGCTTTCGTGAGAGCCAAGGCATTTAATTCATCCATTTGCATGAATTAAACCCATGAAAGATCTTCAAATGCCCAGGACCTCTGCATCTGATTTAAACTCATATGAAAGTTTGTATTTGCATTAAATGGAGGTACCATGTGCTCCTTTCTGTCATTTATTAATTTTTAAAAATGTGTATTATGTCCCAATTCACTGTAAAACCCTGCGTGAAGTTTGAAGGACACATAGTCATAAACAAGACCAACTTGGGTCAGTCTCCTCAGAGAGTGTGCTAGTCAGAGTTCTCAGAGAAACAGATCCAATAGGAGGTATGTATGCACATACATATACATATAGTCATGCACTGCATACAACCTTCTGGTGAACAGCAGACCATGTAAATAGTGGTGGTCCCACAAGATTATAATACTGGATTAATTTTTAGAATTGTGATTGTTGTCATTTATTTTCAACTTTTAGATACATGGGATTCATAAGCAGATTTGCTACATGGTAATACTGCATGATGCTGAGGTTTGGAGTATAGATCCTCTCACTCTGGTAATGAGCATAGTACCCAATGGGAAGTTTTTCAACCCACTCTGCCTCCCTCTACCCTCTAGTAGTCCACAGTGTCTACTGTGCCCATATTTATGTCCATGTGTGCTTAACATTTAGCTCCCACTTATGAGTGAGAATATGTGGTGTTTGATTTCTGTTTCTACATTAATTTGCTTAGGATAATGCCCTTCAGATCAATCCATGTGGCTACAAAGGATATGATTTAATCATTTTTATGACTATACAGTTCTATGGTATATATATATATATACCATATTTTCTTTATCCAATCTATCACTGATGGACACCTAGATTGATTACATCTTTGCTATTGTGAATAGTGCAGCAATGAACATATGAGTGCATGTGCCTTTTTGATAGAATGATTTTCTTTTATGTATATACCCAGTAATGGTACGGCTGAGTCAGATGTTTTATTTTAGCTATCACCAGACCACTTTCCCCCGTGGCTGGACTAATTTACATTCCCACCTACAGGGCTCCCTTTTCTCCCTTACCTTGTCAGTATCTGTTTTTTGTTTTGTTTTGTTTTTACTTTTTAATAGTAGCCATTCTGACTGGTGTGGGATAGTATCTTGTTGTGGTCTTGATTTGCATCACGTTGATGGTTAGTGATACTGAATATTTTTTCACATCTGTTGGCCACTATATGTCTCATTTGAAGAAGTGCCTGTTAATGTCCTTTGCCCATTTTTAAATAGGGTTATTTGTTTGTTTGTTGATTTAAATTCCCTGTAAATTTTTATTGTACCTTTTCTAGTAGATATGTTCAGATACATAAATTCTTATCATTGTTTTACAGTTGCCAACAATAATTGGTACAGTAACAGGCTATACAGGTTTGTAGCCTAGGAGCAATAGGCTATAACATGTAGCCCAGGTGTGTAATAGGCCATACCACCTAGGTTTGTGTAAGTGCTGTAAACTCTATGTTATTTGTACAATGACAAAATTGCTGAAGAATGCATTTCTCTGAACCTATCTCCATCATTTGATGCATGATTTTGTGTATACATATGCATGTATATATATATATATATATATATGGACATAAATATACATCCAGATTTATATATACAGGACGATGTATGTATTTGTGTGTGTGTGTATCTAGAGAGAGATTTTGATTGAGGTTTATTTTAAAGAATTGGCTCACTTAATTTGTGAAGGCTGGCAAGACCAAAATCACTAGGGCAAGGCTGTCAGGCTGGAAACTCTAGGGTAGAAACTCATGTTTCTTTCTTGAGGTAAAATTTCTTCTTCCTTAGGGACACTTCAGTTTTGCTCTTAAGACCTTTCAACTGGTTGGATGCCGCCCATTCACATCATCAATGGTAGTCTCCTTTAGTTAACATCAACTAGTTGTAGATGCTAACCAGATTTTCAAAATACCTTTACAGCAACACTCAGATTAATGTTTGATTGAATAAGTACTATAGCTTAACAAAGTTGAGAGATAAAACTAACCATTGCCGGGCGCGGTGGCTCACGCCTGTAATCCCAGCACTTTGGGAGGCCAAGGCGGGTGGATCACGAGGTCAAGAGATCGAGACCATCCTGGTCAACACGGTGAAACCCCGTCTCTACTAAAACTACAAAAAATTAGCTGGGCATGGTGGCGCGTGCCTGTAATCCCAGCTACTCAAGAGGCTGAGGCAGGAGAATTGCCTGAACCCAGGAGGTGGAGGTTGCGGTGAGCCGAGATCGCACCATTGCACTCCAGCCTGGGTAACAAGAGCGAAAATCTGTCTAAAAAAAAAAAAAAAAAAAAAACTAACCATTATGGGAAGCTTACGGTATTTTGAGAGATAGACATTGAATAGATGATTGTACAACATTATATAAATCACATGGTAGTATGAGAGGTGCAGGGAAGTTAGGCAAGTCTAGGGCCCCTAAGCCTTCCCGGCAGAGCTGCCATTCAAGCAGAGACCCAATAGATGAACAGGAGTTGGCTAGGCCACTAGGAGAGAAGTTGCATTTCTGGCATTTTGTTCAAGCTTAAACAAAAGCACAGAGTTGAGAAGGGACCTGGCATATTTGGGAAATAGGAGAGAAGCTGAGGCAGCTGGAGCCTAATAAGCTTTGCACTTAAATGTCCTTAGTGGACAAAGCAGATCTGTGGCAACAGAACTGAAAGCTCCAGTTTCCATTGAATCTAGGCCCCTAGCCTAGACGTGATGTCATTAGGGGACATTATTATTACAAGACAAGATACCATTAGGGGAATTATGGTTTTTCTTATTGTATTGATTCCATAGTTAATGTCTTCTTCTTGTCTGCTGCTAAATGTGGAAAAAAATCATAGGTCTCTGAATGTCTTTAGGATCAGGCCCTGCCTGTCTTCATAGACACTCCTACCACTGTCCTCCTTACTACCATGCACCCATCACACCTTTACTTCTCAAGCTGGTTACTACTAGTCCAGTTTCAGGGCCTTGGGAATCACTCTTTCCTCTGCTCTCATCGCTATTCCCCAAGATTTAACACAGCAGAAGCCTTCTCAGCTTTCAGATCTCAAAAGTACCATCCTCCTCTTTCCTTTTCTTAATAGCAACTCATTGCGATCTGAATCTTATTTGTTTGCTTCTTTTCTTAATTTCTGTTTCGACTCACTAGTATGAAAGACCCATTAGATCAAAGATTTTGATATTAAACATTTAATACATATTTACTGAGAATGTGAATTTAATACTTTACGATAAACCTTCAGCTTAACTTTATTCATCTCTAGGATAGGATTAATAATGCATGTTTTGTCTGTCAACCAGACCACCAAGATATGTAATGGAACATGCATGTAACACACTTATAAATTGTAGAGCACTACAAAAGTGCTTCTTCTTGATACACCCAGAAGCTAAACTTTTTCTGGTTGACCTTGTGACTTTTATTTTTTTGTATTTTTGTTTGGCTTCTTTATCAAGAAATTCATGCCTCCAGTATAGCAAAAGGTCTACAAAGGGACCATGATTTAAACAATGTCCCAGACAAGCCATCATAAGGCAATGTGCGATGAAATAAAACTGCTGTAAAATGGTCTGGTTTCACAGCAGCAGAATCATTCTAGAATTACACCCACTTTTTAGTTGAAAAGAAATGTTTCCAGCCTATAATAGACTGGGTGAGTAAGAAGAACACAAATTTTAGAGTAAGATAGAGATAGGTTTGGAACTTAGCTACCTGCTCATTATATGTAAAATGTGTGGATAAAGACAGTTACCCAAAAATACAAGGCTGTCATAAGGATTAACTGACATATATAAAAGCATATATTCTAATTCTGGCACACAGTGGGTGCTAAAAATTTATAATTACCATTGCTGCCACAACAACATTTAAAGGGTGAGTTTAGCATTTCATACCATTCCAACCATGTTGAAAGACTGCAGATAATCAGTTTATCTTACACTAGATGAGATCTGAAAGGGAACCACTGAGTTGCAGGCACTGACATAATGAGGAAGGAGTAATGACTTCTAGTCTCCAAATAATAACATAGCAGAAGCTCCCAGACTCAATAACTTTGGGTAGTATCTCCAGAACTCAGTCTTTCTCCATATTTCCTGATTCTTTCATCCCACTAGAGAAGGCACTGGTGAAGACAAATGTGAAGACTAAGCTGAGAGTTGTTCAGCTAAGAATGATAATATCTACTAGCTTTAACAATAAGTCAGTTTCCTGTTTCTTACAGATGTCAGAGCTTACATCTTTGGCTGCAAAAACAAATGGCATGTCACTTTCATGGCGTTTTCCTTCCCTTGATAAAAAGCTGATTCCTTGGTTCCCTCCTCTTTATTGATTTGCTTTCTGTACTTCTCTTGAATTCTGAGTCTTTAAAAAATCTAGTCTATATGGAAGACCAAAAATCAGGGCATCCAGAAAGAGAGGGGTGTATTAGTTTGGCTCCTTTACCTTCCCTTGAGCCTCACTGCGGTGCTTCCTTCCACAGGGAGGTCAGCCCAGCTCCTCCTCCATCTGGTGGAGGATTCATGTACAGTCAAGAAGAGAAAAGCCATTGCCTGTGACTCAGCAACAATTGTTTTATTTGTTTGTGTGGTTGGCTATTCATATGCCACAATTTTAAGGTGTTTATTTAAAATATAAAGCAAAGTTCCTTTTAGTAGAAAGGTAGGGCATTGTGCTAAATGTTGGGCAGGCCAAGTGTCAATGAAATTGAGTACCGTTGAGTGTTTTCTATATAATGGAATTTTTCTAGGACTTGAGGATGCACTTGGGTAATCCTGCCTTTTATCAATGACAGGCCATAAAACAGGCAATTTGTCTTACAGTGTAAATTGTTAGAACATGGAGTGATGGGAGCAAAAGCAAGGGCACCTAATTCCTATCACGGACTGAGGAGGGGAAGGTTATGGATGGCTTCCTGGAAGAAAGAAGAAATCTGACAAAGAATACTGAAACTCTTCTTAGCATTCAACGCCTGACAGCATGTGGAAATAAGATTTGGATACAAAGACAAGAGTGTATGTGTTAGTCCACTCTCATGCTGCTATAAAGAACTGCCCAAGACTGGGTAATTTATGAAAGGAAGAAGTTAATTGATTCACAGTGCCACGTTGTTGGGGAGACCTCATGAAACTTAAAATCATGGGGGAAGGCAAAGGAGAGTCAGGCACCTTCTTCACAGGGCAGCAGGATGGAGTGGGTGCAAGCAGGGGAAATGCCAGAGCTAATGAAGCCATCAGATATTATGAGAACTCAATCCATATCATGAGAACAGCATGGGGTAACCACCCCCAAGATCCAATTACTTCCACTTGGTCCCGCACTTGACACGTGGGGATTATTGGGATTACAATTTGTATTAGTCTGTTCTCATGCTGCTAATAAAGACACCTGGACTGAGTAATTTATAAAGGAAAGAGGTCTAATTGACTCAGAGTTCCACATGGCTGGGGAGGGCTCACAGTTACAGCCAATCATGGCGGAAGGCAAATGAGGAGCAAAGGGATTTCTTACATGATGGCATGCAAGAAAGCTTGTGCAGGGGAACTCCCATTTATAAACCTTCAGATCTCGTGAGACTTACTATCACAAGGACAGTATGAGGGAAACTGTCCCCATGATTCAATTTTCTCCACCTGGCTCCACCCTTGACACATGGGAATTATTACAATTGGGGATGAAATTTGGGTGAGGACACAGCCAAATCATATCACAATTCAAGATGAGATTTGGCTAGGGACACAGAGTCAAACCGGATCAGTGAGAACAAGAGTGGTATCTGAGTTACTGGGTCACATAAAGAAAAGTATGAGCTTAAATCAGATTCACTTAGATAAGAGGCTATTTCTCATGGATTTTTCCATATCTGTTTTGAGTTTGAGGATAACATGATCAAAAGATAGTACTGTTGGAAAGACAGACATGCAAGGTCATATTACTTGAGATGAAAGTCAGCACTTACTGAAATCCAGTGCCTACAGGGACAGGATGGGAGCTGGGGGCTTTGACACAGACATCATCAGAATTGCCAAAAGCCTAGAAAAAGACTGTGTTTCCAGAACTCAAGAAGCCAGAGAAAGTGCTCAAGGCCATGTGCCACCAGAGCTTCAAGCAGCTGCAGAGACTCCTTAAATCAGGATGTCTGACTCAGAAGATACAAAGACAGGAGAATTATTTTTTACAATACTTTAGTTATAAAGAAAATGAATAGCAGAAAAAAGTCTTAGAGATATTACTAATGTGAATATACCTTCTTTCCTCTTTTAAATTAGTATTTTATATTATTTTCTTTACTAGAATATAATTATTATTTACCACCTTGTTTTAATAAAATACACATTGTTCAGAAAACTAAAGTGGTTATGGGAAGTTCCCCATTGGATCTGTGCATGGGGTAACCCATACTTTCAGAGGCTCAGGGAATTCTTGATCAACCCTAAGACCATTTTATTGTAATTATTCTTCCCTTCAGACGTGATGTCATCTGGGTGCTATCAAGGCTGTGAAGATAAACCAGTTTTATGAAGCAAATACCAATGGGAAATTTTTATCTAGAGAAATAAGAGCAACACAAAATGTATTTGCATTAGTTTATTTTTATACTATAAAGAACTGCTGAACACTGGGTAATTTACAAAGGAAAGAGGCTTAATAGACTCACAGTTTAGCATGGCTGGGAGACCTCAGGAATCTTACAATCATTGTAGAAGGTGAAGAAGATGCAAGACACCTTTTTTATAAGGTGTTAGAAGGGAGAATTGCTGAGCAAAGGGGTAAAAGCCCCTTATAAAACCTTCAGATCTCTTGAGAACTCTCTCACTATCATGAAAACAGCATGGAGGAAACCATACCCATGATTCATTTCCATCCACGCGGTCTTCCCCTTGACACATGAGGGTAATGGGGACTACGGGGATTACAATCAAAAATGAGATTTGGGTAGGGACACAAAATCCAACCATGTCAGCAATAAAGGGAATTTTATATATATACATATTTATATACATATACACATACATATACAAATAGACACACACGTATGTGGGTGGCACTTACTTTTGTATATCAGTTTAATGAGTTTAGCTCTAAACCTTTACTAATATGGACAAAAGACATGCTCCTGCATAGGTGTTCCTTTTATTTATTTATATTTATATTTATTTATTGCATTTTAGGTTTTGGTGTACATGTGAAAAACATGCAAGATTGTTGCATAGGTACACATGTGGCAGTGTGATTTGCTGCCTTCCTCCCCTTCACCTATATCTGGCATTTCTCCCTATGCTATCTCTCCCCAACTCCCCACCCCCCCGTCTCTCCCCTATTTCCCCCCAACAGACCCCAGTGTGTAGTGCTCCCCTCCCTGTGTCTATGTGTTCTCACTGTTCAATACCTGCCTCTGAGTGAGAACATGCGGTGTTTGATTTTCTGCTCTGGTGTCAGTTTGCTGAGAATGATGGTTTCCAGGTTCATCCATGTCCCCACAAAGGACATGAACTCATCGTTTTTGATGGCTGCATAATATTCCATGGTGTATATGTGCCACATTTTCCCTGTCCAGCCTATCATCGATGGGCATTTGGGTTGGTTCCAGGTCTTTGCTATTGTAAACAGTGCTGCAATGAACATTTGTGTGCATGTGTTCTTATAGTAGAATGATTTATAATCCTTTGGATATATACCCAGTAATAGGATTGCTGGGTCAAATGGAATTTCTATTTCTAGGTCCTTGAGGAATCGCCACACTGTCTTCCATAATGGTTGAACTAATTTACACTCCCACCAACAGTGCAAAAGTGTTCCTATTTCTCCACAACCTCCCCAGCATCTGTTGTCTCCAGATTTTTTAATGATTGTCATTCTAACTGGCATGAGATGGTACCTGAATGTAGTTTTGATTTGCATTTCTCTAATGACCAGTGATGATGAGCATTTTTCATATGTTTGTTGGCCTCACGTATGTGTTCTTTTGTAAAGTGTCTGTTCATATCCTTCGCCCATTTTTGAATGGGCTTGTTTGTTTTTTTCTTGTAAATCTGTTTTAGTTCTTTGTAAATTCTGGATAACAGCCCTTTGTCAGATGGGTAAACTGCAAAAAAATTTTACCATTCTGTTGGTTGCCGATTCACTCTAATGACAGTTTCTTTTTGCTGTGCAGAAGCTGTGGAGTTTGATTAGGCCTGATTTGTCTATTTTGGCTTTTGTTGCCAATGCTTTTGGTGTTTTGGTCATGAAGTCCTTGCGTACGCCTATGTCCTGAATGGTTTTGCCTAGATTTTCTTCTAGGGTTTTTATGATATTAGGTGTTATGTTTAAGTCTTTAATCCATCTGGAGTTAATTTTAGTGTAAGGTGTCAGGAAGGGGTCCAGTTTCTGCTTTCTGCACATGGTTAGCCAGTTTTCCCAACACCATTTATTAAACAGGGAATCCTTTCCGCATTGCTTGTTTTTGTCTGGTTTGTCAAAGATCAGATGGTTGTAGATATGTCGCATTGCCTCCGAGGCCTCTGTTCTGTCCCATTGGTCTATATCTCTGTTTTGGTACCAGTACCATGCTGTTTTGATTACTGTAGCCTTATAGTATAGTTTGAAGTCCAGTAGTATGATGCCTCTTTCTTTGTTCTTTTTGCTTAGAATTGACTTGGCTATGCGGGTTCTCTTTTGATTCTATATGAAGTTTAAGGTGTTTTTTTCCAGTTCTGTGAAGAAGGTCATTGGTTGCTTGATGGGGATAGCGTTGAATCTGTAAATTACTTTGGGCAGTGTGGCCATTTTCATGATATTAATTCTTCCTAACCATGAACATGGAATATTTCTCCATCTGTTTGTGTCCTCTCTTATTTCGTTGAGCAGTGGTTTGTAGTTCTCCTTGAAGAGGTCCTTTACGTTCCTTGTTAGCTGCATTCCAAGGTATTTTATTCTCTTTGTAGCAATTATGAATGGCAGGGCATTCTTGATTTGGCTGTCTTTAAGTCTGTTATTGGTGTATAGGAATGCTTGTGATTTCTACACATTGATTTTGTATCCTCAGACATTGCTGAAGTTGCTAATCAGTTTCAGGAGATTTTGGGCTGAGATGATGGGGTCTTCTAGATATACAATCATGTCATCTGCAAATAGAGACAATTTGACTTTCTCTTTTCCTATTTGTATACCCTTTATTTCTTTTTCTTGCCTGATTGCTCTGGCTAGAACTTCCAATACTGTATTGAATAGGAGTGGTGAGAGAGGGCATCCTTGGTGTTCCTTTTAAAAAATAATTGACACCTTTGACAGGGAGGGATAATAATTGATTAGTCATTAATCAAATTCTTCAAAATAATCTAGGTGTGGTGGTGTGCACCTGATGTCTTAGCTACTTAGGAGACTGAGACAGAAGGATCACATGAGCCCAGGAGTTCCAGTCCAGCCTGGTCAACATAGCTAGACCCTCATCTTTAAAAATATTCTTAAAATGTTCATCCAATTTTTTTCCCTCTTAACTCTTGACTGATTCTTAAGGGATTCAAAATTCATTTCCAGTCCAAGCAACATCTTTTTTGGAAGCATAAATATGAATCAATTTGTATTTTGTTTCTAATTTTTCATTGTTATTGTTGTTGCTATTTTCTTTTGTTTTAGCATTATATAATGATGGTATTTAGAGGCATGGAAACTCTGGTAATTAGAACAACAAACTGGCAAGTAGCTATATCACTAAAATACCCAGGCTCACTGTCTGATACAAAAGAAATTACACCATCATCAGTCTTTCTTCTAGTCTTTCTGGGAAATAAAGAATATTAGACTTGTTATATAATTGCCCACAGAATTTTACGAAATTAAAAATCATCTGATTTAACCAGTAAGTGCCTTAATTTTTTCTTAGGGTCTCCTGGTTGATGAGATATTCTCGTGGTCCTGTTTCTCTCTTGTTTCCCACATGTATGCTTTTGAGCCTCTTAGTATTACAGTTTGATGCTGAACAATTGAATAAAAGATAATTTGAGTGGGAATTCCTATTAACATCCAATATTCACTTAGAGTCTACTTTCCATTATCTTTCTATTCCCCTCATGTATGGAGTTGATAATGTAATACAACATCTGCAATTATAAGTGTCCATGGTGAATACTACATTTGAAACTCAATAGGCTATTACTGTGAAAATTTGCATATGGCAATCTAACCAACCAAGATTTCTGATTGTCTTGAAAATGTGCAGAGAATATAGTTTAAAAAATCTGATTTTACATTTTTGGGGACAAATCCCCAAACCTTCCCCTCCCATTTGATTTTAGAAATGGCTTTATGGTAAGACAAGAGGGTAATTGTATCCAAAAGAAAGAGGTTATTACAAAGTCCTACATATTAGGAGCATCACGGTCTCACCAAATTAGAGGTAAGAACAGCTGTTTGAGTTCCATCCCATTTAATAAAATATTCCTAATTGGAACTAAACTACTTAAAATTCTGTAAAGAAAGTGTTTTTTTAGCATATTTGTAGAAGAAAACTTTTTTAAAGTGTTAAAATTTCTGTGCTTCTTTCCACTAGAAAGATGAATTAGAACAAAAATCTAGGATTATCAAGGGGTAGAAACAAACTTCATAGAAAAAATAAGGCCTGGTCCACTCTCTGGTCCACTCTCTTTAGTGAGTAGGATGCTCTGGTGAACCAGGGCATTGCTTTCTGTGAAATGACACTGAAAGGGCAGTCAAATAAATAAAAGTGTCCTATAGAATTTATAGGTATCAATAAGTGTCAGCCTGAATACTGAACTCAAATTATAATGGTAAATAAGCAATGTTCTATGAAAAAAAAAAAAAAGACAGACGGTGATCTCATATATCTTGAAAATTCTGCCCCTTTTATTTATATTAGCAAACAAATGAGCATATACTCTGTACTAGACTCATGCAAAACAGAAAAATGAAACCTGGATCCATTACAGAGCCTGGTGACCAACTTAAGCATTCTTTACTTTTATAATAAAACTGAAAAACTTCATAGATCCCATACACACATGTACAGTTAATATACACACAATTCCACCTCTGTTATCTTTCTCTAACTTCAGCCAGAGGCAAATAGTCCATATAGAATACTATAAATTGCCTTCTTTATAAGTAGACATAGGCTTGAGATATAGACTTAAGCACTTGAATACTTTCAGCATAAAACAGTGACCAAAAGAAAATGAGAATCTGTTAAATAGATTATAAGATTACGAAATCTCAGTGTTAAAGAAAATGTAGGGTTATCCAATAATTGCATATCCAAATAAGATAGAAGACATGCCTTAGCCAAAATTAATCAGATTATCAAGACTTTTAGAACTCCTACTTCTGGGCAACTATAACAAAATATATCCATCAGCTGCTAGTTAATTAAATGAAAATAAATTTTGCTGCCAGATGGTTGGAATCCTTGGCAGTGATCAACTGTTTTGATTGGATACTTTTCATTAGACCTTCCTAAGCAGGAATGATTAAATTAGTTGATGAAGACAAAGTACAGACATAGGTGAATATTTATGGTGGGAAAAGCATGTGGGAGTACCTCCTCGCTATCCCTAGGACAGCCTGCATTAAATTGCCAAGTTTCAACATGGACTTGGGTTTCTCTGGGTTTCTATTGCTCAAATTTCATGTTTCCATTAGTTTCTGAATACCTGCTTGTGCCACCTCCTCTTCAGTTTTTGTCATTTTCATTTTCACCATTATTCTATCACTTTGGCTCCACTGCAAAATGCCTGGATTCCTTTATTCTCCCAAAGAAAACACAATTACAGTGTGTATTCATCTGTTTTCATGCTGCTGATAAAGACATACCTGAGACTGGGCAATTTCCAGAACAAAGAGATTAAATGGGCTTTCAGTTCCACATGGCTGGGAAGGCCTCATAAACATAGGGCAAGGCAAGATGGAGCAAGTCACATCTCACATGGATAGTGGCAGGAAAAAGAGAGCTTGTGCAGGGGAACTCCCGTTTTTACAACCATTAGATCTCTTCAGACTTATTCACTAACACAAGAACAGCACAGGAAAGACCCTCCCAAATAATTCAGTCACTTCCCACCAGGTTCCTCCCATAACAGATGGAAATTGTGGGATTCACAATTCAAAATGAGATTTGGGTGGGACACAGCCAAACCATATCACAGTGCATCTTCATGTATCAATCATTTGATTAAAGTTGATAATAACACAAATAAGTTAAAGCAAGGAAAAATGACAAAAGAAACAAGTTTGAATATTAGAGTTTGCTCCCCTAAAGCTTTTTATCTATTCCTATCATGGAGAAAATTTTTGTTGGCCAGGCACTTCTGCACATTCCTATTTCTTTCCAAGTGTTTTGAACTCCTTTCCTAATTCCCACATATTTCCTCTTCCTACCCCTTTCAAGATTCTCATTCTCCCCACTTCCACCATCTACAGAGCTGTTGTGAATAACATCAAATTTCTGGAGACTTGACTATAACTTTCAGACCATCACCAAGGGGAAGGACAACCCTTTTTTTTTTATTATACATTAAGTTCTGAGGTACATGTGCAGATCTTATAGGATTGTTACATAGGTATACACATGCCATGGTGGTTTGCTGCCTCCATTCCCCCATCACCCACTTCAGGTATGTCTCCCAATGTTATCCCTCCCCAATCTTCCCACCTCCCCACTATCCCTCCTCTAGCTGCCCACCCCCTAACAGACTCCAGTGTGTCATGTTCCCCTACTTGTGTCATGTGTTCTCATTGTTCAACACCCACCTATGAGTGAAAACATGTGGTCTTTGGTTTTCTGTTCTTGTGTCAGTTTGCTGAGAATGGTGGTTTCCAGATTTATTATGTCTCTGCAAAGAACATGAACTCATCATGTTTTAGGGCCGCACAGTATTCCATGGTGTATATGTGCCACATTTTTTTTTATCCAGTCTATCATTGATGGGCATTTGGGTTGGTTCCAAGTCTTTGCTATTGTAAACAGTGCCACAATGAACATACATGTGCATGTGTCTTTCTAAAAGAACAATTTATAATTCTTTGGGTATATACCCAGTAATGGGATTGCTGGGTCAAGTGGTATTTCTACTTCTAGATTCTTGAGGAATTGCCACACCATCTTCCACCATGGTTGAACTAATTTACACTCCCAAAAACAGTGTAAAAGTGTTCCTATTTCTCTGCATCCTCTCCAGCATCTGTTGTCTCCAGATTTTTTAATGATTGCCATTCCAACTGGTGTGAGATGGTATCTCAATGTGGTTTTGATTTGTATTTCTCTAACGACCAGTGATGATCAACATTTTTTTTATGTTTCTTGGCCACATAAATGTCTTCTTTTGAAAAATGTCTGTTCATATCCTTTGCCCGCTTTGTGATTGAGTCATTTTTTCTTGTAAATCTGTTTTAGTTCTTTGTAGATTCTGGATATTAGCCTTTTGTCAGATGGGTAGCTTGCAAAATATTTTTCCCATTCTGTTAGCTGTCAGTTCACTCTAATGCTTGTTTCTTTTGCTGTGCAGAAGAACTTAAGTTTAATTAGATCCCATTTGTCTATTTTGGCTTTTGTTGCCTTGCTCTTGGTGTTTTAGTCATGAAGTCCTTGCCTGTGCCTATGTCCTGAATGGTATTGCCTAGGTTTTCTTCTAGAGTTTTTATGGTGTTAGGTCTTATATTTAAATCTTTAATCTATCTGGAGTTAATTTTTGTAAAAAGTGTAAGGAAGGGGTCCAGTTTCATCTTTCTGCACATGGCTAGCCAGTTTTCCCAACACTGTTTATTAAATAGGAAATCCTTTCCCCATTGCTTGTTTTTGTCAGGTTTGTCAAAGATCAGATGGTTGTAGATGTGTGGTGTTACGTCCGAGGCCTCTGTTCTGTTCTATTTGTCTATATATCTGTTTTGGTACCAGTACCATGCTGTTTTGATTACTATAGCCCTGTAGTATAGTTTGAAGTCAGGTAGCGTGATGCTTCTAGCTTTGTTCTTTTTGCTTAGGATCATCTTGGCTATGCAGGTTCTCTTTTGGTTCCATATAAAGTTTAAGGTGTTTTTTCCAGTTCTAAGAAGAAGGTCAATGGTAGCCTGATGGCGATAGCATTGAATCTATAAATTACTTTGGGCAGTATGGCCATTTTCAAGATACCGATTCTTCCTAACCACGAGTATGGAATATTTTTCCATCTGTTTGTGTCCTGTCTTATTTGAGCAGGGATTTGTAGTTCTCCTTGATGACGTCTTTTACATCCTTTGTTAGTTGTATTCCTAGGTATTTTATTCTCTTTGTGGCAATTATGAAGGGGAGTTTGCTCATGATTTGGCTCTTGGTTTGTCTGTTATTGATGTATAGGAATGGTTGTGATTCTTGAACATTGATTTTGTATCCTGAGACTTTGCTGAAGTTGCTTATCATCTTAAGGAGTTTTTGAGCTGAGATCATGGGGCCTTCTAAATATACAATCATGTCATCTGCAAATAGAGACAGTTTGACTTCCTCTTTTCTAGTTGAATGCCCTTTATTTCTTTTTCTTGCCTGATTGCTGTGGCTAAAACTTCCAATAATATATTGAATATGAATGGTAAGAGAGGGCACCCTTGTCTAGTGCCACTTTGCAAAGGGAATGCTTCCAGTTTTTGCCCATTCAGTATGATACTGGCTTTGGATTTGTCATAAATAGCTTTTATTATTTTGAGATATGTTCCAACAATACTTAGTTTATTGAGAGTTTTTAGTGTAAAGTGCTGCTGAATTTTGTTAAAGGCCTTTTCTGCATGTATTTTGATAATCATGTGGTTTTTGTCATTGGTTCTGTTTATATGATGGATTATGTTTATAGATTTGTGTATGTTGAACTAGCCTTGCATCCCCGGGATGAAGCCTACTTGATTGTGATGGATAAGCTTTTTGATGTGCTATTGCATTCAGTTTGACAGTATTTTATTAAAGATTCTAGCATCGATGTTCATCATGAATATCGGCCTGAAATATTCTTTTTCAGTTGTGTCTCTGCCAAGTTTTGGTATCAGGATGATGTTGGTCTTATAAAATGAGTTACAGAGTATTCTCTCTTTTGGTATTGTTTGAAATAGTTTCAGAAGGATTGGTACCAGCTCCTTTTTGTATGTCTGGTAGAATTCAGATGTGAACCGTTCTGAACCTGCACTTTTTTGGTTGGTAGGCTATTAATTGTTGCCTAAACTTCAGACCTTTTTATTGGTCTATTCAGGGATTCAACTTCTTCCTGGTTTAGTCTTGGGAGGGTGTAAGTGTCCAGGAATTTATTCATTTCTTCTAGATGTACTGGTTTATGTGCATAGAGGCGTTTATAGTAATCTCTGATGGTAGTTTGTATTTCTGTGGAATCGGTGGTGATATCCCCTTTATTGTTTTTTATTGCATCTATTTGATTATTCTTTATTTTCTCTTTTATTAGTCTGGCTAGTGGTCTATCTATTTTGTTGATCTTTTCAAAAAAACCAGCTCCTGGATTTGTTGATTTCTTGAAGGGTTTTTTGTGTCTTTATCTCCTTCAGTTCTGCTCTGATCTTAGTTGTTCCTTGTCTTATGTTATATTTAGAATTTTATCTTGCTTCTCTAGGTTTTTAAATTGTGATGATAGGATGTTGATTTAGATCTTTCCTCACTTCTCATGTGGGCATAGTGTTATAAATTTCCCTCTAGATACTTCTTTAAATGTGTTTCAGAGATTCTGGTACATTGTGTCTTCATTCTCATTAGCTTCAAAGAACATCTTTATTTCTGCCTTCATTTCGTTATTTATCCAATAGTCCTTCAGGAGCAGGTTGTCAGTTTCCATGTTGTTGTGCAATTTTGAGTGAGTTACTTAATCCTGAGTTCTAATTTGATTGCATTGTGGTCTGAAAAACTGGTTGTTATGATTTCCATTCTTTTGCATTTGCTGAGGAATAATTTATTTCCAATTATGTAGTCAATTTTAGAGTAAGTGTGATGTGGTACTGAGAAGAATGTATATTCTGTGGATTTGGGGTTGAGAGTTCTGTAGATGTCTATTAGGTTTGCTTGGTCCAGATTTACATTCAAGCCCTGAATATCTTTGTTAATTTTCTGTCTCGTTGATCTGTCTAATATTGACAGTGGAGTGTTAAAGTCTCCCACTATTATTGTGTGGGAGTCTAAGTCTCTTTGTAGGTTGCTAAGAACTTGCTTTATGTATCTGGGTGCTCCTGTATTGGGTGCATAGCTATTTAGGATAGTTAGCTCTTCTTGTTGCATTGATTATTTTACCATTATGTAATGCCCATCTTTGTCTCTTTTAACCTTAGTTAAAGTCTGTTTTGTCAGAGACTAAGATTGCAGCTCCTGCTTTTTTTTTCACTCTCCATTTGCTTGGTAAATCTTTCTCCATCCCTTTATTTTGAGTCCATGTGTGAATTTGCACATGAGATGGGTCTCCTGAGTACAGCACACCAATAGGTCTTGACTTTTTATCCAACTTGCCAGTCTGTGTCTTTTGATTGGGGCATTTAGCCCATTTACATTTAAGGTTAATATTGCTTTTCTTTTTAAGGGAAAGAAAGAGAGAGAGAGAGAGAGAGAGAGAGAGAGAGAGAGAGAGAGAGAGAGAGAGAGAGAAAGAGAAAGAAAGAAAAAGAGAAAGAAAGAAGAAAAAGAATGAAAGAGAGAAAAAAAGAGGAAAAGAAATAGGGAAAGAAAACGGGAGTCTTGCTCTATTGCCCTGGCTAGAATGCAGCCTAAAAATGGGTAATAAAAGCCTCTTTTATGCCAATAATTGTGCTTAACAATGGAGACAGGAAAAAATAAGGGAGAAAAATAACAAACAAGCAGCCAACCAATATTTCACTTAAACCTGTGAAATGCTATGCAATTACTGAGGAATGATTTACTTCCAATTATGTAGTCACTTTTAGAGTAGCTGTGATTTGGTCCTGAGAAGAATGTATGTTTTGTGGATTTAGGGTGGAGAGTTCTGTAAATGTTTATTAAGTTTACTTGTTCCAGGTCTGAGTTCAAGTCCTGGATATTCTTGTTAATTTTCTGTCTCGTTGATCTTTCTAATATTGACAATGTGATGTTAAAGTCTCCCACTGTTATTGTGTGGCAGTCTAAGTCTCTTTATAAGTCATTAAGAACTTGCCTTATATATCTGGGTGCTCCTGTATTGGGTGCATATAGATTTAGGATCGTTAGCTCTTGTTGTTGCATTGATCCTTTTACCATTAAGTAATGCCCTTCTTTGCCTCTTTTGATCTTTGTTGCTTTAAAGTCTATTTTATCAGAGGCAAGAATTGCAACTCCTGCTTTTCATTATTATTATTGTTATTATTATTATTATTATTTGCTCTCCATTTGGTTGGTGAATCTTCCTCCATCCCTTTGTTTTGAGTCTTTGTGTATCCTTGCATGTGAGATGGGTCTGGATGCAGCATACTGATGGGTTTTGACTTTTTATCCAATTTGCCTGTCTGTGTCTTTTAATTGGGGCATTTAGTCAATTTAAATTTAGGATTAATATTGATATGTGTGAGTTTAATACTGCCATTTAATGCTAGCTGGCTGTTTTGCCCATTATTTGACATAGATTCTTCATTATGTTGATGCTCTTTACCTTTTGGTATATTTTTGGAATGGCTGATACTCTTTGTTCCTTTCTATGTGTAGTATTTCTTTCAGAAGCTCTTGTAAAGCAGGCCTGGTGGTGATGAAATCTCTGAGTACTTGCTTGTTCATGAAAGATTTTATTTTTCCTTCACTTATGAAGTTTAGTTTGGCTGGATATGAAATTCTGGGTTGAAAATTCTTTTCTTTAAGGATATTGAATATTGGCCCCCACTCTCTTCTGGCTTGTAGGGTTTCTGCTGAGATATCTGTTGTGAGTCTGATAGGCTTCTCTTTGTGGGTAACCTGACCTTTCTCTCTTGCTGCCCTTAGCATTTTCTCCTTCATTTCAACCCTGGTGAATCTGATGATTATGTGTCTTGGGGTTGTTCTTCTTGAGGAATATCTTTGTGGTGTTCTCTGTATTACCTGGAGTTGAATATTGTTCTGCCTTGCTAGATTGGGAAAGTTTCCCTGCATAGTATCCTCAGTAGTATTTTCCAGCTTGGATTCATTCTTTCTTTCACATTCAGGTACACCTATCAAACGTAGATTAGGTCTTTTCACATAGTCCCATATTTCTTGGAGGCTTTGTTTATTTCTTTACACTCTTTTTTCTCTAATCTTGCCTTCTCATTTTATTTCATTGAGTTGATATTCAACCTCTGACATACTTTCTTCTGCTTGATCAATTTGGCTATTGCAACTTGTGTATGCTGTGCGAAGTTCTCGTGCTGTGTTTTTCAGTTCCATCAAGTCATTTATGTTCTTCTTTAAGCTGGTTATTCTAGTTAGCATTTCATCTAACCTTTTTTCAAGGTTTTAGTTTCTCTGCATTGGGTTTCTTTGCATTTACATGTTCCTTTAGCTCAGAGAAGTTTGTTAATACTCACCTTCTGAAGCCCACTTCTGTCAATTTGTCAAACTCATTCTCCATCCAGTTTTGTTCTCTTGCTGGTGAGGAGTTGTGATCCCTTGAAGGAGCAGAAGTATTCTGGTTTTTGGTGATTTCAGCCTTTTTACACTGGTTTCTTCCAATCTTCATGGATTTGTCTACCTTTGGTCTTTGAAGTTGGTGACTTTTGGATGGGAGCACAGAGTGAACATCCTTTCCATTGATGTTGAAGCTATTTGTTTCCATTTTTTAATTTTCCTTCTAACAGTCAGGCCCCTCTGCTGCAGGACTGCTGGAGGCCCACTCCAAACCCTGCTTGCCTAGGAATCACCTGTGGGGGTTGCAGAACAGCAAGGATTGCTGCCTATTCTTTCCTCTGGTAGCTTCATCCCAGAAGGGTACATGCCAGATATCAGCCAGAGCTCTCCTGTATGAGGTATCATTTTGGATTTACAGGGGTCAGGGGTCTGCTTGAGGAGGCAGTCTGTCCCTTATCAGAGCTCAAGTGCTATGCTGGGAGCTCTGTTGCTCCCTTTATGGCTTCTAGGCAGAAACATTTGTCTGTTGCAGCAGAACTCACAACTCCCCCTTTCCCCAGGTGCTCTGTCCCAGGAAGGTGGGTTTTATTTATAAGTCCCTGACCTGCTGCTTCCTTTTTTCAGAGACGCCCTGCCCAACAAGGAAGTAGTCTAGTCACAGTCTTTCTGTAGAGGTGCTGCAGAGCTTCTACGGGTTCTGTGTAAATGTCCTCGTGCTGTTGTTTATACAGGTAAAGTTAGAACTGCCTCAGCAGTGGGGAATACACTTCCCCTGACTGAGCTCCACCATCTTGGGTTGAGCTCAAGCTGCTGTGATGGCTGTGAAACTCTCAAGCCAGCAGCTTTCAGTTTGCTGGTCTTTGTTGGGGTGGGAGCCACCAAGTCAGATCACTTGGCTCCCTATCTTCAGTTCCCCTTATTTCAGAGGAGCAGGAGTATCTGTCTCACAGGCGTTACAGGCACCAGCCAAAACGGCCACTCAGATTTGTGCCCCAAACCCATGATGCCGGCTGAAATGGTGGCTCAGATCTGTGATGGAAACCCATGGCTCTGAACAGCCCTGTGGAAATCTCCTGGTCTGTGGGCTGTAAAAACCATAGGAGAAGCACAGGATCTGAAACAGAGTACCAGGGTGGTGGGAAAAGTCCTCAATGTCCTCTGTTGGGTGGGAGAGGCATCCTCTGGCTAGTTGCACTTCCCAGGCAAGGCAGCACCCCACCCTGCCTCGGTTTGCCTTCCTTGGGCTACACCTACTCTCCAACCAGTCTCATTGAGATAAACCTGGTACCTTGGTTGGAAATGCAAAGATCATTTGCCTTCTGTGTTGCTCTCACTGGGGACTGCACTCCGGAGCTATTCCTATTCTGCCATCTTGGTGGACTCGAGGAATAATACTTTCTAATATCAAAAACCGCCAATATTGTGTTTGTCTTAGTAGAAGAGGATTTATCCTTTCTAATAGAAATCTTATCTTTCTCCAAGGCCAATAGACTCATATCACTGATTTCTTTTCAAAATAATATATTTTTCTTCCTTTTATTCATCCGCCCATTCATTCCATAAAGAGTTATACAGTTTCTCTCTATAACCCACTATATTAGGCTTTGGGAAATATAAAAATTGAGGTAAATAACTAAACCAAATATTATCAGATAAGTTATTAATTTCTTATATCTACAATGATTATGAATATCTCAATGAATGACTCAATTAACTTTGAGTGTTCATATTTTGGATAATGACAAATTGAAGACTGGTTATTTGACTTTAACTGATTCATTTTTTAAGTAATAAATTTTTTGCCTTTAAGTAGCTGCTTTTAAAGCTCTTCGATGCCAAGGGTAGCATTAACAAATCTGAAATATATTATCCCTTCATAACATATGCTCATGTCTAGTAGAGAACACAAACCTATTTCTTCAGGTTAGGTCGGTCAGAACAATAAAACTTTCTGGCCATGTTCTTCTGTTTTATGGGAAACTTTACTATAGACTCAATTCAAGTGACTTATTTTCAAATGTTTTGATACTGGCTCCAAACAACCTTCAGAGAGTAGGTACCTGGTAAAATACCTAAAGAACCAATTTAATATGCAATACTTAACCAGTTTTTCTTCCTGATGGTGTAACAGTGGGCTTTTGTTTGTTTTCTTTGGTAAATGTATCAATCCAAATGTACCCTTTGTGATAATAACAACCTAAATTTCTTCTTTGGTGGGACAGCATAATAACGCTCACTGGTATGTGTGTGTGTGTGGTTAGTCATGACCCAAGTGAGGGAAATGTGGTGGGTTTTCAGCTGAGTCAGAGCACAACCCGCAGCCTAGGAAAATTATACTTTATCATAATGATATCTGATCTGAAATGTCCAGGTGTCCATGCCAAGTGGAGTGAATCATTGCTTGGGCAGTACATTCAGAAGTTCCTAAATACCCATTCCTAAGTGCAATACCAAACCTCTCTCATTTCCAGAAATGGTCCATTCTAATGTCATTCTATTATTTTCCATTTCCTTCTATCACATGTCAGGTTAGTCTCCTCACAGAAGGTGCTCTCCCTCCTGGAATGATTTCATATATTATTGTTCCAAAGAGAGTGGAAGAAAGAAAAGCATTTGAATGTAAAATTCTACTTTGGAAATGATTGCCAGAGGGAAAATAGTAGGTAACAGTGAAAAGGAAGCCTTGGCTCAGGCCCCTTAGAGCAATAGCTCTTTCTGACTCATTTTCCCAGATTGGCTTTCCCTCAAAATGTAATCAAGGCTAGTTCATCTCTAAGATTAGCAACCCACCAAATTCCAATATGTTTCATTTGGAGATTTTTGGAGCAGAGCTGGTGTTAGCAAATAGTGATGCAGGTAAAATTTGGCTTGGTGCGGGTTCATCTAGACGCTCTTGGTTTCCTCACTATCTCTTCCTCCCTGACGTCTATCTCCTAAAGCCTTCAAGTGCAGAAATAAATTTGATGGTAGATTTTTCAGACACCTTGGTATTGTATGTTAGGGGCCTTCCAAGAACCAGAAAAATCACACCTGGGAGAATATAGTTGTTCCTACACGAAGGAGGCCACATTTGGAAGAGCCACACAATGTCCTCACAACATTTTTTCTACTCCATCTACTTCTTTTCCCTGAATTTATGTTCCATTATTAGTGATTATATAAGTTAAACATGAAAATCTAACTTTTTTTTTAAAGTGAGTACCAACCATGTCCCAGATACAATGAACGTTTTCTACATGCAGTATCTCATTTAATCTCTAAAACAACCCCACTATTCTAGTGTTATTATGACTATTTTGTAAATAGGAACATTAAAATTCAGAGAAATTAATTTTGCTCAAGGAGCTAGGCAGCATTTTCCCTAACTTAAACCTGTGTCCATGCTCTCTCCTATACATCACTTCACCTCTATGACAGGCTGAATTTTGTGCTTCCGCTCAAGATTCATAAGTTGAAATCCTAACATACAGCCCCTTAGAATGGGAGCTTATTTGGAAACAGGGTATTTGCAGGAGTAATCAAGTTAAAATGAACTAATCCACTATGACTGGTGTCCTTATAAAAAGGATTAGTTTGAACAGAGAGAGACACATAGATTACAGATGATATGAAGTGACTTAGAGAGAAGACAGCCACCTACAAGCCAAGGAGAGAGGCCTGGAACAGATCCTTTCCTCACAGCCCTCAGAACAAAACAACTCTGAGGATGCCATGATTCCAAACTTTAGCCTGCAGAAATGTGAGTAATATAGTTGCCGTTGTTCAGGCCACTGAGCTTGCACTAATTTGTCACACCAGCCCTGGCCATATCCTCATCCAAGTCTGGAGACTATTTCAGGACAGACAAGAAGTAGCCACAAGGTGTGTGTTACTATGAGCATTGAAGTATTGAAATTCGAAATTAAATTAACACCAAGACAAAAGTATGCCAAATTGCAGGGTCTTTATTATTGCCGGTCACCACAGAGGATTCACCTCTCTCCAACCTGTGGCATCGAACTCAGGTAGAGCAGGGTTTTTAAGCTAAAAAACCACATCCTGGTTTTAGGACCCAGAGGGTCAGGAGCAGGGATGGGGATGAAGGGCTTCAGACATTCCGAGGGCTAGTGGATTCTGTAAATCACCTCCTGGGTGGAGACAAGGGTGAGGGGAGCTCCGGACATTCCAAGGGCCAGGGGACTTTTGTCACTCCGATTGTTACTTAAGTGGTTTACGGAAGTCAAGATAAATGTTAGTTTACACATTGTCTGGGTAGTGGTGGAAGTCACAGATCTTAGTTACTTATTACAAGTCGCAGGGGCCAAGATGGCATTAGCTTGGGCTGCTTATTCTGGTACTGATAAGAAAAGGTAAGCAGCTTTACATAGTGGGCATTTTCAGAGCAAACTAGCAGTTTTATTTACAGAAGCAGTTATTGCTAGAAGAACGGGGCAGCCATTACAACTTACTTTTTCGAAATACAGCTTTGTCTTATAAAATGGCGTTGCTCAGTTTCTGGCTCTAGGCCAGCTATAGCACAATATCACAGCATCACCAGAACACACATCATTTTCTCTTCATATTTCCTAGGACTCTTAAAAGCCAATTTGGTATTTCTCATACCCTAAAACTCATTTTTTGCTGTGATGAGGCTATTGAAAATTGACCAGTGCCTTCTGGATCCATCAACAGCAAGTATTTCCTCCTCTTAAACCTTCTTCTCCCAATCACATCTCCTTAAATCATGTTTTTCTATAGAAAGAGTTTTAAAAGTAGAAGTCAAACCAAATCCTTTTATTCTATTTTGGGGGAAATTCCCACCAAAGTCTTCACCTTAAACTATGATAGCAAATTTCATCTCTGTAAAACCAAACTCAAAGACAGAGAATAGTGGCCTGTTGGGAGAAAGAAGAAGAAAACAATAACAAACTGGGCTTTTGAATTACACAGTCTTTAGTCAGAAACTGAGTTTACCACCTTCCGACGTGGGACCTCAGGCCTATGATTCAAGCTTCCTGAATCTCTGCCACACTCGAAGTCCTTTTCTTATTTGTAAAATAAGCCTATGACCTCCCTCACTATGTAAAGGAGGTTAAATGTACCTTCAATATCTAATCAGTAGGTAAGTAGGTAAATAGATAAATTGAGTAGATAGATGATAGAAAGAGAGATATAGATAGATGATAGATGGGTGGATGGATGGATAGAAAGATAGTAGATAGACAGCTGATAGATAGATAGATAAAGATGATAGATAAGATAGATCGAGGGATGATAGATCGATCTCCAGTATTTCCTTTCTTTTCCACTATCCTCTTCCCTCAATTAGTGTTCGTCCTGTCTGTAAAAATCTGTCTTCTAAGTAACACAGATCTTGATGGATTACAATGCTTCTTATGTTTTCTCTGACTGAAGAGACAAAATAGCAGTCATGATGTATAAAAGCAATGCAGTTGAATTATTTGGGAATATTTTGCTCCCAGGATAGGCTGTCTCAGAAGAGGCTGTAAGTGCAATATTCAAGCTGAGTTTTACCATAAGTCAGAAGCCATTAATCGCGCATGATTCCTCCCTGCTCTACCTAATTCCTTCTTCTACTTATTGATTAAATGAGGAAAAAAGATTGTATTCTACTTGTTCAACAAAACAGAATCATGATAAATGCTGCTGAGCTAACAAGTTCCCAGTAGTATCACAACAAACTGGGCATGAAAAATAAGAAATAGGAGAATGCTATCAGTTAAGGCCTTGAGATGAAACTCATTTGGGGCACTTCATTGTTTTTGGTCACCCGGCTGTGCTTTTTAGAAGGTCTGTAACAGCAGGATAATAAATTTGACAATTCTACCACTAGCAAAAGACAATAACATGAAATCTATCTGCCCTGGTGAGTGTGATATTCCAGAACATGTTTGGAATACTATTTCAGTGAAATAAATTGTTTCTGAGTGTTGAATCATGATTAAGAAAAAGACTAACTCCTGTGAGAGCTTCCTATTTGATTAACCTGTTTGTGTTTTGAGGCATAAAATCTCTGCAAAATGAAAGATTTTGGTCTGAGAGCATGCAAGAGCTAGGAGATTGTCTTGATTATTTCATGGATTTGACTCAGTGGACAGCACTATCATTTCAATTTCTTTTGAAATAAGAGCAACATGTGCTGACTTGGCATCAGACTCAAACATCAATGACTATGACCCTTACAAGAAGATCTGGGTAAATAGTCAAATTTCATGTTTGTATGAAAGATGTATTTCTAAAGATAACAATCCCTTCTCCACATGACTAGAAAAGTGAGAAATATTTCTTCACAGACTTTCCTTCCTCCCCCGAACTTTCTTAGGTCTTAGGTCTTTCTGTAATCTAATTTCTTAGATTAAAGAGGCTGCCTGCTTTAAAATGCCTTTACTGCAGGAAAACCGGGTAACATGAGTCCATTAGAAGGCCCCATTTGCTACTGCCATGTCTTGCTTTGCTATGATGAAGCTACTGAAAATTGATATAACCTAGTGCCATATGTCTCTACTGTTGCAATGGGGCCTGGTGGTGGTATCTCAAGGCTTAGTGGGAGAGGAAAGAAAGCCTGTTCTCCTCAGAGTTAAGTTCAATAGCCATCTTGAGTCAGAACATCTCATGTATATTTCTGTAATTTCTGCTCTACAAGAAATCCTGAATTTCTTGAAAGAAAATAGTCCATTTTTTCAGCACTCTTTTACTCAGCCAAGGTTGTTCCATGGTCCTCCCAATGTTCACAATTTAAGATCCACCACCATGACTTCATAATCTGCCAAAGGCCTTACCTTCTAATACCATTGAGGGTTAAGTACTTTGGGAGTAGAAAAAGGTTTAGTCTATTGCGAGCACCAACCATAAGTAAATCTGTTTCAGCTGTTGAGAACCATTCATAAACAGGACAATCATTCTCTGCTCTTGGAGTTTATTTTACGCTAAAGCATACTGTTCAACAGAGGATGACTATCTGGGAAGGGCATTTTGTTTCATTCATAAGCTGAGCTAGAACCAGCTCCTGACCAATTCCCAGCAATTGAAAGCAGAGTGTTTAGTGTTTTCCTTCTTGGATGATGAGTTTGTCCTAAGAACATCCAGTGTCTTTTCTGCTAGCAAAGTCCATTAATGGCCAGACTGCCTGGATTCAAATTCTAAGTCCATGCCTATCAGCACTGTGGCTCTGGACAAATTACTTAAATTCTTTGTGCCTTAGTTTCCTCATCTATGAAATGGGGATAATATAATAGTGCCTAGCTCAGAGTTCTTATGACAGTGCTAGTTAGAACATATGATTATTTTAAATAAAATAAAAAGTGAAACTTTCTGTGTTAGTTATTATGTTTGCCATTCTTTTAAATACTTTACATGTATTCAATAGCTCAATTTTCAAAGCACCCTATAAGGTAAATCCCCTACGAGAGATGAGGATATAGGCCTGGAAACTTTAAATAACTTGCAAAGGTCATGCAGTTGTTAGGTGCACAAGGTTGTGAGATTGTGATCCCTGGATTCAAACGAAAGCATTCTGAGTTTAATACCAGAGTTTCTCAAAACATACATTTTTTGACAGAAAAGCTTTTAAGTATTTGTATTTTTTTTCTCAAGTTAACTGGGCTCTTATGCAAATTTGCCAGGCAGTGAAGACACAAATACATGGTAGATCTTTTTCAATGCAGCCTGCTGATGACTTCTATTGGCAGTTTCTGTTACTGAATGAGGCATTAGGTTTCACTTCTTCAGACAGTCTTTGGCAGGCAGAATTCTAATATGTTCCCCAAGATTGTCAATACCCTGGTGTACACATCTGTATAATCCTGTCCGTGTTCCACGGTTGTAATCAGGACTTGTGAATATGATAGGACGTCTCTCCTATGATGATACGTTATACAGCAGAAAGGATTTTGCAGATGTAATTAATTAAAATTCCTAATCAATTGACTTTGACATAATCAAAAGAGAGATTATTCTTAGGAGATTTGACTTAATCAGCTGAGTCTTTAAAAGAGGTCAGAGTTATGCAAAGTGAGAGAAATTCTCCCCCTTACCTTAAAGGAGCACACTGCCACACTGTAGAGAGGGCAATGTGGCCGAGAATAGCAGGTAGGTTTCAAAATCTGAGAATGGCCCCCAGTTAATACGTGGTAAAAAGGTGAAAATCACACTCCTACAATCATAAAGAACTCCATTTTGCCAGCAACCAGGGAGTCGGGAAGAGGACCCTCAACCCCCAGAGAAGAATGTAGTCTTTGTTTTCTGAGACACTGAGCAGAGAAACCAGTTGAGTACTGCTCAGAATTCTGACTCATAGAACTGTGAGATGAGAAATGGGCAGCCCTGGAGTCAAAGCTTGTTCCCTTTCCAGTCCTGTCCTGAAGCAGCCTGCTTCCTCTTTCCTTTCAACATGACAGATGCCACTGTGTCCTTTGCCAAGGACTTCCTGGCAGGTGGAGTGGCCACAGCCATCTCCAAGGTGGAGGTAGTGCCCATCGGGTGGGTCAAACTGCTGCTGCGGATGCAGCATGCCAGCAAGCAGATCACCGTAGATAAGCAATATAAGGGCATTATAGACTGTGTGGTCCATATTCCCAAGAAGCAGGGAGTCCTGTCCTTCTGGAGTGGTAACCTGGCCAATGTCATCAGATACTTCCCCACCCAGGCTCTTAACTTTGCCTTCAAAGGCAAATATAAACAGATCTTCCTGGGTGGTGTGGACAAGAGGAACCAGTTTTGGCGCTACTTTGCAGGGAGTCTGGCATCAGGTGGTGCCGCTGGGGCCACATCCTTGTGTGTTGTGTACCCTTTTGATTTTGCCTGTATCTGTCAAGCAGCTGATGTGGATAAAGCTGGAGCTGAAAGGGAATTCCAAGGCCTCCTGACTGCCTGGTTAAGATCTACAAATCTGTTGGGATTAAGGGCCTCTATCAAGGCTTTAACTGTCTATACAAGGTATTATCATCTGCCGAGCTAACTACTTGTATATCTATGACACTGCAAAGGGAATGCTTCTGGATCCCAAGAACGCTCACACCATCATCAATTGGATGATCACACAGACTGTCACTGCTGTTGCAGGGTTGACTTCCTAACCATTTGACACCTTTCGCAGCAGCATGATGATGCAGTCAGGGTGCAAAGGAACTGACATCATATACGCAGGCACGCTTGACTGCTGGAGGATGATTGCTCATGATGAAGGAGGCAAAGCATTTTTCAAGGATGCATGATCCAATATTCTCAGAGGCATGAGTGGTGCTTTTGTGCTTGTTTTGTATGACGAAATCAAGAAGTACACGTAAGTTATTTCCTAGGATATTTACCCCTGTGAACAGGCATGTTGTATTTATTATACAACATATCTTGAGTATTCTTGACAGACTCCTGGCTGTCAATTTATCAATGGAAACTAATCGTTGAAAATGGGAAGCAATAATATTCATCTGACCGGTTTTTGTCTTAAAACGATTTCCATGATGATGATGGGACTCAGTTATATTTTTTATTTCAGTCACTCCTGATAAATAAAAAATTAGGAGAAACAAAAATATCTAAAATTAAAAAAGAAATGGACATTGTTATAATCTGCAGTTTCATAGTAATTAGTTATGCAGCAATAGAAAATGAATGCACGCCTCATTGCATTATATATTCACATAGATAAGAGTGATTCATTGTGGTAAGTCAATTGTATGGAAGGTTTTTCCAAGCTAGGTAGTAACATAGCTATGATGTGGTCCAATGTTTTTATTACTCAAATGAAGAATCTAAAAACTAGATGGAGAAAATTATTTACAAACTGAACACTAGAATCCAGGCGACTCACATCCAATTTCATTCTGTCTCATGTCTACTGAAGAACATGCCAAGCCTAAGACTGAGATTTGAATCCAGGAGCTTTCATTTCTCCATCTATGTTCTGCTCCATGGAACCTGAGCTCTTTTCCTGCTGAATTGCTACCAGTGATGAAAAATGCAAATCTAGCCAAAGAAAGAAGTGGAGAAAACTATATGGATAGATCAGTGTGCTGGCTTAGTGACTTCCTGTGTTAAAAGGTCCCATTTGGCTAAGCCACAGGATGGACAGTCAATAGTTAATTTTTACATGTGAATTGCTCTGGAACACATGCAGTTAACATCCTGAGGCCATTCGTAGGTTCAGTAGAGCAAAAGCTAAAAAGTTGCAACACATATAGTCTGCTTTTTAATACCTTGGCTTTCAAATAAAGATCAATATTACTCCAAGCCCCTTTTTATTGGAAGAGCCTCATACTGCAGTGTTTATTGGCATAGGTTCTGGAGTCAGAGATGTGAGTTTGAGTCCTGGGTTTGAATACCACCTTCTAGGTATATTATCTTAATTCATCTCAGTTTTCTTATCTGTAAAACAGATAATGATTGTAACTATCTCATTAGGTTTTGTGTGCATTAACTGAATTAATATGTATCCGTAGGACAATGTCTAAAACATGGTCTGTACCTACAAATGTTAGCCAGGATTTCTTATGTTTCAGACCCTAAAGACTTGATTTGAAAAACAAATATTTAGGTGCATCTAGTTGCCAGGCGTTGCTGTTGTGATTTTGGCTTATAAACTCAAACGTGTATTTCCTTCAGTTACATTCTATTTTAAATGTAAAAAGATGCATGGTGCTTCCCAAGTGCCAATGTTGCTTAATTAAGGACAGAAAACAATTGTCCTTGAGTAAAGCAAGTCCGTGATTTCAGATGGGACTCAAAGGACATTAACAGACAATTTTATACCAACGTTTTTTGACATGTTATTTTCCTTGTTAAAGAGAATCAGTGCATTGCTCTATGTTTTACTAAAAGTTGGGGGAAGGTGATACCAAGATGATTAGCACAGGAATCACTCATTTTCCCCAAAGCTATGTGTTCTAGAAGTTCTCTGAAATTAAATTGATAAAATTCTTCACTCTCTGGAAATACAAAAATCTAGCTTTATGTTCTAAATGAATATGTGATAGTTTCTAGACAGGGGATCGTATATTCATGGAGATACAAGACTATATTCAAATATTCAATCTACAAGATAGTGCAAGTTTTCCTGTAGAGATTTGTCAGTGCCTACTGGTAAAATATTAGCCCTGTCAATAGTTCAAAAACTCCACTTAAATCTGAGCTCAACTTTGCGGCTAGGATTTGATTGGAAATTGGGGTTAGATTTTACTAAAGTATAGAAAATCTATCCGCAGACATATAGACTGGGATGCAGAATGAGGGATGGGGATGCATTTCCCAAGACGAGATTCTGACAAGAAGTATCATAAACGGCTACTATAAGGGAGTTTGCAAAATTCCAAATTTGACACTTGAATGTTGGTATAAATGGTTCTAAATCCTTCTGCATGTTGGGAAGGACCTATAAGCCCATTTCCAGATACCAATAAATATGTCCATTTGGCATCTGAGCCATGATAAACATGAAAGTCAGATGAGATAAACTAATCTGAGTCTATCACATACAAAGAACCACTAGCTCTCTGCTATTATGGTGGGTAATTTCCTGCTCTGTGTGTAGCAAATGACACAGAGGAAATGCCACTGTGCTACTGACAAAGGAAACAATGCCTGCTTCCAATCCAGCCTCTCAATTATCCAATGACATTCTGCCTTTTCTGATATGAGGATATGTATTACCTACCCAGAATGAGCTCATCAGTGACTTAGGTTTAGAATGAGACCAAGTTATTTGTGAGCTTATGTTAAGCTTTATGTGGCCACGAATAGGCAGAACATAAAGACAATGTCTCCATATTAATTTGACTGTCGCCAAATTTCTGGCTATGACTCCAAGGGATTTCCCTCGGTCTGAAAGGTACAGTAGTTAAAAGTAGATTGCAGTTGCTATAAAAATACTACAGGAGTAATAAGGAAAAAAATATTAGATACTGTCTCAACACTTCTTTGCTAAGAATGAATAAATGGCTTCCCCACACAGATCTTGAAACAAAAAGTAAGTTTTAGTTAACATGATGAAAATTTTATGAAGCAAAGATTGTATGCTCCTAACTCAGGCAGGAGCCTAACTTAGGCTCCTACCTCTTGGCTGTATGTTAGAAATAAACTCAAAACTAGAGAGTTCTAGTCTTCAGTCTTGTAGATACATTAAAAAAATCAGGCTTCCATATGATGGTTTTTATAAAGAAGCTGCTTTATATTAATGTGTAAGTATCAGTTTATGGGAAGTCATTCCTAAAAGAAAGAAAGAATAAAAAAAGCCTTGCCCACAGGCTGAAGGAAGTATCATCAAGGTTCTGAATGAATGATCTGGCAAAACCCAGAAAAACACTGGAAACATTTGCTGTTCCATTCTAATCAAACAGCATCAAAGTAGGTCTTCATCTGGCATCTCAGAGTTTCAGAACTCTTACTTATTTGCCCACATTAGAATGTAAGGTCCATGGAAAGACATTGTCTATCTTATTTATTGATAATATTCCTGATGCTTAAAATAGGGCTTGGCATATAGTAAATGTTCAATAAAACAATTAATTTCACTTTGTACTAGGCACTTTTAAAGGCAATTTACATGTATTAACTCATTTAATCCTTTCAACCACCCACTGTGTAGACACTAATCTTACTTTTATTTTATGGACATGAAAACTGAAGTACAGATGGTTTCAATAATGCATCCAACTTAATGTACCAGGAAGTAAAGAAGCCGGGATTTCAGTCCAACCTTGCAGGACCCAGAGATTCTCCTATAACCACTGCATTCTGATTGAATAAATAGAGAAAAAGGACTTGTGGCAAAGATGGGCATTTGAAATAATTTTATATAGAATCTATACAGAAAAATAAGCTAAGTTGTTTTGACTCTCTATAAAATGGAAGAAACAGGGCAGAGAGCACCAACATTCATCAACAGTATCATCAAAATCACTCCAGTGCTCTAACAACTCTTCCAGTCTCGACAGCAAGCTAAATACTTAATTCCTAATGTCTCTTGTTGCATCTAATTGATTCTTAGTCACATGCTGCAGAATAGAAACAATACTGAATCCAGGAACCAGGAGATAATAACTACCATTTAATAAACAAGCATGTACTCCATGGCAGCCTTGGGCTAGATGCTTCCCATACTCCCTTATTTAATCTTCCCAACAACTCTATGAAATTGTTATTATTATTGACATGTTAATAGGTGACCAAGCTTAGGCCAAAGAACTTCCAAGGGACTTACATAGTCAAAAATCATATTGCTGGTAAAAGGCAGAGGTAGGACCTGAGCTCATAAATCCCATTAAGAGACCATGATTTGTGAAGTCAGGTAGATATGAGATACTTGCTTCTATGCGATACTTATTTCTGCTCCATTTGAAGGAAAGTGAAGTTAAGGAATGTATTTACAAAGTAGAAAATAGATTTGAATCCAGGTCTACCTGACTTCACAAACCATTCTCTTTCAATGGGATTTTTCAGCTCAAGTCCCATCTCTGCCTTTTACTGGCAATGTGAATTTTGACTAAGTGATTCCCTTGGCAGTTCTCTGGCCTACGCTTGGTCATCTATTAACATGACAATAATAATAACAACAGTTTATTATTCAGCTTACCCAGGCTCTCTCAAGGCTGTTGTAAGAAAAATGTATGCAAAATGACCGGATCATTCACATTAGAAATTTGTGGTGTCTCCCCAACTTTACAAGACCCCATTCCACAATATTCTACAAAAGAAAACTAATACAAATGACAAAACCCAAAACTTAAATAAAATATCCAATTTAAATGGACTTCCGTTGATTTTCCCATTGAGAAATTTAGGATACATTTACTAAAGCTAGACTTAGCCCATTTTTTTAGGCCCCACTGGTCATCATCAGCTCTGGCTGCTATAACAAAATACTATGTGTCTTAAACAACAGGCATTTATTTCTCACAGTTCTGGTTGCTGGGAAGTCCAAGATCAAGGTGCTGGCAGGTTCACAGATTCAGTTATTAATGTGTGGGCTATTCCTGGCTTGCAGACAATGCCTATTCACTGTGTTCTTATGTGGCTATGGCAGAGAGAGGAAGCACCAGTGTCCATTCCTCTTTCTATAAGGACATTACTCCCATCATAGGGGGCTCACTCTCATCTAAAACTAATTGCCTCCCTAAGGCCTCACCTGCTAACACCATCACATCAGGGTTAGGGCTCCAACATATGAATCTGGGGAAGGAATACAAACATTTAGCCCCTAACATTACTTTTGCTGATGCTCTGAACTCAGGTCTAATTTGCCTATTTGATAATAGGCAAACTGCACTTGGAGATGGTGTTATAAACTGTGAAGTACTATGCAAAGGTAAAGGATGATCTTTGATTTGGTTGTTAGCATTACTCTACACATAGTTGACTTTTCTTTCCAACTAGCTCCTAACTGCACAAGAGCTTTTTACAATTGCGTCCTCCTAGCTCTGTGATTAAAAATCCCCTGCCCAGGGAAGCTGTCCATGATTCACCAAGACTCAATTAGACATCCCTCTGAAATGCTCACATGGCAGTGTATCCTTCTCCCTATCATAGTCACATGGACAGGAGGAAGGGAAATACTGGGTAGAAGAGAGCAGTTCCCTGGCAAAGGCCCCAATCTCAAGCCTAAACACCAGTGGCCATAAATGAGGACGGGCATTTCTATTTTTGCACCCAAAAAGTTGCCTTTTGGCTCACCACACCACCCATCCTGCTTCCATATAAACCCTTAGCAGGCACACACACAAGCAGCTGAACATCAAGAGCAGCAGATCAGCAACAGTGGAACAACAAGGCAGAGAAAGAGAAAAGAGGAGGGATGTCTGAACACCAAGGGGAGTTTGGCCAGGGGTGGTTGAAGAAGAGCCTAACTCCAGGGGAAGACTACCTTCCCACTCCATCCCCACTTCCAGCTCCCCATCCGTCTCACTGAGAGCTACCTCCACCCCTCAATAAAACCTTGCACTCATCCTTGAAGCCTGCGTGTAATCCGATTCTTTCAGGACACTGGGCAACAGTTCCGGATGCAGAAAGTTGTCACACTGGCCCTCTGCCCTTTCAGTAAGGCAGAGGGTCCACTGAACTGAGTAACACACAAGCTGTCTACAAACAGCAAATCTGAAAGAGCTTTGTAACCCACGCCCACTTGGGCTTTGGAAGTTGCAAGCACCCAGCCCTAGATGCTGCCATGTGGCTGGAGCCCCAAAGCCCTCACCTCAGCCTCTGCACTTGCCCATGTGCATTCCTGCACTGGGAGTTTGAGCTGCAGGGCAAAAAAGCAGATGGGTCATACCCCTGTCACAGTTTCTGTGAGAGGAATCAGGGAATTCTCCCATTTCAATAGCATATTCCAACATTTTAGACATAAAAACTATAGCTTAATAGAAGGGAAGAATATCCTCTACAAATTCCCTCCCTTGGTTTTACTAAAGAATTGGATCAGATTCAGTATTCTGGAACCAAACATTTTAGAACCCCAAAAAGGAAAAGAAATTTAAGAACAAGAACACCTGCACACATTTCTGCTACCTTCACCCAGGTGGCCAGGTAACACCACTGTGATAATGGCCCTCATCGGGAGTTTGTGGAAGTCCCCTCCAGGGAGCACATTCATAATTGGAACTCAGCAGGCAGCATTTGTTTAACAGCCTGACTATCCCGAATTCTGTGAAAATCAGTGAGAGAAAAGTACACCTTAACACATCTTAATGCCATGCAATCTCACTCAAAAAGCTAAATGAGCAAAGTGACAATTTAATTTCCAGGGTAAAAGACAAGGCTGAGGTGGAACATGCAGAACAAACTCCAGAGGTGCCCTAAGACTGGTCATGACCAAATGGGAGATCTATTGTTTTCAAGTTGTTACAAAAAACACAGAAGAAGGAAAATCATTAGTGAGACCCACCAGTGACCCCGTCTGATGCTGAGTGCCTGCCAGAGGCCGAATGTAAAATTCTAGTGAGAGAAAAGAAAAAGATAGAAGGTCATGGTTATGTAAATCCCTTTCCTAGGAGCTTTCCTAATACAGACTGCGGAGGAAAAAAAGTGACATAGGGAGAAAAAAGGAGCAATACATGGGAATTGGATAATGGGAACTTCTGTGGTCTTTATCTATTGGTGTGAAGTTTCAGTGAGAATGTAAAAGCCTAAGGGTTCCCTTATGCAGGGAAGGGGAGCACAGGAAGGAAGAAAACTAACAAGAGGCATTTTAGGGTTTATAATTATAAGTCTTAGCAATTTACTGTTATTTTTTAAATCATAAATCTAAGAGTTAAAGAGTACAACTCAGCTCTTTAAAAAAAACTACCCCTTTTTATGTCACTTTCTACTCACTTCCTAATCTCCAGTTATCGCTTCCTATTTTGTCACTGTTTCTTCTAAGATTTGTCACCTGTATTAGTCAGAGTTCATTAGAGAAACAGAACCAATGGAGATTTATTATAGAAATTGGCTCACACAATTATGGACACTGAGAATCCCATAATATGCCATCTGGGGGTGGGAGATAGAGGAGTTGGCTGCTGCGGTCATAAATCCTGAAGTCCGAAGGCCTGAGATGCAGGAGCTCTGATGTTCAAGTGTGGCGGGCCTGGTCTCACTAACACAGGCCTATGTAAGAGCTATTTCCGCACTGACTGAGTGGTTAAGTTAAATATTAAAAGCTGATAGAGCCAGTGGCCTTATACAAAGGCTGAAATGTAATGAAAGCTCACCAAGAGTTTTGCCCAGGCCTTTTCTGGGCCTTGAAGCATGACAAGATAACAAAGAATTCTTAACAGGACCTGTTTAGGATTAAATAAGTTTTATTTGGGGTCTGAAGAAACTCCCCAGACTTCCACAAACAAGTTTGTTAGGGGTCTGAAAGAACTCCCCAAACCTTTAATGTTTAGCAGGAGACAAGATAAAAGTAATCACCCTACTACCTGGACCCATTTAGATTAAGTAAATTTACTGAGGCTCCAGAGGAAGGTCTTCAGGACTGAGATCTTAACTATAGATTAGAAGAAGTTAGACTTATGTCTTTAGTTGAATACACACTTACATGTAAACATCTAGCTTAGAAGGAAAGCAGGCTCTGAAAAGCTTTGTAATTTTGAGTTGGCCTAGCAATATTTACCAGGCCTTCTCCCTGAACCTGGTTATAGAAATAAATTCCCTTCTTTCCTAGTTCATCTGTATCTCGTTATTGGGCTGTGAGAATAATCAGTATGACCCTTGGTTTGGTCTGGGAACATAAGGGCTAGAGAAGATGGATGGCACAGCTCAAGGAAGGAGAGAATTCATACTTCTTCTGCCTTTTTATTTTTTCCATTCAATTCCTCAACAGGTTGGATGATACTCACCTACATTGGGGAGGGTGATCTTCTTTACTAAGTCTACTGATTCAAAAGCTAATCTCTTTTGGAAACATTCTCATAGACACAGCCAAAAATCATGTCTTATCAGCTATCTGGGCATCCCTTAGCCCAGTCAAGTTAACACATAAAACTAACCTTCACACCATTTAATTTTAAAATAATATATCTGATTTGTTATTATTTTAATTTAGCAGCTAGAGATATTATCTAATTTTCTCTTACTAAGGAAGACAAATGTTTTGTTTGCTCAGTGTCCTCTGTGCTAATCATTGCTGCATCCTTCTTTTTGGCAGAGCTGCAAAATACATTACAGTAAGGTTATACACATCAAGCACCTTATCTAATTTTTCCTTGGAGATCTCTCTTGTGGAGCCCTTCTTTCTTGGGTTTCCGTTGGCCAGCTACATGCCAGGCATAGTTGACTTCTTTCCTTTTTTCACGACTGTCTACTCTGGGGGCTCCTTGTGTTGTGAATATCATGCTTTACTGTTTATTTATTTTATTTGACTATATGTGCTGAGTGAGAGGATGTATTAGTCCATTTTCATGCTACTGATAAAGACATATCTGAGATTGGGTAAATTACAAAGAAAAAGTTTAATGGACTCACAGTTCCATGTGGCTGGGGAGGCCTCACAATCATGGCCAAAGATGAAAGGCATGTCTTAACACGGCGGCAGACAAGAAAAATGAGAACCAAGCAAATGGGGAAACCTCTTATGAAATCATCAGATCTCACGGCACTTGTTCACTACCACAAGAACAGTACAGCTAGCGCTCGACTTACGACCACGATTGGCTCCGACAGGCCGGTCGTAACATGATTTGGTCGTAAGTTGAGTAGGCTATTTGCACATGGAGATGGTAGTGCTGCCGGAAGCTGGTCCGCACTGTCGTACACCCAGCTGGGCAACGTTTGTGCTGCCAGACATGGAGCAGCCGTGGCTAGTGATTGTGGTCGTAAAGTCGAATGGTCGTAAGTTGCATAGGTCATAAGTCGATCAATATCTGTATGAGGAAAACCATCTTCATGATTCAGTTATCTCCCGCCGGGTCCACAACATGTGAGAATTATGGGAACTATAATTGAAGATGAGATTTGGGTGGGGATACAGCCAAACCATATCAGAGGTCATGGGCAATAAATTTATTGAGATCTTGTATGTCTAGAATGTAGTCATTCCACCTTAGACTTGATTTACAGTTTGGTTGATAGTGTAATTCCAATTATAATTCATTCTCTTCAGGACTGAGAAGCAAATTGCTGTTGTCTTCTAACTGCCAGTGTTGCTATTGAGAAGCTTGATGCTATTCTAATTCCTGCTCATACGTGACCTGCTATTTTTTTCCCTTATCTAGCAGTTTTCATAATTCTTTCTTTAATGCTAATGTTCTGCATTTTCCTGATGATAGGTCTTAGTGTGGGTCTTTTTCTTTTATTCTCCTATACAAGTGGGTCCTTTTAATTTGGAAAGGTATGACATTCGATTAAAGGAAATTATTTGTTCTTTAAAGTATCAGTTTGGAAATGTGTTTAAAAATCTAGATTTTACTTGTTATACTTTCATAACCTAATCTCAGCATTTGACTTCTATCTATTGGCCCTATTCAATTTGTTAGAGGCCAGTCAGTAAATTTGGCTTACACCCAAGGGAAGAAGATTACACAAACTTATGAATAAGAAGTGGGGGATCAACAGGGTGCTCTTAGTGACTACTGACCACTTCTTGCTTAAAAACAGATAAGAGTCATAGTCTCTTCACTTCATCTGCTTATCATGAGAGTAAACTGTGTTACCTGGTGGCAATATTATGCCTCAAATCTCATGTAAAGGATTTTCCTAATGGTCTCTTATAAGAAGAAGGGATTTTGTAAGGGGAAATACTTGGTTTCTTTTCTATTTCCATTGTAACCTATAATACATTTTGGGGGGAAGGAAATAGTCAAAAAATATATGCATAAATATGGCAAAAATTCTTACAATTTACATTTTTGTGAAGATCTTTTCTGTTATTCCCCCAGAATAACAGCCACAACTATTCTATCAGATGACCTTAGCCTACAAACAGTATTAATAAGAAAAACTACTAATAGAAAAATTAAGATAAAAATTAAGGTAATTAATCATAACTAATTTGGACAAAATGGTCATTTGTCTTTATAATTAAGGTGCATAAGGATAAAAGATTACTTCTCCAAAATGATACAAATCAATGAATTAAAATTTCTTTTCATTTTACTAACCGAGATGTTAATTTTAAAAGTGATTACTCAAACTCAATTGCATTTACCTAATTCCTCAAGGAAAAGCCCTAAAACCCAGAAACTTAAAACTGAGATATTGTGTTTGAAGCTGTTTCTTATAACTCCATTACTTCCAGTGGAGAGAAAAATCAGGTAAATTATTATGTATTTAACACAATCTGGGTAGCTAATTGAGTTTTTCTCACTTTTTGAATTGATTGTTGCAACAATAGCACAACTAGCTTTCCTCTCTGACTTTCCTGTATGACAGACTAATTATTAAAAGTCCCCCAGTTCTGGACACAAGGTATTTTGAGACTTTGGATTTAAATGGATAATTGAACATATGTTCTCATCACCAGTTTTTGCATGTGCCTGTGTGTGTATGTGTGTTTTATAAATGTTCTGCATTTTATATTAGTCTTCTCACAGAAAATATTGTAAGTTGGCATTGATTATTACATGCAATATGTGAGCTATTTTGAGCTGAGCTAAAGGTGAGCAAATGTGACATTTATTTGAGTTAGAAATTGGTTGGCCATTATGGGACACTATCCCTTTCAGTGCCAATACCTCAGTGCCCATTATCAAATTCCACTCACCAAACTTGAAAAAAATTGACCATTCCTGGAAGAAGTTTTATAGTACAAGGGATATTGACCTCACTATTAAATTCAGCTTTCCTTATGTTCTAATGGAGTACTTCATTATTCAATGGTATATTTTCAAACCAATGCTGAAATATTATTCTAAAATACAAATAAGTTATTCTTTTAAGTAATTACATATATAGATATATGTATATATACACAGTTGTCTTTTTAAAGACAGGCATTGTCCCAGCTCATGTTATGTATCTACTACCATATAAGACACAATGAGGGAAAGAAGAGTGGTAGAAGTTATAAGCCCAAAAATTCATTGTTGAAACACAACACACACACAGGTGAATTCTACAGTATTATGAGCAGTTCCACAGTACCTGGAACTTAATAAGTGCTCAAAAGATAGCCAATAGATTGATAAATAATAAGTGAATTAATAAATAAATTTTAAAATGAACCCGATGCAAGGTACAGAGTACTATGGGAGTCAAGTGGAGGAAGATAATTCTATACGCTAGTGAGATGAAGAAACTATTTATGTAAGAGATAGGGGTTGTTCAAGCTTTGAAATATTAGGAATATTTTAATTTATTAGAAATAAGATGGGAATGAAATTAGCTGAGCTGTTTTCTTTAGCAAATACCCTTCGCTGTCTTATCCAAATGGTCTTGAAGTCCTAGTCTTTCAGGATTTTGTGATCTAATCAGCTCCTTTATAATAAACACAAAGAAGTGGTATAGTATAGATAGATGATGGAATTTGGGGCCAAACTGCTTAGGCTGGATTGAAATCTTGCCTTTCCATTTCCTAGCTGTATGAGTATAACCAGCTTATTTAATTCTCTCTCAGCTTTGTCATCTGTATTCTGGAAATACTAACAGAACTTACCAACAGGTCAGTGTAAGAATTAAATGATGAAGCATATGAAAAGGCTTGCACCAGCATCTAGCAAACAGTGAGTATTGAATAGGCATTGGCTATTTTTGGTAGAGATAGCCAGCTCTCCACAAAAACCTGTGCACCTCCTTCCCTGCTACAGTATTGTGACTATAAATGAGGTGTGCAGTGAAAGACAACAGTTTCCAGACTTTCTGCATCTCAGTGTGGCCAGGTGACTATTTCTCACTTATGGAATGTGAGCAGAAGTTATTTGGTTCCTTCCAGGACAGGCATGAGAAAAGCAAATGCATCTTCTCCAGGCTCTCTTTTGTTTATTCTCCCAGATGATTGGGCCCAGCCATAACACAAATAATTAAACTATGAAATCAAGTGATTAAAATATTAATTACACTGTGAGGCCCATAATTACTTACCACGAATAAGAATTAGTAAAAACACTCTCAGCCATATAATTAGGGAAACTCCTGAGTTTTCATCAGGATCACTTTCCAATGACCAGTGGAATAAAGCTTAGATATCTCCTGGCTTTTCTTTCTTACTGAGCAAGATGGGACACAAATGCCAGTGTTTATTTGTGTGACATGATAAGTCATAAAGTCCACATAACTAAAGAAACACATTCGATGGCAGTCAAGGTAAGACAAGAATCACAGGTCTTTTTCATAAGATGGGACTTGCTTTGAAGATATTGGATTTGTTCTGACCAGAACAGGATATCCTCCAAGCATCCTTCAAGAAAACTTATCACATTGCCAAGCAAAAACAAAAAGTCTCCTATGGTTAGTAAGATATTGAAGAATCCAGGTGTTTGCCAGGGCTGCCTGAATAAAGTGTTATAGACTGGGCAGCTTAAACAACAGAAATTAATTTTCTCACAATCTTAGAGGATAGAAGTCCAAAACCCAGGTGTTGGTAGAATTGTTTTCTTCTGACGCCCTCTCCTTGGTTTGGAGATGGCTGTATTCTATCTGTGTCTTCACATGGTCATCCCTTTGCACAAGTCTGTGTCTTAATCTCCTCTTCCTAAAATGATACCAGTTATATTGGATTAGGGCTCACTCTAATGACTTCATTTTAATTTAGTTGATTCTTTAAATACCCTATCTCCTAATACAGTCATGTTCCAAGGTACAAGAGATTAGGACTTCAATATATGAATTTGGGGGTGGGAGGTGGGAGACCTAGAAATAGGGAAATTCAAAAAAGCAAAGTACTGTCTCAATCAATATTACCTCCAAAATTTCTGATATGCTATCTACTATATTGTAGACAGTAATACATCTTACCAATCCCCTTCAATATCAGCTAGAGAACTATCACTATCTCTCGATTGTGCCAGTATCTAAATTTATTTTCCAGCTAACATGTCTATTTAAAAAGTGCCTTTTAAGCTCCTTTTAGAAATTGTGAATGCAACTGATAACCTCAAATGAGTGACGTTTCTTTGCCAGGCAAAATCTTCACACAAGTATTCCTGGAACTCACATAAGTTTCACCTGTCATACTTGACAACATTATTTTTTTTTTCTGCCTTAATGAAGAAAGTTGTACATTTCATGAGGTTTCTTTGCGTTGTTCTGAAATCACAGACATCCAAGGGTCTTAGAAGTGTTATCTACTTCCTTAAAAGTGTGTTTTTTCATCTGAGTGAGGTTTTGAATAACAGCTTCTTCAAATGGTTTTGGTTACAAAACAGAATACCAAGATGTCTTCTGCACAGATGTACTCTGGCTTACAAAAGAAGTAGTCTTGAAGGGCTTGCTTGAACTGTGGGCAGAAGTTGCATGTTTTTATGAGAAAAGTAAATCATATTCTCAAAACAGTCTAAAGGGGTGAAGTTCATTTATGTCTTTGCACAGTTGGCAGCTACGTGGGCACTTAAGAATGAGATAAATCACTTAATTGGAAGCCCTACAGTCACCCTTATGGATGCTCCTGGCCAACTCTTTATACGTTTGGCCTCCTCACCACGTCGGAAAATTAGAGTCAGAAATGGGCAAATCTTTCTGGTGCTGGAGGAAGTATTTCAGCAAGATGAAGTTGAAAAATGATAAAATCAAGTCATTTTTTTTAGAAGTCTATAGGCAATTGGAAATACTATAAAATTCTGCTGAAAATTACTTCTGCTAGATGGAAAAAGGATTCCTATTTTTTTTCCTGAAAACATAATATCAATGATGAAATTTCTAAAACGATTCCTTCATTGAGTTGAGGACACAGGAAGTAAAATCATGAATTGAACCCCTAAAAAATCTCAAAAATATGTTTTGAGAGATAAATTATCCTCCTATAAGAAAGAGTATGATGAGAATAAACAGTTGGTTGCAGTACTTATTTCTAGAAAAATCAACATCAAAATCAAATGGATGTCAAATTTGACCTCGATGTAGCTACTTCAACATGCACTCTATGTCTGAATGCCTCATTAAAATCAAACTAAATGAAACTTAGCGCAATTTAGATCTCTTTCCACTATTTTTCCCCAGGAAGTTGGCATAATTTTTGTAAGAAAAAAATGAGTGAAAAAATTATAATTCATTAAAAAATGTGATTTCTAATGTTAATCATGAAATAAAATCTCAATCAATGGCTTTTATTGCTCTATAAATTTTGATTCAGAGAGCAGAATTTGGTCCTAATCAAACTGTCAAGTAGGCCCATCTGGACTTCAGAGTAAAATGGGCTAGTGGCTGTTACATGTCTCCCATTTCCCCCTTTTGGAGCTGGAGTGTTTGCCGCATTTATCCTGTGCAGCACTGTCTAATGGATGTGTGAAGGGCAGTATACTTGCTTCTTCAGTTCACTACATTTTTTAAATTGAGAGGGACTGTGACCAAAGAATCAAATCCAATCTACACTTCGTAGTGTAGAATCATCTACACTTCGACCTGATTTACACGATGAGATCCTTGACCCAGAACCTTAGACTCATACCCTATCTTAGTAGACAAGACTTTAGGAAATTTAGGGGAGGGAGAGAGCCTATTTTACAAGTGGAAAAATAAAACCAATTTGTGGCCAGAGGGCAGAATATAGTGGTTTTTGCTAATATGCCAAAATGTGTTGACTTTCCCATATAGAGAGGAGCCATGACTGCTTCTTTTAGGATACTCACTCTGGAAGAAGCCACATACCAAGTAAGATGCTAACTGCCCTGAGATAACCCAGAAATGCCAAAGGTAGAAATTCTGCAGCACAGCACAGCTGAGTCACCAGCCAGTGGCCAAGAACAATCACCAGTTAGGTGAGCTATCTTGGAAGTCCAGGAGTGTTAAACATTTCAATGTCTGACATCTAACTTCAACTGCATAAAAAACTCCAAGTAAAAACAGAACAGCTGAGCCTTTCCCAAATTCCTGACTCACAAAATCATGCATAAAATAAAATGATTGGTTTAAACCACTTATCTTTAAGGTAATTTTAAACAAAACATTAGCAACTTTAACAGCAAACCACAGGAATGAACTCTGGAGAATTTGAAAAGAAAGATAAATTTATTGGAGCAATAAATGTGGCTCATAGTGTCAAATGGACAGAAGCTAGAGTGTGTTCTTGGATGTAGGTATCAGAAGCTACACAGCAGTCCCATCTGAGTTTTTCAACTAGAATAAATGATTATCAAAAAATAAATAAATGTTCTTATTATTTTTGCCTCCCCTAACTAAAGGTTTGAAGTCTTTAATTGGCCTAGCTTTTGGGCACTGTCAACCATTTAGACAGGGAAAGGCACAGTATCTTGATTTGTAATCCCAAAGTTGCAGTTACCTGTTGCCATTGAATGCTGTATGCAGTAATAAGTGGTAATAACTTATTACTACATTATTGCTCTTGGTCAGCTAGGGAGCTCTGCTAATCTTAGTTGAAATTGTTCATATATCTAGGGGTCAGATGGTGTTGTATGGTCTGTGATGACCTCAGCTTTTTGTGTCACTGCATCTTATGTCCTTTATCTTGTATCAGACTAGCCCAGCCACGTTCTCACAGCGAAAACAGAGGCACAAGAGAAAGAGGGGAAGTCCCAAGGTCTTTTGACACTAAAACCCAGAACTGGTATATCTTCACCCCTACTTCACTCTTGAGGGCAAACTCAGAATCAAGAGATAGAGAAAATATACTCAATTTCTTCTTTAAGGGTATCTGTTAAGTCACAGTTGAAGGGTATGGATACAGAGAAGGGTAAAATTCTGAGGTCATCAACACCACGTCCCACCCTCATCAAGGCTGTACACATTTCGGAAAGAAACTTGTCAATGGGAATTCAAATTACCTAAAAGAATGCATAAATTCATTTTGAAAAGCCAATTATAAATGTAAAGTAAATTTACAAAAACATTTTGTATATGTGCAAGTGTATTTATGTGTTTTCTTTTTAGTAAGAAGTAAAAAGTTTTCATCACATTCTTATCTCAGTTCTAGACTTGGAAAATTGCCTTTCATCATGGCTCCCATTCTGGTGGCTCCAAGTCAGCAGTCTGCCATGTGAAGACCAGTGCCATGGCTGTGCTTATTGATGGAAAATAGCAGCCATGAAGGAATGCTAGCTGCAAATGAGTCTAGAAAATACAAGGTTCTTCTTTTACCTTTCCAACCTCTTGGACAGACCAAGGTACAAACCCACCATTGTTATCCTTCTGATTATATCATATTTTCCCAAGGGAAAGGGGGTTCAGTAGAGCCTTATATGCCTGAGAGTGGAGGTTGTGGACGCTATAAAGACAAGGGGAAGGTAAAATTTTCTAAGATAATAAGGTGGTTTTCTATAGATCCCATGTGGCAAGAAAAACATCACCACTACCTTTGGAAAAAAAAAGAGTAGAACGTACAGTTGGGTCTCACTTTATCTCTGAGTAGCATTAAGCATTTTTAACCTCACTAAAATACTGGTACTATCCTCAGAGATGTTGGTGAAAAATTATTGAGATGATGGATATAAAAGCAATTTTTGCAATAATGAAAAAGCTACTGAATTTCATTAAGGATCTGAATTTCCAGAGGCAGAGAATATGTCCAGTACTGTTATTTCCGTACATGGTGCCTGGCCCAGAATTATATTTCAACATATGTTTATAGATCATACCAACCAGAAGGTATAATTCTAATGTGAATAACAATGTTTAGAAATCTGAGGAAAAAAAGGATATTCTTTTCCAAAATTCATAACAAAGGAGAAGTCTACTTGGCTTCAATGGAAAACTAGACTTCATCTTAACTACAGAAACATTTCTAGGGATTCAATAGCCCTTTCAATGAAGAGTTTAAAAAAAAAAAGAGTATTATTGGCTTTTAAGTCACTATTTAAATACTTAAGATTCTTATTCTATGTCTATGCATTCACTTATTTCATAAGTTTCTGAACCTCATCATCATAAATGACAGCTGCAATACCTTTAGAATTAACAAGCCAAGCATATTGTCAGTGTATTCATTTGCTGCTTTAAAAGCTGTTATTTTATCTGCATCTGAAAGATACCAAAGAATCCCATTAGAGGCAAAGCAATTTTCCTATTGTTATATATTTTTCCTAGAATCAAATAATGTGCCAAATACAGCGCAGTAAATGGAATGAAGCAAACACTTGCTGAACCACTACTATTTCAGGGACTCTGCTGAGTACTGTACGTAAGTTACCCTCATCAACAGGCCTGCGTAGAGCCACACTACCACAGTTACAGTTGACATTCATTCTCTCTGAACTGTGAGGTTCTCTTCTCTAAAAAAACTAAAGCTCTGGAGCCATTCCATAGGGCTATTAAGATAATGTGTATAAAGGTAAAATGTAGAATGGGTGAAGCACTTAGCAAGTTGAGTAATCTTTAGAGTTTTAATTTCTGAAATAGTCTATTGAAATTTATAAGACCTATTTTTAAAATACAAATTTGAGTTTCTGAAAATGACTTTCACTTTAATGAATTTTCTCTCTCTCTCTCTCTCTCTGTGTGTGTATGTATATATATATATATATATATATATATATAATATTGCATTTTAGGTTTTGGGGTACATGTGAAGAATATCCAAGATTGTTGTGTAGGTACATACATGGCAATGTGGTTTGCTACCTTCCTCCCTGTCACCTATATCTGACATTTCTCCCCATGTTATCCGTCCCCAACTCCCCACCCCCCGCTGTCCTTTAACTTCACTCTGCTCCGTAATTTGTGTCCTGAGGACAGGTTACATTCTATTCCCATACCCAATTTTAGCTCTTCAAATAACAGGGCCATAAATAATAGTCTGGGCCCTCAGTTTTGAACAGAGCTAAAATAAGAATGAAGACCATGCCATTGAATATACAAATTTAATTAAGAAAGAAGAATTTTAATAGATACTTAAATTTTATCTGTGTTATAGAACTATTTTGTGAAATATCTAAGGAACTTGCTTGTGTTAAATTCCATGGGGAAACAGAATTATATGTCCCTAATTATTATTTCAAGAGCTTTTAAAAAATTGCCTAAAATCTAGAGGGTAACATTGTAAACCTTCTAGACTGAAAGAAAAGGCAGCAAAAGCAGCAAAGTCATACTGACACAGAAATATTTATTATTTGCCAGACACAGGTACTTAACATAGAGGAAAAAGAATGTTCCTTTGTGAAAACTAATTCATAGGAAATAGGCTCATAGAAAACCAGGTGAGATTTTCACATCTTCCTCCCCTAGATGAGCAATGAGGCCAAAATACGGTATGTACCTCTAGGATTTTTCTTTCTCTCTCTGTGATAGAAGCTGCAGTAGTTCTTGATGAATTGAGGAAACAATATAAAGTCTGTGTTTCCATCCTCATTCAAGAAGGGAATACCCCTGAATATAAAGCATTTAACAAAATCCCAGAAAAGAAAGCAGAGCTAAACTAAGGAAAAAGGAAGTAAAGAAAAACTTGGTCTACTATATATTACAACAGATAGAAGCCTGAATAGAATATTCATGTTTAGCATAAGTAGGTAGAGGGAGAAAGGGAGGGAGGGAGACAGACAGGAAGGGAGGAGGGGAAAAAAATAAAGTAGGGATGAAGAAAGGAAGAAATAGAGAAGAGAGAGGGAGAAACTGAAGAAAAGAAATAATGAAAAGAGATTGAGAATAACACACACATTAAGATTTAACAGTTCTAACTTTTTGTGCCGTAGAACCTTTGGAAGTCTATGGGCCTTTTTTTGGATAATATTTTCAAGTGCATAAAATAACATTCATAAGGTTGTAAAGGAAACCAGTGATACTAAAAATGCAGTTATCAAAAGATTAAAACAATAAATTTGGTATACCAAAATATATATGCTTCTCTATTAGTCCACTGTAGAGCTGAGTGCCCTACAGGGTCATGGGGTGAGCCTTATGCTGTGCTGAGGCACAGGATCTGAGAAATAAAGAGACAGGACACAGAAGTACAAAGAAAATGCAGCTGGGCTCTAGGGGCCACGCCACCTATAAGCGGCGAGCAGCTGGCAAGGCGAGGTGAGGCGAGGCCCTGAATGTCCAGAAGCATGAGTATTTATTGTGTATAGGTTAGGGGGTAGGGCAGTGAGTGAAATCATCTTTAAGGAAAGTGATAGGGTCGTGAGCAATAAAACATAGGGTCCACCCCCATTAGGTCAACTAGGCCAGGAGGTGGACAGCGCGCAGCAAGGGCCCCGCTCCCATGAAGGCAAGGGCCCTGTTCCCATGAAGACAAGGGCCGTGTGCAGTAAGGGGTCCACCCCCATTAGGTCACCGAGGCTTGAAGGTGGGCTGTGCGCAGTGAAGAGGGTGCAGTGTGCGATACTTCTATCTATGGGAAACAACTTCTAAGAAGATTTATGGGAGGATGCTTTAAGTCACATAGCAGTGACAGAGCTGTCAAGGTTACTGCCACCTTCTGGCAGCTTCCAGTGGATTCTATGGGGAGATGCTTTTCAAGTAGCACAGTAGCAGAGCTGATAAAGTTCACAGTCACCAAGGTGGATTGCTGTTCTGAGGGCAGCCTTCCACAAGAACTGGAGCAAGGTCCTACAACTCCTTTATCAGGAGGAGTGGCTCTCGCCCCAAGCCTGCCATGCAGCGGGTATCTTTACGATACTGAACACTGCCGCCTGGGCCATGGATTCTTGTCCTGGTATAACTGTTTTTCCCTTAATTCATGCTCTGCACTGTATCTGCTCTAGGCATTTCTCAGATTATAAGCTGCTTATTCCTTAATTCATGCTCTGTACTGTGTCCACTCTAGGCATTCCTCCGATTATGAACTAAGATATAATTATAGGCATATATGTAGGGAAATATTCTTTAGGCACTCATACTATCAACTATTAATGATTATATAGAGAGGATTATATAAAGGGATTCTTCAAGCCCTAATTCTATAAACTAATATATGATTATATAAAGAATTATATAAAAGGAAATAGCTGAGTAGTAACACTATAAAGTGAGATATTCCTCAAGCTCTAACTGTGCCAGGGCTCTGCTTATCTCTCATTCCTCAGTGCCTATATGGAGGGTTACCCACAGTCCACTAAAGAACAATATAAAATGGTGTCTTAGTCCCTTCTTACACTGCTATAAAGAAATGCCAAAGACTGTGTAATTAACAAAAGAAAGAGGTTTAATTGACTCACAGAGCCCCAGGCTGGGGAGGCCTCAGAAAACTTACAATCATGGCAGAAGCCGAAACAGGAGCCTTTTACACAGGGCAGCAGGGAGACGGTGTGAGTGTGTGAAAGAGGAACTGTCTAACACTTATAAAGTCATCAGATCCCATGCGAACTCACTCCCTATCAGGGGAACAGCGCAGGGAACCACCCACATGATCCAACTATCTCCCTCAGGTCCCAACCTCCACATGGGGATTATGAAGATTACAATTCAAGATGAGATTTGGGTAAGGACACGGAGCCAAACCATATCAAATGGTAGATAGGATAACTATCATAGTTCAAAGTAGCAAGGAACATAAAAACATTTCAAAATATCAGCAGCTATTAGAATACAAAGTGAAAGTATTTGTGATTTCCATTTGTGATAAGGTCACAGGTACTGCTAATACTACTGAAGGATGTTGCCTAAATTCATAATTAGAAGACCTGCTACATTTCAGTTAGAGATTAATGAACTTAAAGATGCAGTTTTTTCTATCCCGGTTCCTATAACCTGAAAATCATATTCAAGAGAATGCAAATGGAGGCTTTTGATTAAAGAGTTTTTAAAAATTATTACTGTCTTCATTAAAAGTTCTATATTCAAAAAGTTTGCTACTCATGAAAGGAAAATAAAAGACTATTTTGCCACTTGAAGGGCAACACAGGTCGGTTACCTTGAGGGGTGCCACTATAAGACTGAGGTCGGAATTTCATTACATGGCAGTTTAGATTGCTGCAGCTTTGGGTGGCCCTTGTTTTGTTTTGGTTTGTTTGCTGTAATCTATGCAATGGGGACAAGACAGCTACCTCACAAGGATTGCTGATGTTGCTTCTGGCACATAAATGGATTCTCAAGAAAGGTCTGCTTGCTTCCTTTTGCATTCCTGGAACACCTGAACACAAGGAGACCTCTGGACCAGCCTATTTTGTAATAAAATCTATGCCCCTCGTCACGAGGGATAAAAATGTGAGGCTTGATTGATGCAAATTCATCTTCAGGACTAAAAAATTTTTAAAAATAAGGTTTTAGCAATTTCAGATAGCACTGGACATTTACTTCCTAAATGCTAACATGTTATCTTTCTAGAGAAATGAATTTTTATAGGCTTTAACTTTTTCTGAATAAAAAATTATGTTTAGATTTTGAATGTGATTACTTATATCCAAAAAGATCTTTAAAATGCTGACAGAAACACTTAAAGTCTAAGGCTGAATGAGTTCCAGTATTCATTAAAATAACTGGAGAAGAGGTGTTGAAAGGACTGCTTCTTGTTTCTGTAACTGTGTACAAGCCTTTTAAAGTTAGGAATGGGGGATAAACTCAAGGGCTTAAGAATAATTCTCAATTTGGCAAGGGAATTTCCTTGAGGCAGAAGATAGTAGCCTGGAGTGTATTAATGGATTTATGAAAGTAGTTACATCATTGTGGTTTGGGAAATGATTTTAAAGCTTAGCAAAATGTGAAATTAATTTTTTATTTTCTTGCCCCAGGTTCCTCTTTAAGTCTCTGTGCTACCATTTTATATATATATATTCTATGCTTTCCTTTTGCTGGAAAAATGTTGCTCCTCTTTCCAAATATTTATTCTTCCAAATATTTATCGAGTCTCTCTCATGTGTCAGACACTGTAATAGTAATTTGGAATACCAAGTGGAATAGACAATGGTCATTTCTGTCAATGGGCTTAATGGGGCAGATGGTGCACATCAAAAATAATGTCAATATTGCTAAGTAGTGCTGCTATAGAAATAGCGAGCCCACAGGTCAGAGCGTCAGTCCATGGAAAAAGCACAAGGGTCTGCTTGAGAGGTCAGTGAAATTCCTTCTGGAGGGGCAGATGCTTAAGATGATACATGACTGATTAGTAGCATTTCACCACGTACAAAGATGGGAAGGGAAATGGCCTGGGCCAAGTGAAGGAGGCATGACACAGTGGGGTCTTTGGGCACTTGTAATGAAGTCAGGAGGGCCGGTGCAGAGCAGGTATCAGGTGCTGCTGAAGAGGGACTTGCTGAATTGGAAAGGAGGTGAATGCTGGGGCCATGAGCACATAACTGAGTTCTCAGTGGAAACATTGTGCATGACAGAGTTCAATCCTTGACTTTGCGGACAGCAGGCCATTGATGCAAAGTAATTTCAAAGATAGGCCATTACCTCAAACTTCAGAAAATAATTCCAACATTATGCCCAAATCAGTGCAACAAGTAATGCAGGACTGAAAGGCAACCAATGCCACCCAGGGTATTGGGTGGTGTTTAAGAAATTGTGCTCTAGATTCTGAGGGAGGTGGGTTCAAGGACCAGCTTTAGCAGCTATGTGGCCTTAAAAATTTATTTTGTGGTCCTGATCCTCAATTTCCTCAGCTGTAAAATGAGGATGGTAACAACACTGCCAACCTCATAAGAAATCTTGGAAGGCCTAAATAAGAAATGCTTAGCATAGCGCCTGGCAGAGACAGAAACACTCAATAAACATTAGTGATTGTTTTCATTGTCTGTCAAGAAATTGCAAATCACTCAAGAAAAAGCAGAATTCAAGAAGATTATGTTACAAGCTGGTATCACATATACGATACGTGGTATCAATCATGTTTTTGAAGCTATCAATGAAGAAAACTTAGGCATGCCATCTGAGTTTTCTCTTTCTCTTTCTCTTTCTCTCTCTCTCTCTCTCTCTCTCACACACACACACACACACACTCTCACACTCACACTCCAAACTACTGAGTAGTGAAATGAAGGAAATCCACACCAGTACAAACTGGATTAATAAAATGGTTATTTTGTTTATAAATTTTCATACATTATGTTAACATTTTATTAAATATCTTCTTCAGTATTTCTGTTAAGATGAAACAAAAAGGATGATATCACGGTTTAGATCTTTTAAATATTTAGTAGCTTTAGTTCAAATTCACTTCAGTTTATTTAATTGGCACAATTTTATTTTCCTCTCCTTACATGAAACATCCAAGAAATGCATTACTCAAAGTAATTTCATTACTGGAAGAATATTCATTACAATGTTTATAAAGTCCTGTGCTTTGATGTAATTTGAACTTTGTTCAAAAGCTTTCAGAGCTAAAGATCCTCCAATTCCAAAGCCGTAAAAACTGTAAAACTCATTCCTCACCTTTGTTTCTAAAAGATCAGTTATGCTTTTTCATAGGTGAGAGGTCTGTTGTAACTCCCAACCCAATTTCAGATGTAGATGAATTGGAAAGAAAGCCCTGAGAAGCTGCTTTCAACATTGGCTCCTTGAGGAAATCTCCATATCTCCCCTACTCCCTCCTGTCTCCTTATTTGTAGCCTATGAGACAGAGTAGGAAGAATTTTTACAAATCTCTTTCAACAAAATATGGTGAAATTAGAGTGCAGCCAGGTAAGGTGGCTGCCTGAAGACATTCAACTTCAGAATGGCCAGGACAAATCCCAGACACCAGCACTCTGCACTGAATAACCATCCCTATATCACCAACACTTTCTTCCCACCGATGAAGCAAAAGCACATCTACTTACATTTCCTTTCCTAACACATCTTTATAGACAAACACTAAAGGTCAGAGCTCTTTTTCCAAGATCAAAAGGATACCTTACATTGCCATTGAAAAAGAATTGAGGAGGCACACGATGTAGTTATAACCTGTGACAGGTGGTCAGCATTCAGGGGAAGGATTAAGCAGTGGTTGAGAGCCCAGGCGCCACAACCTGTTAATCAACCCCAATTCCTAAATTGTTCTCTCATTCTTAAAGGAGGATGACACTACTTTCCTGATAGGAATGCTGTAAAATTTTAACATAATATTTTATGTAAACGCCTTATCGCAAGTACTGACATGAGCATCATCAACAGTAGCAAATGAATGGGTGCTGACGATAGCGATTGTAGTAGTGGTGGTAGAGAAGTTATTGTGGCCACAGAACAGTAATGGAAGAAGCGGAGGCTGTTGAAGTAATCATAGTAGTGACAGTGGTGGCAGTCACAGAGGCAGTAATAATATTGTTATTTTCAGTGGTGACAGCATTGTTAACACAATAATTAAGAATTTTTTTTACTCAGTTTAACTTTACTGTCTCTCTTCTTTTAATTAATGCAATTTCTCCCAAGACTTCTCTATTTTCTCCCCTCCAGTTCATCTGACTATGGATTCAGTCCAATCCATTCTGTTCTAGGGGTATTTAATCTTATTTTATCTGTCAAAAGCAAACTCATAAACAAAGACCCATGTTTGCCGTTTTTGACCAAGGGGCTCATCCAGACAGGTTGATGTTGGTTGAAGACCAGATTACCTCCAATCATGCAAAGGCATTTCTGAGAAAGAGCAGCACTCAACCCTTTCAAGGAAAAGAGGAGAATAGCAAACTGGTTGTATTAGTCTTGTTTTCACACTGTTATAAATACCTGAGACTAGGTAATTTGTAAAAGGAAGAGGTTTAATTGACTCACATTTCTGCACGGCTGGGGAGGCCTCAGGAAACTTACAATCATGGTGGAAGACAAAGGAGAAGCAAGTAGCTTCTTTACAAGGTGGCAGGAAAGAGAGAATGAGAAGGAAGAAGGTCCTCTTGTAAAAAAAAATCAGATCTCGTGAGAACTCACTCACTATTGCGAGAACAGCATGGGAAACCTATCCCCATGATCCAATCACCACCCACCAGAACCCTCCCTCAACACATGGGGATTATTAAGATTACAATATGAGATGAGATTTGGGTTGGGACGCAGCCAGGCCATATCACGGGGCTAGAGAAAAGCCTGAGCCACCTCAGGCTACTTGCTGGGAAGCAGTTTTGCTCAGTTCTGTCAACTTGTATTTATACAAGAAGCAGCCCTTCAGGTTAGGAAGTGAAGCAGACATCTGCTGCATTTGACACATGGATGACCTCTTCCTTGAACATCATTCCTTGATATCCTATGGCATTATCTTCTCTCAGCTCCCTCCTCACACCCTTTCTTATATACCTTCTTTATGGTTCTTGTTCTCTGCTCATCTGCTAAACAAATGTTGAAGCTCCAGAGATTTTTTTTCTCAACTTCCTCTTTCATCAATTTTTCATCCTAGTTGATCATTTCACAGTTTTAAATTTTTATTATAGGAAACTGTCAAATCTCAATCTTTAACCCAAAAACTCATTAAAATTTCAGACTAGTGGATGCAGCTGTCCCATGTACACACCTGGCATCTCTGATATGGATTAAATGGTCTGTTGACAAATGATACACCAAGCTACCTCTATCCTTGCATCTATTCAATGGTGTAAATATCCACAGAAAATGATCCTTGAGTAATGGACTTTATATTACACAAATGAATTGTAGAAAAACATTATCTATAGATAGGTGATACATACTTATAAAGCACACTGTTAAGAACCGTGCAGCCAGACTGCTTATCTCTGCCCAGCTCTTCCACTACCATGGAGACTACAAGCAAATCTCTGAAACCATCTGTGCCTCAACATTCTCATCTGTAAAATGGTGATGATAATTACTGCTTTCTCAAAGAATTGTTGTGACTATTAAATGAATTAATGTATATAAAGTTCTTAGGAGAGTCCACAGCATCTAGTAATCATTGCTACTTATAAGGTCAGAAACAGGCATTATGTTTGAAGTCATCAGAGTAATCTTAGTGATATGGTTTGGACCTGTGTCCCACCCAAATCTCACCTTAAATTGTAATAGTCCCCACGTGTTGTGGGAAGGACCCAGTGGGAGGTAAGTGAATCATGGGGGTGGGCTTCTCCTATACTGTTTTCCAGATGGTGAGTAAGTCTCACGAGATCTGATGGTTTTATAAAGGGGAGTTCCCCTGCACGCACGCTCTTGCCTGCCGCCATGTAAGATGTGCCTTTGCTTCTTCCTTGCCTTCTGCCACAATTGTGAGGCCTCCCCAGCCATGTTTAACTGTGAGTCCATTAAATCTCTTTTTTTTAAGTGAATCATCCAGTCTCATGTATGTCTTTAATAGCAGTATGACAACAAACTAATACACATAGCAATATGGTTTGGACATTTGTCCCCTCCAAATCTCATGTTGAAATGTAATCTTCAGTGTTGAGGTGAGCCTGGCAGGAGCTGTTTGGGTCATGAGGACAGCTCCCTCATGGTAATGAGTAACTTCTTGCTCTGTCAGTTTGTGGGAGAGCCGGTTGTTTAAAGGCGACTCGTACCTCCTCCTCTCTCTCTTGCCATGCAACTTGCCTGCTCTTTTTCATCTTCCTCCATGACTAATAGCTTCCTGGCCCTCACTAGAAGCCAAGCAGTTGCTGGTGTCATACTTGCACAGCCTGAAGAACCATGAGCCAAATTAACCTCTTTTCGTCATAAATTACCCAGCCACAAGTATTCATTTATAGCAACAAAAATGAACTCATACACATAGTCATCATAGTAATAGTGAATGACTGAAGGAATGAACATGTAAAGGATGCACTAAGAGAACCAGGAGGCTGACAGAGAATCGGAGGAAGGGCAGAAACAGAAGAAAAAACAAGATTTGGATGAAGAAAAATAGGTTTTATAGGCCCACACATTCTGACAGGACGATAATATGCATGACAAATTACTAGAAGGGAATCTTGCTTCAGCATTATCGTGGCTGGCGGCATTGTGCTTCATGAGAAATTTCCTTTTACATTTTCATCTCCGGAGAAATTACGGCCGGCCCTCATGAATCAGCTTCAAAGTCAGGCTGAACTTGGGGCGATGCTGTTGCTGAAGAGGTGAGGCCTGCCTTTCCCGCACCCTGGAGTGTGTGTGGCTCATCCTCACTGTGCTGTCCTTCTGACCTCAGAAGCATCCCTGAGCCTTCCACTTGTCAGAGAACCCTCGGGGGTCCCTGCTTGAGGTCAGACCCAGCAACTGGGAGAAATGAAGCTTTTGACACATAATCCCTTCACCTCCTACAATGGAAATTGCAGCGTGATTGTGAAGGCAAATGAGGTAATTCCTGCAGAAGCATTTTGCAAGGAAGCTCTCATTTTGTGAGACCTTGTGTTTTGTTCTTGTGTAAGAATTTTCAAAGTTCTTTCCTGTTGGTTTAGGAATAAAATTAGTATAGACTAATGAGAAAGAGCTTATAATAAACCCTTCCTGGAGGAGTATGAAAGAAGCTACATTTTTTAATAAAATTAAAAGCTAACATCTAAAAATGACTTATTTATAGTGTTTCCTTTCATCAAGCTATGGTTTCCCTTTGGTAGCCCTCATTATGCTCTAACCTGAGTTTAGTGTTTTCACCTGAATTTAAAATTTGAGAATGCCACATCTCTGCTTACAACCTTCACTGGCTGTCTGGTGGATTTCATCCTGACAATAGGCTGCAAACTCGGCCCAACCTACTTAGCTGAATCCAATTCTCTCTCAACTACTTGTCTTCAACTCTGAGCTCTGTGTTTACTCAACTGCTTGCAATTCACATCGAGGATATTCTCTAGGTTTGATATATTTGGGAAGTAAAAACTACAGGATGCCCAGTTAAATCTGAGATCAGATAAACAATGAATATCTTTTTAGTATAAGTATGCCCCAGACAGACTTAATACCTAGGTGAGAGGTTCACATGTTTACCTGTGTAACAAATCTGCATGTCCTGCACATGTATCCCAGGAGTTTAAAAAAAAAAAAAAAGTAGGCCCCATGCAGTATTTGGGACATACTGACACTAAAAGTTATCTGTTGTTTATTTAAAGTTCAAATGTTAAAATGTGATAGGGTATTCTGTATCTGGCAAACTCAGCCGCTCTGACCCCACAGACTGGCCTTCAGAACACACCTAAGTGAACACATCTTTCTCCCTTTTTGGTCCACCTAAGTCTGGTTTTATGGCTTTTTTCCATGGGCTTCTTCATCCCCCTGTGTTTACCCTTTTTATAGAACTTACCACCCTAGTTGCAATCATCTCTTTACTTCTAAAACTCGATTATTAGAAGACAAATTCCAAAAGGTTAGGGCTTATGTTTCATTCATTGTATCCCCAAAGCTTAAAAAAGGGGAGCACAGTGTAGCCATTGATCAATATTTAGTTATTAAATGAATAAAAAGAAATTCATTGTTTACAAAGTACTTTTCACAACTCAGCATGTTATCTGTAGTCATGTACCACTTAATGACAGGAATATGTTCTGGGAAATGTGTCGTCAGGCAATTGTGTTATTGTACAAACGTCCTAGTGTACTTAAACCTAGATGGCGTAGCTTGCCACACACCTAGGCTGTGTGGTTACAGCCTGTTGCTCGTGAACTATAAGCCTGTGTAGCATGTGGCTATACTGAATACTATAGTCAACTGAAATGCAAAGGGAATATTTGTAAAAATCCAAACATAGAAAAGGAATATGGTATAAAAGATAAAACATGGTACTCTGTATAGGGCATTCACCATAAATGGAACTTGAAGGACTGGAAGTTGCTGAGTGAGTCAGTGAATGAATGCTGAGTGAATGTGAAGGCCCAGGATATTATTGTATACTACTGTAAACTTTATAAACACTGTACACTTAGACTATATTAAATTTATTTTTTAAATTGTCTCTTTCTTCAATAATAAATTAACCTTAACTTACTGGATGACCATCATTGTCTATCTTCTCTGTCATTGACCAAAATGTTATTCGGAGTATGACTTATTTCTATAGCGTATATGTGGAAAGAGGCTTTCTGTCCCAAATTAATCCAAGGGGATCTGTTTAAGTACCAGTCCAAGTACATTTCAACCCTAATCAAAATCTTCCAATGGCTTGCCATTCTATCTCAAATGGATTCACACCTTTCCATGGCTTACAAGTCCCAGTGTAACTTAACTCTGGCTATAATCTCAGTGTCATTTGTGGTGTTCCTCTCTACGCTCATTGCCCACCTGTAGCGCTGACATCCTTGCTGTCCAGGACTGTTCTAATCAAAGCTCTGCCTTGGGACCCTTATAATTCCCTCTGCCTGGAATCTGTTTTTCAGGTATAGGCAGGGGTCCTTGCCTCACTGTCTTTAGGCTGGAGCGTTTCCTCATGAGAAAAGCCTTCCTGGCCTCCCTCTCTAAAGTAGCACCCTTGTCATGATCCATGCCCTCATCCCACTTAAGTTCTCTTTAAAGTATTCATTCTTATGTGATGTTTTACTGTGTTTTACGTACTGGCTTACTTACTCTTCTTTTAGAATATAAGTTCTATGAAGACAGGGACTTTGTCTTTTCCCTGTATACTCAGCACCTAGAACAAAGCCTGGAATGTATCAATGCTGAATGAATACCTGTGGAAGAAGGCAGGCAGGCAGGCAAGTGGGCAGGTAGGTAGGTAGGTGGGCGGGTGGGTGGTAAGGTGGACAGGCAGGCCTCTCTTTCCGTGTACTCTGGAGTCTGAAATCTATTTTCTCATAAATGGAGACTTAAAATATGTGTGTTACATAGAAAGGACTATGTTGCTTTACATTTACTCTAAGGTATACATGAGTAAAATTAAAACCTTCCAGAAAGCAATGTCTTCAGAGATGGTGGAGGGGGCCTCTTGTTACCTAAGTGTTGGAGTTAGTGTACAGAAGGAATAAAACCCACAACTGGAAGAGAATGTTGATTAAAGGAGTGGATGATGAAATAAGGGATAAACCATGGTTTCTGTAAATGTTGGTTCACTTTTAACCTTGTATTTTTCCTGTATGATCCCCCCCAACCTCCACTACCAACAATGCTGTGCAGACATCTTTAATTGCCTACCCAACATCCATTCCAACTTTCTCCCTTGTTAATAAAACCCATTTTTGACAGAGTTGGGAGGTAAAAATGTGCCCAGCCTTAATCTATGAATCATGAATTGATCTAATCCAAGGGTCAGTAAGCTTTTATTGTGAAAGACTACATGGTTAACATTTTAGGATATGTAGGCCATGTGATTGTTGTCTCAACTCCTCAGTTCTGTTGTAGTACAAATGCAGTCATAGAAAATATTTATATAGAAAAATGAGTGTAGATATGTCTCAATGAAACTTTATTTATAAAAACAAGCAAAGATCAGATGGTTGTAGATATGTTGTGTTGCCTCCGAGACCTCTGTTCTGTTCCATTGGTCTATATCTCTGTTTTGGTACCAGTACCATGCTGTTTTGATTACTGTAGCCTTGTAGTATAATTTGAAGTCTGGTAGTGTGATGCCTCCCGCTTTGTTCTTTTTGCTTAGAATTGACTTTGACCTAAACCATTTTGTTCCTTATATTCTAAGGCTCCCATTAACTAGAAACAGGTGTTTGCTTGTTTGTTTGTTTGTTTTTTACTGAAAATAAGACAGGTAGATCTAATAGCCAGGATGGAATAAAGACACAAGATGGTTTCAGGGGAAATTTTGCTTTCCTGACAGAAGAGGAGGAGTGACACATTTCTGCTTTCTTTATTTCTTCCCTGGCTTTCCAAAAAATGTGACTAGAGCTGCATCAGCCACTATCAGACCATAATAAGGGAAATGATAAGAGAATAGCTGAGTCTCAGCCCTGATATCATTGCATCCTTGAATCATCAGCAACCAGCGACCTCCACAGCTCTTCAAATGTGAGAAAAGTAAACACTTACGTATTAAGTCCACCCCAGTTTGGTTTTTGATTACTTTTGGGCAGATGTATTCCTGATTAATAAAGACACACGCAGAGATGACACGCATATCAGCACACACACACTCGCACACACTGGCATGAACTGGCAGGAGCACAGGTCCTGAAGCACAGTGCCCAGAGAGTTAACAGTTAACAGAGTTAAAGAGTTAATCACTGTTAACTCTTTCCCAGGTATGTGCTCATCTCTCCTTTATGCTTTCTGTTCTGCCTTATTATTGCTATAATTGTAAACAACAATGAACATTTTTTTTTTCATTTTAGGAAGACAGGGAATACATTTTAATTGCTTGAGCACTATCTGTTGACATGCTCACAAGAACTAACTTATTCCCTAAAAATTCCACATGAGTGTATGAAGAAAAAAAAGGAAAATTTGAAGATCTGGTGACAGGGAAGGGGAGGAAGGTACCAGACAGAATAACCAGTCACCTGGAAGCCAAATTGACAGGGAAAGCAGCTCTGTGGGATCCTCCTCACTCAGACCTCTTAGGAGAGAGAGTCAGAACCCCTCACATTTTGTCCATCTCCATTTCTATTATTTTACTAGAAAGACACTTGGGGAAGTTTTAAATTCTTCTTTTTGCATAATAGAATCTATTAGGAGTTAAATTGTGCCTCTGCGCCCTGAAGAAAGAAGTATTGAAGTACCAATTCTGAGTGCCTCACAATATGACCCTATTTCGAAAGGGCCATTGCAGCTGTACATTAAGATGAGGCCACACTGGAGTAGGCTGCACTCCCGACCCAATATGTTGGGTGTCTATAAGACCGCTGTGTAAAGACTCGGAGACACACAAAGAGGACACCATGTTAACAATGAAGGCAAAAATTGAAGTTATGCATCTGAAAGCCAGGGAATGTCACAGATTGTCCGCAAACCACTAGAAGCTAAGATTAGGCAAGGAAGGATTTCCCTACAGTTTCAGAGGGAGCGTGGCCCTGCTGACGCCTTGATTTCAGAGTTCCAGCTATCAGAACTGTGAGACAGTAAGTTTCTGTTGTTTTTGCCACCCTGTTTGTGGTGCTTTGCCCTGGCAGCCCCAGGACACCAATCCAGCATCTTTTTCATTATTTTTCTCAAGGATAAAAATAATTGCTAAGCAACTTTCTGAAACACTTAGATCTCTAGAAATTCATTTTCTAAGCAACCTTGTGAAATAGGACAAATAATATGTGTCATTTTTTTAAATAAGAAACTGTAGGTACGAAAAAGCTCTTGACTATCTCAACGATCTCCCATTGCCCTATTTGCTTTTTTGCATCATAGCACTATTTGCATGTATCTTTTTTCATCTGTTTACAAATTTGTTTTATTTAATTTCGAGGAGGAAAAAGAGTTTATTGGTCTGCTTATTGCTGGATCTCTAGTTCCTAGAATAGCACCTGGCACATGGTTCACAGTATACACATTATCTCAGGCATTTTCTTTGAGTACTTTTCACATTTTATTCTCCTACTATTTAAGAAAAAAATGTTACCCATGATTTACATATGGAAAATTAATGCTCAATGGGTATGCACGATTTGCCAAAAACTACACAGTCAAGAAATAGCAAAATTAGTCAGTCTTCACCAAGCAATTCTCAAAAATTGGTTGTGCATTGCAAAATTCCATGGAGCGAAATTTGGCAATATCTACCAAAATGCCTCGAACAATTACCCTTTGATCCAGCAAATCCATTCTATAAATGTATTTCAAATATACACAAGCAAATAGGAAAAGAGAATGACCAAAGACTACTCATGGCAACACTATTAATAATAATAAAAGCTGAGAAACAACCTAAGTGTTCAACAAAAGGGGGCTGGTTGAATGAATTTACTCTAGTAAACTATGGAATATTGTCCACCTATAAAAACGGATGAGAAAGATCTCTATATACTGCCATGGACTGATCTGCAAGATGTTTTAAACAAAGAAGCAAGATAAATTGCATACTAAAAAGGATCATTTTTATTTAGGCAAGGAAAGACTATAAATAAATATAGATGCATATTTGTATGCATGCATAATTGGTTTATATTTTAAAAATTAAAAATTGATGGAAGTAAAACTAAAAAAGTATTAAATACAAGGGATCGGGTGCTGGTGGCTCATGCCTGTAACCCCAGCACTTTGGGAGGACAAGGTGGGTGGATCACCTGAGGTCAGGAATTCAAGACCAGCCTGACCAACATGGAGAAACCCCATCTCTACAAAAATAACAAAAAATTAGCTGGGTGTGGTGGTGCATGCCTGTAATCCCAGCTACTCTAGAGGCTGAGGCAGGAGAATTGCTTGAACCCAGGAGGCGGAGGTTGCAGTGAGCAGAGATTGTGCCATTGCACTCCAGCCTGGGCAACAAGAGCAAAACTCCATGTAAAAGAAAAAGAAAAAGACAATGAAGTTAGGGAAAGGAAATAAGAAGCTAGAATTCTCAGAATGCCCCTTGTTTTATTCTTTTTTCATAGACTCATGTAAATGTTTACACATTTAAAAACAAAATTATAATCCCTGAAAATAAAACAAAAACAAAAACATAAGTTATACTGTATGTAAAATTGGTGGCATGAACATTTTTTGAAGTATTTTATTTAACACTTTTAAATGCAGTATTTTTAGCTCAGTCATTGTGGAAAGCAGTCTGGCAATTTTTCAAAGAACTTAAAACAGAATTACCATTCAATCTAGACATCCCACTATTGAGTACATACCCCCAAAAATATAAATTGTTCTACTATAAAGATACATTCACACATATGTTCATTCACAATAGCAAAGGCATATCAACTTCATTGCCCATCAGCAGTAGACTGGATAAAGAAAATGTGGAGGCCAGGCACGGTGGCTCACACCTGTAATCCTAGCACTTTGGGAGGCTGAGGCAGGCGGATCACAAGGTCAGGAGATCGACACCATCCTGGAAAACATGGTGAAACCCTGTCTTACTAAAATACAAAAAATTAGCTGGGCATAGTGGCATGCACCTATAGTCCCAGCTGCTTGGGAGGCTGAGGCAGGGGAATCACTTGAACCTGGGAGGCAGAGATTGCAATGAGCTAAGATCACGCCACTGCACCCCAGCCTGGTGACAAAGCAAGACTCTGTATCAAAAAAAAAAAAAAAAAAAAGAAAGAAAGAAAAAAATGTGGAATACACCACGGAATCTTATGCAGCCATATAAAAAGAATAAGATCATGTCCTTTGCAGCAACATAGATGAAGCTGGTAGCCATTATCTTGTGCAAACTAACATAGAAACAGAAAACCAAATACCATATGTTCTCTCTTACAAGTGGGTGCTGAACACTGAGCACATATGGACACAAAGTATCAATAGACACTGGGATCTACATGAGGGTAGAAGGTGGGAGGAAGGTGAAAATAAAAAAATTACCCTGTTGGGTGCTATGCTTATTACTTGAGTAATGAAATAATCTGTACAGGAAACCACACAACACACAATTTACCCATGTAACAAACACATGTATCCCTGAATCTAAAATCAAGGTTAAAAATAAATAAAATAAAATTCAGTATTTTGACTGTACTTTCCTACGGGGATCAACCGTAAAACAAAAACAAAACCTGCAAAGACATCTTAATCCAAGTTCATCAATCTTTTTATTAGTGATAAAATCAGTATTAATGTTAGGAATGAAAGTGTTAAACATATTCAAGAATGAAAAAAGAAGTGTTAAGCAAAAATGTTGCATTGTAACTTTTGGATTGGGAATATGCTATTAAGTCATAATTTCTATCTCTGTCTACTGACATAGCCTTAAATCAATGACAAGAAAACCTCTAAGTGCCCAAATTGTGTTCTCTAAATACTTGAAATGAACAAAGGATTCTTGGGGAAATGGAAAATGCACTCTCTTGGTTTAAAATGTACAAGATAAACCCTGAATAATTTTAGTGCCAGAAAACAAAAACTCTATTGCATGTCAGGTACAGTGGTTCACACCTATAATTGCAGCACTTTGGGAGACCAAGGCAGGAGGATAGTTTGAGTCCCAGAGTTCAAGACTAGCTCTTGACAAAAACACACAAGGATACAACTTAATGGGTTTTTCATTAGTCACAAATGGCATCATTTAAATATCAAAAGGAAATGAATGACAGCAATGTGGTTGAAACATGCATACCCAACAATTCATTAATTCACAATAATATTTTTAAAAAACCTAATTGGTTTTCTTAAATAGTAGCAAACCAATCTTCTCAGTATATTGTAAATTAGTTAATAAAGGGAAAAAACAGTTATTTAACTTGTTTTCTATGTCCAAAATTTATTTTAAGGTAGCTAGTTGAGGAAGAAAAGTTATTATTTAAGGAAGAATTTCATCTAATAAATACAGAAAGAATGATCTTAAATCACCATTTTGTAACCCTTAATGACAAGAGGTCTAAGCAATAATTATCAATGGCTGCTGAAGCCATGAATATGAAAGATGAGTGAAGAACTTTATAACAGATGAATCAGGCTGACAATCCCTGCATTCATGTGTATTAATGTTAGTTCTCCGTTACTGCTCTAACAAATATTGCAAATTTAGCAACTTACAACCACACAAATTTATTATTTCATGGTTGTGAGGTGCAAAGTGTGGGTTAGCTGGATTGGTTTCTTTGCTTCAGGTTTTGGAAATCCAGGACAAGATGTCAGCTGGCCTTGGCTCTTAGAATCTGCTTCCAAGTTCATTCAGGTTGTTAGCAAAATAGTTCCTTGCAGTGGTAGAAAAGGACTGATGTCTCATTTCCAGGCTGGCTGTCAGCCTGAGTACTGCCTAAGCTCCTAGAGGCGTCTCTTGGTTCTTGTACACAGGACCCTATTTTTCATGGCCAGCAACAGCGTATCAAATCTTTCTCATGCTTGCAAGCTCTGATTTCCCCACCTACCAGATTTCTTTTCTGCTCCTTCTAACCTCTGCTGGGAAAGCTTCTCTTCCTTTAAGGAGTCATATGATTCAATTAAATCCACCTGGACAATCCCTCCTAGTCTTCCTATTTTAAGGACTGTAATCTTAATTACATCTACAAAGTCCCTATTGCCACATAGCATAACACACAGTTCAGAAGCAGGCTGCAGATGTCTTTAGAAAGTGGGGTCGTTATTTAGCCTACCATACCACTGATCAATTTTAACTTCATTAAAGTGTGATTGTAACTGGCAATTGTGTGTCCCCTGATGCAATGATGTAGATAGTACATGGTACCATCTTTGAATTACTTTTCCCCATCCTTGTCCCTATAAAAGGATACAATCAAGCCTCTATGTCTACCTCACAGTTTTACAGTAAATTATGAGGATAAAAAATATTTAAATACTACATGATATGATCGGTCAAATCTAATAGGTAGAAAATTCTATAAGGCAAATATCCAGGATCTCAACAAATGTCAGGAAAAAAAAAAAAGATAGGAGACGGTGGGTGGATATAGATTGAAGAGATTTGTAGGACATTTTAGTCAAATGCAATGGGTGTACTTTCTTTGGATCCTAATCTAATCCACCCAACTCTAAAAATATATTCCTAAGGAAACACTAGGAAAACTTGAACACCTATTGATTTTAGATTGTAATAAAAAATTATTATCAACTTGGTTAATATTCTGGGGTTTTGTATACGATATTGTGAGGTTTTTAAAAGTTCTTACTTGTTAGGCATACATAGTATTGATGGTAAAGTGATGTGATGTCTAGGATTTATTATCAAATAATCCAGGAAGAGGAAAAAAGTGTGGTGGGAAGACATCAGTGAAACAAGATTTTTAAAATCTTAATAATTGTTCAATCTGTGTAATAGATACCCAGAGGTCCACCATACTATTCATTTTATATTTGTATATGTTTGAAAATTTGTATAATAAAATATAATAAAGGGGAGTCATTCCACTGTGTTTCATCACCTCTCAAAATCATTTCTATAAACCAGATTTCTACAGAACAATCACAGGAAATACTTTGGCCTGGCCTCCATAATATATCTCAAATACAACCATATGTTACCACCTCACCATAGCATTGTATATCCTGAATTACTGCAGTAGTCATCTATTGATCTCTGTTTTCACTTTTCTCTTCACTGTTTGCTTTATAATAGCTGGAATGATCTTATTTCTAAAACAGAAATTCTATCAGCTGCTTCCTCTATTCAAGCTCACCAATGGATTTCCATCGCATATCAGTCAAATCCAAAGTTTTACCAAATCCTAAAAAGGCCCATGTAATACAGCCTCCAGCTTGTTCCACAATTTATTTCGTATTTAGCATCCTTCTTTCCTAGCTCTATCCTCTCCAATCACTCTAGCCTCCTTGCTGGTTTGTCAAATAAGTACACGCCTGCTGCAGGGCATTTGCATAGGTTTCCCCTTCCAGAAGCATGCTTCCCTTAAATGCTCAAATCTTGTTCTTCCAGTTCCTTCAAGATTTACCTCAAATATTAGCATTCAGAGAGTTATTTGAGCATTCTTTCCAAAAGAGCATCCAACAATCCTCTAAACCCCTTTACCCCCGCTTGAGTCTTCATCATAGCAATCACCATTTGTGTAACATTGCCTTTATTTTGTGTCTTCATATGATAAATGTAAGCTTCATGAAAACAAACACTTTTTTTGTTCAAAACTCAATCCCTGAAATCTAAAGTAGAACCCGGTGCTCAATAATTGATTCTTTAAATGAATATTGATTAAGTGAGAATTTGAATATAGTCTCCTTATGCCAAGCCACAGTCCTAGGTCATTTTGTTCTTCGTTTTTAGTATTTCCATTAACTAATATTAAAGGAATATAAAAAATTCTAGGTGCCTACTAAGTAACGGTGACAATGTTAAGACACATACAACTTTCTTGTTTTTTTGAGATGGAATCTCGCTCTGTTGTCCAGGCTAGGGTGCATGGTACGCGATCTCAGCTCGCTGCAATCTCTGCCTCCCGGGTTCAAGCAATTCCCCTGCCTCAGCCTCCCAAGTAGCTGGGACTACAGATATGCACTAACATATCTGGCTAATTTTTTTGTATTTTAGTAGAGATGGGGTTTTATCATGTTGGCCAGAATAGTCTCTATCTCCTGACCACGTGATCCACCCACCTCAGCCTCCCAAAGTGCTGGGATTAGTTGTGAGCCACCGTGCCCAGTCGACACATACAACTTTCTCAGTGAATTTAATAGCTTTTCAGAGGTATTAAGCCAGAGAAAATAATTTGTCACCTGGCAAATTCCCTAAATATGATTTCCCATTAGATATGTTTTTGAATTCTTCAGCTAAATAAGGAAGCTGCAGAAATTCAAGACTTCCTTCTTGATTGTGAGGTCAAGCACCCAAATTCCACTTTGATTAGCTAGAGTATTGCAGTAAAAATGCAATTGTAAGGTTTAATCATTTGGAGGAGAACTGCTTTCTCCCCTTGGTTCACAACCTTAGGCAAAGTTCTGACTTTCCTTAAAATGCAAAAACTGCTCATGGCTCAGTTTCACCCACATCTCCTTGAGCTTTGGATTCTTGCTTTGTATTTTCCCTTTGTATAAACTGTTTATTTTTATCCACAGGCTTGTTACCCAGCTTTTACCTTTTCGCAGAGACATTTTTAGGTAAACCTGAAATTAAACTGCATATTGGCAGAGAATTTGGCAGACGTAATATATAAATAACTGTATCACAGATTTTTTTTCAATGCTCTCATTTTTACTTCTCCTCAGGCTGAAGAATTTAGAGCATATATATTCTAGCAGTAATATATATATTTTCATTAATTTCATGTGGTACATGGCTTGCAATCACTGAATGACAAGTGTGCACCTAAAATAAGATATATGTCAAAGCAAAGGTTGCTAGAGAAACAGCAGCTTTTCAGCTATACTAATAAAAAGTAATGTTTCTGTAGGCCTATAGAGTTTACAAGGAACTTTTCTTCTTTTACGTATTTTTAATTTTTAATTTTATTTTTTGTAGAGACAGGATTTCACCATGTTGTCCAGGCTGGTCTCCAACTCCTGAGCTCAAGCGATCCTTCTGCCTTGGCCTCCTAAAGTGCCAGGATTACCGTCGCTGCACATGGTCTTTGATCTTTTTATTTTTTTTTTGAGGCAGAGTCTCACTTTGTTGCCCAGGCTGGAATGCAGAGGCACAGTCTCTGCTCACTGAAAACTCCACCTCCCGAGTTCAAGTCGTTCTTGTGCCTCAGCCTCCCATGTAGTTGGGATTACAAGCACCTGGTATGACAAACCACACCTGGCTAATTCTTTGTATTTTTAGTAGAGATGGGGTTTGGCCATGTTGTCTAGGCTGGTCTTGAACTCCTGAGTTCAGGTGATCCACCCACCTCAGCCTCCCAAAGTGCTGAGATTATAGGAGTGAGCCACCGTGCCTGGCAGATTGTCCCTCACAACAACCTTACAAGAAAAATCATTACTCTCATTTTATAGATGAAGAGACCAGAATATAAACAGAAGTGACTTACTTAGGTTTAGACAAGTTTTAAGTAGCTTCAGAAAAGAAATGCTTTTCTGCTGAGCATCTCTTGTGTCTCATTCTGCTCTCGTTCTATGTGTTTTCAATGGGATTTTACCCACCCTCCGTTTTATGCAACCCCAGGAGTTAGAGCAATATGACTTTGGCCAAGCTCATGAGAGGCTTTCATTGCCCTGCTCACAGTGATTAGTTTGGGGGCCTAAACATGAATGGGGTGGAAATGTGCTCTCTTTCTCTGTGATCACAAGCTTTTGAGAACAAACCAAGCTTAAGCTATTTGTGGCAAATTTCCTCAGTCAAATTTGGACAATATATTTCATATGAGAAGAAAGCAGACCAATAGCAGCAAAGTTAGAGAAAGAGTGAGATTGAAGTCAGAAATGTCACTTACTTGCTAAAGCAAGTTTCAGCTGGGTTCTGGCCAATTTACTTAGATTATACACAATCCCTGTTCCTCCAAGAGCCAGGTTTATCTTTTCACAATGCAAATCTACATATTCAAGCAGTCCTAGCCCACTAGGATTAGAGGATCCCTGTCACAATTATTCTGCACCCAACGGTTTTACCTCTCAAACTTAGGTGACAAAATAGCTGGTTTGAAGGCATGCGCCATCAATCTCTGGTTTCATGACCTTGGGCAACTGACTCAATCCTTAAGATTGAAAACTATAATGGGAATAACAACAGGATGTATGCCACAAAGTTGTAGTTACCTGGAAAACACTTAACTAGCACATTGTAAATGTCCAGGAAATTGTATAATAACTTCCATTATTTTTATTCACTACTGAATGTGAGGACTTCGGATAAGGCAGGTTAAGTGTGAACCTTTCAGAGACTGGTCTATCAATATGTAACATACTTCAGTAGAGCGCACAGCCAATCTGCTGATCCTCTCCTTCCTCACCTCCCCATCAAGAGTATTTATGAATTCATGATACTCTTCATTTGTATATTTATGAATTCATGAAGAGTATCATGAATTCCTGGGAAATGGGATGGGGAGAAGAAGGAGGGGGTCAGAATTTCTGGCTTTATTGGAAAACCTATTCAGTGCTTCTGATATTGACAACTTCTTGTGCTGAAGAAAAGTAATTGAATGAGGCATAAGAGAGAGAACATTAATATTTACTGATTGTCTGCCAAGTATTTTATCTGAGGTGCTATAATAAGAAACGCATCATTTTATGACCATGAATATTCAGTAAAGAGATAGGCATTATTATGCCCATTTTATGGATCAGAAAACTGAAGTACTAAAAATGCACTGATAGGGAGTAGAGCTAGAAAAATTTACAAGCAGTCATATCTGGCTTCAGAGCCATACCTTCCTCCCACACTGTGCCATTTCTCACAATGCAGCAGCATAACCACCCCACATGTTTGGAAAGCACCTAAGTTCCGCCACAGACGTGGAGAGAGAAACATTCTTCCCAGAATGCAGAGTCCTACCAGTCAGCCTAGCGTCTCATCAACAAGAGAAAGGAGCACAACACCTTTAACTGCTGAACTGAGAAAATCTGTGTCAGTTGTACCCTTCATTCCAGACATCCCATCATCTCGCCTTCAATTTTTTCCCTAGTCTGAACCCCTGTTAAATGGCAGTGTTGTCTACCAGAGCCAGAATAGAGTTACTGTTAAAATGTCTAGATTGTATTCCCAATCAACCTGTTCACTTATTACCTGTGTGACTAGGAATGTTGTCTACCTTTATCCGTGAAAGGGAAATGACACTTGCATTCTGACATTAATTGAGGTGACGTTTCTGAAAGAGCCCAAGAGAGAACCAACCATACAACAGCAACAAAACAAAACTGCAACATGTTTACTTGCTTCACTCCATTCTGTTAATTACCATGTTTCCTTTTATCACTCCAGTAAAAATACCTAGGAAAGCAAACTGTGTCTCCCTTTTATCATTTCCAATGCCTGGTTCATGCTGTGTGCACATCTGCAATCTGATTTATGGTCCTTTCACTAAACCTTAGAATACCACTTCTTTCCAGTTCTTTGGTCTCCAACACCAGCCTCTTAAGATTAGAAAGCAGTTATAAATGAGGCTTTGTAGCAACCTAAAAATAACTTCACAGCATCCACAAAGAGACTCTTCATCAGTTTCTACTTTCACTGTGCAGAAATGACCACATCAAAAAGCTCTGTTAGTGAGAGACTGTCAGTGTGACAAAGTACACAGCATTTTCAGTATATGCCTTGTTCAAACTGCAAAGTATCTTCAGGTGCTCATGTAATTCATAGACGTCTTACAATGAAGTAACATCCAACTAGCATTTACTCTTACAGTTCTATTCAAAACACTCAGCTTTTTGCCATGTGAGAGAGTCTTGGCATTAGCTATTCTTAAACACTGTGAAATAAAAACTGCCACGTTTCTGTGTTTATTGAGCTCAGAGCATTGTTTTTTGGTATATGTCCCAATAAAATAAAAATAAAAGCAAAAGCAAAATCATGTAAGGTAGTCAAGTAAATTTTTAAAATGTTGCACGTTTAATAATCTTCCTGAAAAGTCACATGTTCATTTGTATATTTTAAACTCAGAATAGACCCGCTGAAAGATTTTTTTAACTTTATTTAACATAATGATTTGTGGACATTGTTTAGTTATTACTAGGTAATAATAAAGAACTATTGTTAATGTTGTTAGATGCAAGAATGTCTATCGTGGATGCTGTGATGAGCCACCCTGATCCTCCTTCAGAAATACAATGATTTCCTCCGCCGCTCAGTGTACTGTCAGCTGACAGCCACTTGCAATTTGCCTCTCCAGAAATTGCCCTCAAACTGCCCCAGGCCAAAAAGAGATACATCCCTCGAGGTTATTCTCACTTCCTAGTGACAGGATGGTCCATAGCGGAGTATGATGGGAATATTAAAGCCCAGCTTTCTCTTCCAGACCCTGGACAAGTAACAAGCACTCAGTGTTGGAGCCTTCCACAGGCATCACTAGAGTCTTTTTATAAGTATTACTTAGCCACCCAACTTCTCCCTCTTCCTGGCCTTGCTTCCTGTCATTCCCTCTTGCAGATGCAAATTCTGCAGCTGCACCTAATAAACTTTCTGTCCACTGCTCTGCATCTCAGAATTTACTTCCCAGGAAATGTAACTCACAACAATAGCATGTGGGGACACGTGTATTTTATTAGAGATATTCCCTGAAAAATGTAAGGATGAGACAGTATGAGGTCTGAAAATTGCAAAGAAATAAAAGGGGAGAAATGGATGAAAAAACATTGGCAAAATGTGAATAACTGTTGAGATTGATGAGCACATGAAAGTTTATTGTAACGTTATTCTTTTATGTGTGCTTGAAATTCTCCGTTATAAAATGTTTTGAAAGTATTGTTTGTCAAACTTGCCAGAAAATCCTCTTTACAAGTGATACTATTATCATCTCTGGACAAATCCGATGCTCCTTTGGTCCTAACTAGGGCCTAAATGAACCAGGGAAAGTTTTGCCAATTACTTCCTATGGCACAGAATAATTCTACTCTCTCTGGGTCTGAGTTTTTCGGATGGGCCTCATTAATGCTAATGAAAATGTCACAGGCACTGATGAACAGCTAGTACTCTTTAACTCCACAGACAACCAGCCAAGGTAGCTGCAGAAGCTTGGAAATCAATTGTTGTCAGATGGTACACCCACCCTTAGAGGTAACCTAAATGTGCAGAGCTTGTTGGACTGGGAAAATTCCCCAAGATACAGGAGAGGAAGTAGAATGAGGTCAAGAGCCTCGGAAAGTAGACCAAGGAAGCAGAACCAATTAACCGTTGGAGCTACCACTCAGACATTGGAAACTGAGAGCTGTAATTACTTCTCATTTGCAACATAAGGAATGGTATGTTGGCTGCTCTAGGGGACTTTGTAAATCAGAAGAGGAATACAGCTCCTTTCCTCAGACCTGAATAGATGAATCTGCTACCAACTCACAAATGAAAGAAAAATACTATTAATAATGGAAGGCAACCAGGGTTGTTATTTGGGGCTTCTTCCCTTAATTAAGACTCCCTTCTTTGAGTAGCCCAGAGTGTTTGGCTGCTATTCACCAAGCCATCTGCTCTGCCTTCGTTTTCTCCCTCTCCCAAGCCTCCCAGAGGAATCTTTTCAGCTTCAACACATCGGCAGACCTGCTCTGCACTGAATTTGCATCTCTAACTGAGTCTATTTTAAGGTTTCTTTTGTGAACCTAATGGCTATCTCCAGTCACGTTCCACTTTCAGGGACCGATGGCGTCTCCTCTGACGACTCCCCAGAGGGCCCACGTCTCCCCCAGGGCTTCTGTCTGACGCAGGCAGACACTCTCCACCACGGAAACCATCTGGCACAGGACCACCTGGTAGAACTTTTTACCTTTATCCTTTAGGACTGAGAAGAAATGGGTTCTTTCAGAACCTTCTCATTTTCTTTCTCCTCATTTTCACAGATACACATCTCACTCAAAAGCACCTTTGGGCCAGGAACTAGGAAGGCTCCCCCTTTTTCCAATTGCTTTCCTGACTCATGTAACCCTCTGTCACCCTGCTCCCCACCTCACTTCCTTCTGGATGCTCCACTCTCCTCACCCTCCACACTCCAGCCAGCCAGGTTTCACTTCAGGCCACCACACACGAAGCGCGTCCCTTCGTTCCCAGAGACTTTGCACTGTGTTCCCTTTCCCCTGCAGAACCTTCGCAGCCACTGCCACACGGTTGCTTCCATCTTGCCATTCACATCTTGGCCTGAATGTTCCCTCCTCAGAGAGACCTTCCCTGACCACTCAAACTGAAGTGGCAACCTAGTCACTTTCTTTCTTTTTGTAAAAAAAAAAAATTCAGAGACAAAATTGCTATGCTGCCAATGCTGGACTTGAACTCCGGGGCTCCAGCGATCCTCCTGCTTCAGTCTCCCAAGTGGAGACTACAGGTGTGGGCCACTGTACCCGACGTCACCTGGTTTTAATGGTCTGTGCGGCACTGATGTTTTCATTTATTTCCTGTTTTCCTCACTTCCAACAAGTATGGCAGCTTCACAAAACAAAAGATGTCTTCCCCTTCTTGCTCGCTGCTTTCCCACTGTGCCTGAAAGTATGCCAGGCATTTGGTGGGTGCTTAATGAGTATTTGTGGAATTAATTTTTTATCGTATCCTTATAATAATGCTAAAGGTGCACATTACTACTTCCTTCCCACAAAAGAGTAAAGGGAGGTTCAGAAGTTAAAGAACATGCCCAAGGTCATCTGTGTCTAGTAAGGAACAGGTGCAGCACCCAGCTGATGGCTAACCCTACCTGCTCTGACAGTCAGCCAGGTCCGTAAGCCCTTGGTGAGATATAAGAATGTGTCGATATTTGTCTGCAACATCTATAAATGCAGTTTTACTTTGTACCTGGAATGTATATGACCTACAAGGTATCTTAAAAAAACATTTAATTGTATGTCACTTGTACTAGGAAACAAGTCAAACCACAAAGGGAGAATGGCCAAAGGCAAACATGTGGTCAAGGCACACCTCAATCTGAGCTCTGTTGATTCCTGTTCATGTCACAAGCTACCATGGATAGCTGCACCTGTTTGCCCTACCCAGAGGTGCTCCGAGGGGAGGTGGCTGGGGCTGGAAACCAGCAGCTGTCCAAGCCCTGCGTCCCCACATGCCTGCCCATAGGGGGCATCATTCTCCATTTTTCACTTAATTAAGCTGCCTGCCATCTCTTCATTTACTTGCTTCCTTAAGGAACACTGATACGTAGAAACAAGCTCTTTCCAGTCTCCTGGACACCGACAGTATTCAGAAGAGTAGATTCACCTCAGAGGGATGCTGACCCAGGTAGTTGCTGAGTCATCATTCCTCTCTCTCATTAATGGATGAATCTATATATAAAATATGGTAAGCAAGCACCAATCTGGGAGTTCGAAAAGACAAAATGCTATTATGCCAAGGATGCTTGAGTTTATGCCTCTTCTGTGTCCAGCACTTTTCTTTTTCTCTCTTCCTTAAAACACTCTTACCCAAAAATAAAATCCCACTTGCGAATCCTCAATAGCTGATGAATAAGAAAATAATTAGTTCAAGAAACTTCCAACTTTAAGGATGCTAGAAAAAGGTCTGGAATCAAATGTTTCACATCTATCTTTTGGTGGTGGGGGACAGGGGATGATTTTTTTTTCTGCCTATTTCTGTCGTGATTTCCTATAGGATGCATGTATTATTTTTATGGTAAAGGAGGAAAAAGCATGCATTTTTGTAAAGAAGGTGAAATAGGAAGGTAAAACTGTAGGTAACAGCTACTGGCCAGGTTCTGGAACCACACACAGAGTTGGCTTCAGCAAGCTGAACAGGAAAAAGTACTACAAGTTAAAGCTTTTGCCATTCAAAGCAGGAATAAGACTGTGGGTCCTTCCTGTGTGACATCAGGATGGCAGCAGGACCTGGAGCCGGGAGGAAAAAAACCCAGACCCAAAAGAGGGAGTTCTTTTTATAAGCACCTTTGATTTGGATTGCAGGCACATCGCTCTGTTTCAAAAGAAGTGTCGCTGGGCTCTGCCTCAATGCCTTCCAGCAGGTGGCGGGACCAGCAAGCCACCTGCACATCACCAGACTCTGTTTCCTTTGTACTGGACTTTGCCTGTCTCCTATAAAATGGCAGGGTTAGGAGTCCGGGAAGGGTTCAGAGATAAACCCCAGAGAAAATCGTGTATCAAAAGGAAATAATAAGGCCTAGAAAGACGCAGGAAAGGACAGAAAGAAAATGTGTACTTACACTCTTAAAGAAATGGGAAGTGACAAACTTAAGAAAGGCAAAGCAACTCTGTTTTTCTATTTGTAAACTTTTTCTCTTCTTCCTCCCTATTGCCACCACCTTCTAAAATAGTCTGAAAGCACAATTCCTCTCACTGAGCTGTGGCCACAGCTGGCTTCAGCTTCTCCAGAGCACCCAAGGTGGCTGGGGTGGGGGAATAGAGGATGTCAGTTGGCTTGGATTTCATTGTCCTCTGAAATCTAGTCTCAGACTCTGGTACCTTGCTGGGGCATCTAAGAGAAAGCATGTAGGTGTATTTAAGAAGGTACGCTAAGGGGTTTGCTGAAGAAGCAAGTCCAGGACCAGAAATTGCAATCCCAAAGCTAGAAGTAAGGAGTCAGGAAAAGGCAAAGGGGAAAATGCATGCTTTTTCCTTGGAACAGGGCTTCTCCTTGGATGCAGTTGCTCAGAGCTGCCTCTACTTGAGTACTGGCACTGTGACAGGTGGGTAGCTTCACTGGAGTTGAAACTAGTCCCAAGGACAGATTCCATGTTGACTACTTCGGCAGGGTGGTCCAAGTGAGCTTTACATACTTCAGCAAGAGGACCCTACAAGAGGGGAGGACAGCCAGGCCCAGAGAGAATGTAAGGGCTCAGTAGACTCATTGATTCATTTTCTTCCACAAGTTTTATGTGTGACTTTGACACATTGGGCCAGGTACCGGGAATAGAAGGCAGTCACCCTTCCCACCCCTGGAAGTGCTTATCAGGAAGACAGACATTAATCATATATAAACCCTATACAAACAAGTCCAAATTAAAACTGCAGGAGCTGATAGGGAGTTTGGGGGTTTGGAAGGCTAATCCATTAGAACCATCTCCTCACTATCTGAGTTCTGACTTATTGAAAGGTGCAGAGGACCTAGGCAGATAGAGACTGACAAAAACTAGCCTGGAGTACAGGGTTAGGTGTGCAGCGGCAATGGCTGCCTTGTTATGACATTCCTCAGGGAACATTGAGCTGGAGAAGAGACTCTTCCCCAGTACTCTTGCACTGAACAGATATGGGAAGGAAACAGGGCCCCAAAAAGACCTGCACCAGTGACTATCAGACATCAACCAGACAACTCACCCCACTTCCTGGGGGCAAAGAGCAAAGGCAAGACTGGTGCACAGGACTGTATAGGTGTAGGGAAAACTCCTCCTCTTAGAATACATGAGTGGGAATGTGTCTCTCCCCTACTTTCCCTGTGTTTCTGTTTTCTTAACTTTTTGGGCTTGGCCACTGAGTCAGTCATCTGCCAGGGCTGTGTGGCTGATTGCCTCTTGAGGGTTCAGCAAACTCTCTGTGCCCTCTGGCCCCTGCCTTCATATGTCTAGAGCTCAACACCTATTTCTGCTCTTTGGGTATATACCTGGGTACCTTTAGGGCACATTAGGTTTTGCCCTACCATCCCCACCAAAAGGTCCTTAAATGGATCTGAGGCATAAACCAATAAAATCAATTCAGAGACCGCTCTGTACCTACTTTCTATTTGATATTCCATCCCAAATTTTATTCCAACATTAACAAAATCTACCATCCTTCTAAGGCAAAGACACTGTTTAGGTGTTGAAAATAGAATCCCTTGGCCACAGCTTACAAAGTTAACATAGCCAGAGCCAAACTGAGACCATGTGCCCCACTATCCACGTGGATTATCGCAAATCCACAAACTCTAAATAAAAGCCTCTCCTGGGCATCACTAACACTGGAAGTGCTAACGCCAGAAATCACTGCCACACACATGAAACTTTGATGTATCTTCCACTTCTGACTTACAGACTTGGCAGATAAACAATGTCAATGCTAAACATAACTGTTCTGCCAACTAGTCTCATAAAGACATGAACTTGGAAAGTATTTTCCTTATACTGTAATCAATTTTTTAAGAATGGTGTCTGGTCTTGAGGCCCTCAGATTTAATACTGCCAAATGCAGTACTATAAAATTATGATCTTCACAGTTTTCAAATATTCTCCTCTGTGTGAATCACCATACAGTGTAGTTGTGTGAACTCCAAAAAGTCTGAGCTAATATGCAGAGTAGTAGCGTGAACTCCACACAGCCTGAGCTAACACACAGGGTAGTAATGTGAGTTCTACACAGCCTCAACTAACACACAGGGTGGTAACATGAACTCACAGCCTGAGCTAACACGCAGGGTAATAGCATGAACTCCACACAGCCAGAACTTAACACACAAGGAAGTAGTGTGAACGCCACACAGCCTGAGCCAATACACTGTGTAGTGGTGTGACCTCCATACAGTCTGAGCTAATACACTGTGTATGACCTCCACACAGCCTGAGCCAATACACTGTGTAGTAGTGTGACCTCCATACAGTCTGAGCTAATACACTATGTATGACCTCCACACAGCCTGAGCCAATACACTGTGTAGTAGTGTGAACTACATACAGCCTGAGCTAATACACCAGATAGTAGTGTGCCTGCTGATGAGTGTGAACAGATACACAGAGTGGTATATAAAATGATAAACAGTGAGAATTATATAGTGTAATTGTGTACACCACTACACCATAAAATAGTTTAAAGTATGACCTCACAAAGCAGGAGGAACTCCCACACACGGGAGTAGGAAGTAGCACCCAGTATCATGAAATGAACTCACACACAGTGCCACACAGTACCTTCCTGGGCAGATCACATGATATTTGAAACTTTTCTATAGATCCAAAATTATTCCAAAATAAAATTTTATGTTAAAACCTTTTTGTTGCACTGTCTTCATAGTTTACAAATATTCTCCTCTTCTAGCAGCCTATTATAATAACACTTACAGCCTATTATTCCAAAATAATGATTGTGGAGTAACTTCAAATTTGATTCTGAGCTTCCTCGTTGAGAAGTGCAAGACAAGCAATTACAGAATTCTTACTATTGGAAAGAAGGAAATTGTCTAGTTCCTTAGCATAAATAAAGCCATTCCAAGAAAAATTATCTCATATAAGGCTTTTTAAATGGGATATCAAGTGTTGTCAAGAGCAATGTTCTCAGAAGCATTTTTACAACAAATACAATGATAAATTTCAAAAGGTTCTTGAAGTGACCTTCCATAGAAGCTGAAGTAAGGCTGAACAACAATTCCAGAGAAGAGCATTCTGCAAAAGACTAAACAAGCTCATGTTAGGTATGTCACTTCCTGGTGGTTCAGCCACATATAGAGATAGAATACAGACTGCCAGGGAGAGTAGGCAGAATACATGTCCCATACACCAAGTACCTCTTCCTTCAATAGAGCTTTTGCTTGGAGTTGGGAAGCAGAGAATTCATAGTTGACTGTAATATAGACAGCAATACCAAGATTGTGAGTAGCTGGTTGGAGACATCTTTCTTGAGTTAATATACACTTATTAAATAATGAGACATTTTACAGGGTTGTGTACAAGAAAGATAAACATTTTGAGTAAGCCTGTTATGGGAGATAATAAATTCACACTAATTAATTTGTAACGCAATAAGCAAGTTACTCAATGCCTTTCATTGAGGAGAATAATAACTACTTTGTAGTGTTCTTGTAAGCAACTAGAAATTTATCTGGCCAATAATGGATATAACTTTAAATTATTGCATGATGCTTACCTCCACATTTTAAAGCCTTTACAGCTATAATCTTCTTTAACCTTCATAACAATCCATTTTTTTTCTTTTTTCCGTAGACAAAATGTTTTGCTACAAAGTTTAAAAATAGAAAAAGCTAATTGACAGTGTTAGAAATTAGCATATTGATGACTCTTGTGGCTACAGGGAAGCATGAGAGACTTCCTGAGATTCTAGTTGTATTCTATTTGTTTACTTGGCATATTCACTTTGTGGAAATTCACTGAGCTGTACACATGATTTATATACTTGTTTGTCAGCTTTTATTTTAGATACAAAGGAAATATGTGCAGCTTTGTTGTATGGGCATATTATACTCAGGTAGTCAGCATAATACCCAATAAGTAGTTTTGTGACCATGCCCCACTCCCTCCCTCTGCCCTGTAGTAGTCTGCAGTGTCTATTGCTCACAGGTTTATATCCATGGATTCATTCAAAGTGTTTAGTTCCCACTGAAAAGTGAGAACATGCAGTATTTGGTTTCCTGTTCCTGAATTAATTTGCTTACAATTATGGCCTCCAGCTCCACCCATGTTACTACAAAAGACATGATTCTACATTTTCCTTATTCAATTCACCATTTAGAGGCACCCAGGTTGATTCCATGTCTTTGCTATTGTGAATGTGCTGTGATGAACATTCACATGCATGCATCTTTATGATAGAACGATTGATACCTTTAGGTATATACTCGGTTATGGGATTACTATATGATAATTCTCTTTTAAGTTTATCAAAAAACACCAAGCTTCTTTCCATAACAGCTGAACTAATTTACCTACCAGTAGTGGATGAGCATTCTCTTTTTGCTGCAACCTTGCCAGCATCTGCTATTTTTTAACTTTTTAGAAAGAGCCATTCTTACTGGTATGAGATAAGTTCTTATTACGGTCTTAATTTGCATTTCTCTAATTATTGGTGATGTTGAGGAACTTTTTCTCATATGGTTATTGGCCACATGTATGTTTTCTTTTGAAAAGTGCCTGTTCACGTCCTTTGCCCATTGTTTAATGGGGTTGCCTGCTTTTTGCTTGTTAATTTTTTTAAGCTCCTTATGGAAGCTGGATATTAAACTTTTGTTGGATGCATAGTTTGCAAATATTTTCTGCCATTCCTTAGGTTGTGTATTTACTCTGTGGATGATTTCTTTTTCTGTGCAGAAGCTCCTTAGTTTAATTAGATCTTGCTTATTAATTTTGGGTTGTGTTGCAGTTACCTTCGGAGATTTAGCCAAAAATTCTTTCTATGCCAAGGTTGATGTCAAGAAGACTAGTTCCTAAATTTTTTTTCTAGGATTTTTATAGTTAAAGTTCTTACATTTAAATCCATCTTGAGTTTGCTTTTGTATATGGTGAAAGGTAAGGGTCTAGTTTTAGTCTCCTGCATATGACTAGCCAGTTAACCCAGCAACATTTGTTGAATGGGAATCCTTTCCTTTGCTTGTTTTTGTTGGCCTTATCAAAGATCAGAGTGGTTGTGTTAGGCTTTGAGTTTACTATTTTGTTCAATTTGTGTATGTGTCTGTTCTTATACCAGTACCATGATGCTTTTGTTATTGCAGTCTTATAGCATAGTTTGAAGTTAGGTAGTGTTATGGCTCCAGCTTTATTCTTTTGACTTAGAATTGCTTTCGCTATTTGAGTTCTTTTTGCTCTGTATGCATTTGAGAATAGTGTTTTCTAATTCTGTGAGGGATAATCTTCATAGTTTGATAGAAATGGCAGTGAATCTGTAAATTGCTTTGGACAGTATGGTCATTCTTACAATATTGATCCTTCCAATCCATGATCATGGTATATTTTTCCACTTATTTGTGTAATTTCTGATTTCTTTCAATAGTGTTCAATGTAGTTCTCTTTGTAGAGATATTTTATGTCCTTGGTTAGCTATATTCTTAAGTATTTCATTTTCTTTGTGTCTATTGTAAATGAGATTGTGTTCTTGACTTGATTCTCAGCCTGAGGATTATTGATGTATAAACATGCTGCTTATTTTTGTACATTAATTTGGTATCCTAAAACATTGCTTAAATCATTTACCAGTTACAGAAGTCTTTTGATGGGGTGTTTGGGGTTTTCTAGGTATAGAATTATGTCATCAGTGAAGATAGTTTGACTTCTTTTCCTGTTTGGGTAATTTTTATTTCTTTTTTTAAAATTGTACTTTAGGTTCTGGGGTACAGGTATAGATCATGGAGGATTGTTCCATAGGTACACACATGGCAATGTGATTTGCTGCCTCCATTCCCCCATCACCTATATCTGGCAATTCTTCCCATGTTATTCCTCCATGACGTCCCCAACCCCCACTGTCCCTCCCTTGACCCCTGCAACAGACCTCAGTGTGTGTGCTCCCATCCCTGTTTCCATGTGTTCTCATTGTTCAACAGCCACCTATGAGTGAGAACATGTGGCGTTTGATGTGCTGTTCTTGTGTCAGTTTGCTGAGAATTATGATTTCCAGATTCATTCATGTCTCTACAAAGGACACAAACTCATCGTTTGTTATGGCTTCATAGTATTCCATGGTGTATATGTGCCACATTTTCCTTGTCCAGTCTATCAACAATGTGCAATTGGGTTGGATCCAGGTCTTTGCTATTGTAAACAGTGCCGCAGTGAACATGTGTGTGCATGTGTGTTTACAACAGAATGATTTATAATCCTTTGGGTATATAGACAGTAATGGGATTGCTGGGTCAAATGGAATTTCTATTTCTAGATCCTTGAGGAAGTGCCACACTATCTTCCACAATGGTTGAACTGGTTTACAATTCCACCAACAGTCTAAAAGTGTTCCTATTTCTCCACATCCTCTCCAACATCTGTTGTCTTCAGATTTTTTAATGATCGCCATTCTAACTGGAGTGAGATGGTATCTCAATGTGGTTTTGATTTGCATTTCTCTGATGACCAGGGATGATGAGCATTTTTTCATATGTTTGTTGGCCTCATATATGTCTTCTTTTGAAAAGTTTCTGTTCTTATCCTTCGTCCACTTTCAGACAGGTTTGTTTGTTTTTTTTCTTGTAAATCTGTTTTAGTTCTTTGTAGAATCTGGATATTAGCCATTTGTCAGATGGGTAGATTGCAAAAAATTTTTCCCATTCTGTTGGTTGCTGGTTCACTCTAATGATTGTTTCTTTTGCTGCGCAGAAGTTCTGGAGTTTCATGACATCCCATTAGATCCCAAAATCCTATTTTGGCTTTTGTTGTCAATGCTTTTGGTGTTTTAGTCATGAAGTCCTTGCCGGTGCCTATGTCCTGAATGGTTTTACCTAGATTTACTTCTAGGATTTTTATGGTGTTAGGTCTTATGTTTAAGTCTTTAATCCATCTGGAGTTAATTTTAGTGTAAGGTGTCGGGAAGGGGTCCAGTTTCTGCTTTCTGCACACTGCTGGTCAGTTTTCCCAACACCATTTCTTAAACAGGGAATCTTTTCCCATTGCTTGTTTCTTTCAGGTTTGCCAAAGATAAAATGGTTGTAGATGTGTGGCATTGCCTCCAAGGCCTCTGTTCTGTTCCATTGGTCTATAACTCTGTTTGGTACCAGTACCATGCTGTTCTGATTACTGTAGCCTTGAGGTATAGTTTGAAGTCAGGTAGCATGATGCCTCCAGCTTTGTTCCTTTTGCTCAGGATTGTCTTGGCTATGTGGGCTCTCTTTTGGTTCCATATGAAGTTTAAGGTGTTTTTTTCCAGTTCCTTGAAGTGGGTCATAGGTAGTTTGATGTGGATAGTGTTGAATCTATAAATTATTTTAGGCAGTATGGTGATTTTCACAATATTGATTCTTCCTATCCATGAACATGGAACGTTTCTCCATCTGTTTGTGTCTTTTCTTATTTCCTTGAGCAGTGGTTTGTAGTTCTCCTTGAAGAGGTCCTTTACATCTTTTGTTAGTTGTATTCCTAGGTATTTTATTCTCTTTGTAGCAATTTTGAATGGGTGGTTGCTCATGATTTGGCTGTCTGTTAGTCTATTATTGGTGGAGGAAAATGCTTGTAATTTCTGCATGTTGATTTTGTATCCTGAGACTTTGCTGAAGTTGCTTATCAGTTTAAGGAGATTTTGGACTGAGATGATAGGGTCTTCTAAATATACAATCATGTAGTCTGCAAATAGAGACAATGTGACTTCTTGTTTTTCTAATTGAATACACTTTATTATTTTTCTTGCCTAATTGCTCTGTCTGGAATTTCCAATACTATATTGAATAGGAGTGGTAAGAGAGGGCATCCTTGTCTAGTGCCAGAATACAAAGGGAGTGCTTCCAGCTTTTGCCCATTCAGTATGATATTGGCTGTAGGTTTGTTGTAAATAGCTTTTATTGTTTTGAGATATATTCCTTCAATACCTATTTTATTGAGAGTTTTTAGCATAAAGCAGTATTGAATTTTGCCAAAGGCCTTCTCTGCATCTATTGAAATAATCATGTGGTTTTGTCTTTGGTTCTGTTTATGTGGTGGATTACATATATAGACTTGCATATGTTGAATCAGCCTTGCATCCCTGGAATGAAGCTTACTTGATCATGATGGATAAGCTTTTTGATGTGCTGTTGGAATCAGTTTGCCAGTATTTTATTGAAGATTTTTGCATATCTGTTCATCATGGATATTGGCCTGAAGTTGTTTTTCGTTGTTGAGTCTCTGCCAGATTTTGGTATCAGAATGATGTTGGTTTGCAAGCGTCCAGGAATTTATCCATTTCTTCCAGGTTTACTGGTTTATGTGCATAGAGTTGTCTGTAGTAATCTCTGATGGTGGTTTGTATTCCTGTGGAATCACTGGTGATATCCCCTTTATCATTTTTATTGCATCTATTTGATTCTTCTCCCTTTTCTTTTTTTATTAATCTGGCTAGTTATCTGTCTATTTTGTTGATCTTTTCAAATAACTAGCTCCTGGATTTATTGATTTTTTTGAAGGGTTTTTTTATGTCTCTGTCTCCTTCAGTTCTGCTCTGATCTTAGTTATTTCTTGTCTTTTGCTAGTTTTTGAGTTTTTTTGATCTTGCTCCTCGAGCTCTTTCAAATTCGATGATAGGGTGTCAATTTTAGATCTTTCCTCATTTCTCAGGTGGGCATTTATTGCTATAAATTTCCCTCTAGACACTGCTTTAAATGTGTCCCAGAGATTCTGGTATGTTGTATCTTCATTCCCATTGGTTTCAATGAATATCTTTATTTCTGCCTTCATTTCATTGTTTATCCAGTCGACATTCAGGAGCCAGTTGTTCAGTTTCCATGAAGCTGTGCAGTTCTGAGTTAGCTTCCTAATTCTGAGTTCTAATTTGCTTGCCCTGTTGTCTGAGAGACTATTTTTTATGATTTCTGTTCTTTTGCATTTGCTGAGGAGTGATTTACTTCCAATTATGTGGTCAGTTTTAAAGCAGGTGCAATGCAGTACTGAGAAGAATGTATATTCTGTGGATTTGGGGGCTGAGATTTCTGTAGATGTCTATTAGGTCGGCTTGGTCCAGGTCTGAGTTCAAGTCCTGGATGTCCTTGTTAATTGTCTGTCTCATTAATCTGTCTAATATTGACAGTGGAGTGTTAAAGTCTCCCACTATTATTGTGTGGAAATGTAACTCTCTTTCTAGGTGGTTAAGAACTTGCTTTACATACCTGGCTGCTCCTGTATTGGGTGCATATATATTTAGGATCCTTAGCTCTTCTTGATGCATTGATCCTTTCACCATTATGTAATGCTCTTCTTTGTCTCTTTTGATCTTTGTTGGTTTAAAGCCCATTTTATTGGAGACTTGGATTGCAAATCCTTTTTTTTACTCTCCATTTGCTTGATAAGTCTTCCACCATCCCTTTATTTTGAGCCTATGTGTTTCCTTTGCATGTGAGATGGGTTTCCTGAATACGGCACACCAATGTGTCTTGACTTTTTATCCAATTTGCCTGTCTCTGTCTTGATTGGGGCATTTAACCCATTTACATTTAAGGTTAATATTGTTATGTGTGATTTTGATCCTGCCATTTTGATGCTAGCTGGATGTTTTCCCCATTAGTTGATGAATTTTCTTCATTGTGTCAATGGTCTTTACCATTTGATATGTTTTTGGAATGGCTGGTACTGGTTGTTCCTTTCCTTGTTTAGTGCTTCTTTCAGGAGCTTTGTAAGGCAGGCCTGGTGGTGATGAAATCTCTCAGCAATTGCTTGCCTGTAAAGGATTTTATTTCTCCTTTGTTTATGAAGCTTATTTTGGCTGGATATGAAATTCTAGGTTGAAAGTTCTTTTCAGATGTTAAGAATGTTGAATATTGGCCCCCACTCTTTTCTGGCTTTTAGGGTTTCTGCAGAGAGACCTGCCGTGAGTCTGATGGGCTTCCCTTTGTTTGTAACCTAACCTTTCTCTCTGGCTGCCCTTAGCATTTTTTCCTTCATTTCAAACCTGATGAATCTGATGATTATGTGCCTTGGGATTGGTCTTATTGAGGGATATCTTGTGGTGTTCTCTGTATTTCCTGGACTTTAATGGTGGTCTGCCTTGCTAGGTTGGGGAAGTTCTCCTAGATAATATCCTGAAGAGTGTTTTCCAGCTTGGATTCATTCTCTCTGTCACATTCAGGTATGCCTATCAAATGTAAATTAGGTCTTTTCACATACTCCCATATTTCTTGGATGCTTTGTTCATTTATTTGCACTCTTTTTTCTCTATTCTTACCTTCTCATTTTATTTCATTGAGTTGATCTTCAGCCTCTGAGATCCTTTCTTCTGCCTGCTCACTTCAGCTATTGAAACTTGTGTATGCTTCACAAAGTTCTCGTGGTGTGATTTTTAGCTCCATCAAGATATTTATATTCTTCTCTAAGCTGTTTATTCTAGTTAGCATCTCCTCTAATCTTTTTTCTCTGAAGTCTGTTTCTGTCAATTTATCAGATTCATTCTCTATCCATCTTTGATCACTGGCTGGTGAGGAATTGTGATCCTTTGGGGGAGGAGAGGCATTCTGGTTTTTGGTGTTTCCATCCTTTTGGGGCTGGTTTCTTTCCATCTTAGTGGCTTTATCTATCTGCGGTCTTTGTAGTTGGTGACTTTTGGATGGGGTTTCTGGGTGGATGTCTTTTTTGTTGCTGATGAAGTTATTTCTTTTTGTTTTTTAGTTTTCCTTCTAACAGTCAGGCGCCTCTGCTACAGGACTGCTGGAGGTCCACTCCAGGCCCTGCTTACCTGGAGATCACCCGTGGGGGCTGAAGAAGAATATGGGTTTCTTCTGTTATCTTTGTTCTAGAAGGGTACCTTCCAGATGTCGGCATAAGCTCTCCTTTATGAGGTGTCTCTTTGGGTATATGGGTGTCAGAGAGCTGCTTGAGGAGATAGTCTGTCCCTTATAGAAGCTCAAGTGCTGTGCTGAGAGCTCCATTGTTCCATGCAGAGCTGCTGGGCAGGTACTTTTAAGTCTGCTGCAGCAGAACTCATAACCGCCACTTTTCCCAGTGCTCTGTCCTAGGAAGGTCAGTTTTATTGATAGGTTCCTGTCATGCTGCTACTTTTTTCATAGATGCCTTGCCTTGCACAGAGTAGTCTCATCACAGTTTGCCAGCAGAGGCAGCTCTGCCCAGCTGCTGTGTGAACTGCCTCAGTAGTGGTGGCCGCCCTTACCCCTACTGAGCTGGACAGTCCTGGGTCCAGCTGTGCTTGCTGTGAAACTCTCAATCAAGAGCATTTCAGATTGCTTGTTTTGTGAGGGTGGTATCTGCTGAGCCAGATTGCCTGGCTCCCTCTCTCTACCCCCTCCCTTTCAGTTGAATGGGCAGCTCTTTCTCCCAGGCATTCCAGGTGCCAGTTGAAATGGCCTCCCAGGTTTGTGTGAGTTTTTGTGTGCCAAGCTGGCACCGGCTAAAACCACTGTGCTGAAAACTCATGGTGCTTTTCGGCCTGGGAATCTCCTGGTCTGTGGGCAGTGAAAATTTTTTGGAAATGCAGTGGGCACTCACCCTCTGCATTGTTTTTGCTGGGAAATGCACTCTGGAGCTGTTCCTATTTGGCCATCTTGGACCCTCCATCTTTTATTTCTTTCACTTGCCTGATTGCTCTGGCTAAGGCCTCCAGTACTGTGTTGGACAGGAGTGGTGACAGTGAGCATCCTTGTCTTATTCCAGCTCTCAAGGAGAATGGCCATTCAATATTTTCAATACCTCATTTCTTCAAATGAAATAACAGGGCCCAGAAGGTGAAAATAACTTGCTTAAGGGCACAAAGGCAATACTGCTGAATTCATATCCCAGCTCCAGCAACTACTAACTATGTGACCTTAGGTAAATCATTTAAATTCCATGTGTCTCATTTCCATCTGTGAAATGGCTATAACAATACTACCTTCTTAAGATTGTCTTGAAGATTAATAAATGCAACTAATAATATATGTAATAATAAATGCCGCATGTCTAGCACAATGCCTAGTACACAGTAAGTCCTCAGCAATAGCTAAATTTTTATAGCATGTGAAAAATCAGATGAGAAGGTCTTAAATCTGACACTGTAGAAACAGAGGCAATTACATAAGGAGTGTTTCCTCAGATCTAAAGCTACCTGAGGTTTGACTGGGAGGCAAGTTGCAATAAAACTAAACTTTTCCTGTGGAAGCAACAGGATAGCTTATGTAATATATGAACAACACTTAATACAGTCTCCAATATTATATGAATCATATCCATCATCACTGATAATCATTTTTTAGCCCTTATTGAATCAGTGCATCAATCAAATAACTTAGAGACCAGTAGATGTATACAATAACAAGGGTTTCCCATTTGCAAGGTTAATGTAACCCTTGAAGGTTCTATTTCTGTTTAGATATTACAGGAATGATCACATACCATTTTCACTATTTCTATCTTATATGCATTTCACCTCTTTTAATAGTATAAGTTTTCTCTAAGTTGAACCACATTTTTTGTTAATTCAGGCTCTACTCAACCACTAAAAATGAGTACCAACCACAATGAATTTCTGCCTATGTGATCATAACTTCAAGAAATCAAGATATTAAAATAAACGAGAGTTAATAAAAAGCAAACAGTAGGCTTACATTTTAAAGAGATCATTGACTTCACATGCATTTGAAGTCCAAATATGGTGGGAATCTCTTCTATACTTCCCTTCAAGTGATTCTTCAACTTTAATTTCTATAAGGACAGAAAAAACATAATTTCCCAGAGTCAATTATTTTATCTTTGTACTCAGATTAATCATGTGACCAAAAGTGTGTTATCTCAATAAAATAGCCTCAGTGTGCCTGTGATATGATGATATTTTTATAGACACACACACGCACGCACACACTATATATATATATATATATATATATATGTATATATATATGTGTGTGTATGTGTGTATATATATATATATATATATTTGTGTTTATCCAAGGTTCCTTGCTCATAACTCCCATAGCCTTTGTTACAGTCTTTGTTATAATATTAGGGCACATTAGGCCTCAGGAGCAGGTCTCAGAAAACAGGATCTTTTTTTCTGAACTTCTCCTGTCTTCCTTTCACCTGCTGTTTTTTTCTCTGCAATATGAGGAGAAATGTTACCTCACCTTTTTGTCTTGGAGCTAGCCATAAGGAAATTCTCTGACCTACCTTGTCTCATTATGGATCATAAAACCCTCATTTCAGAAGAGGTCCTGCCCCATGCTCTGGAGGAAGGAATGCTACATGAAGAGACCAAGAAAAATCTGAACAGATCTCGTTGGTTTTCTCAGCTATTAGCATTAGATCCTACCCTCTTTGTCCAATCACATTTGTACACATTCGTCCATGCTTCAGTCATGCCTATCCAATGCAAAAGGACATGGTACAGAAAGCTTCCGGGATAACTGAACACAAGGAGGTTCCTGGAGGGTGGCACACCTGGGAGGATGTGAAAACTCCACCCCACCCTCATACCTTGCTCCAGGTATCTCATCATCTGTGTCCTTGGTAATATTCTTTGTAATAAACTGGTGAATGTGAGTGTTTCCCTGAGTTCTGTGAGCCACTCTAACAAATTAATCAAACCCCAGAAAAGGGTCATGGGGTCCCTGATTTGTAGCTAGTTGGCCAGACGCACAGGTCAGACAACTTGGGCCTCCTTCTTGGCAGTAGAAGGGAGGGGTGCTTGTGAACTGTGCTCTCAACCTGTGGGATCTGATGTTATCTCCAGGTAAACAGTGTCAAAATTGCATTGGAGTACACCCAGCTAGTGTCTGCTGCAGAGCTGATTGCTTGCTTGAGATATGAGGGAAAACCCACACATTTGGTCACAGAAGTAGTCTATGTTGATTGCTATCAAGTGAGACAGTAGAAAAAAAAAAAAACACAGTTTGTGTCTTTTTCACTGATACTGCCCAACTCAGGGCAATTTTCTTGCTATACCCTTCCAAAATCTAAATTGCTATTTGACCTTGATACCTTCAGCCTTTTTGACCTTGATAATTACTAATTACTTTTTGACCTTGGTACCTTCAACCTCTCTTTGGACCTAGAATTCCACTGTTCTCAAATTTAAATGCATTCTATTATAAAAGAAAAATTTATCAGAAATACTTGTCCCTATTGTTTATCAAAGCAATGATTTATTGCAGAGATAGCAAATGCGTAACACGCAGACCATCACCCTCTCCTATGTTGCTCACAGCAGATATGGCAAATCAACCATATTTACTATTCCATTCTATTGAGTTTGACACCATTCAGCCTTCTACTCAAATAGCACCACAGTAAGGAACAAGGTGTAGCCCAAGATTGATAGAAGAAACTGAGATGTTTTCCATTTTTCATCACCTATTTGCCATCACTCATTTCTTTGATCAAAACCAACCCTTATGCTATGCAGCTGCTTCCTTGTTCTGTGGTTCCCTCTGGGCAGGTCCAATCTGTCAGGGCCTGGAGAACAGTCCTGGCTGCTAGGAGGGTGCAGATGCACCTTTTATAGTTCAGGATTCTGGGTTCCTCCCAAGCAGCATTATCAGTGTGAACCATACACCAGAACATGGATACGACACTGCATTATTTATTTCCTGCAGTGACTCCAACCTAAGGTCAGCATCAAAAGAGAAATGTCAGCTATACGTGGACACTTTTTCCAGAACTCAGAATCAAGTATGTCTTTTCATGCTAAGTCAAATCATTCCCTTTTTGCTAGCGGTGAGAAATTCCTCTCAAACTCCCCTCCAGACCTTCCCTCAGAGGGGAACCAGAGAAACCACATGCGGCCTCATCTCTGTTCTTTACTTCAATAGGAACTGGTTTTCCTCTTATAATGTTTTTATAATAATATGATACCTCTGAAAATCAGGGCAACAAGGATGGCATAAGCACTGAGGAAAGGCCATGTGAGGACACAATGAGAAGACGAACTCACATTGGTCATAACTTTTTCTGTGTCCTCTGCAACTCTCACCTGTAAGGTTAAAAGTATGCACACTATTTCAGCCAGCCTGCTTTATATCTCTCCCTGCATAAAGCATGACCTGAACATTTGCCCCAAAAACTTCCTGTATTTACATCCTTGAAGCTTTCCCCCACTTTCTATATATTAGCATTGCTCTGGTCAACACCTGCCACTCATCACTAATAGCTGGTGCTGGAAAGAGGCTGCTGGACACTTCCCTTCTTCACTGGCAGCATCCAAAGCTTTCACCCCATGATCCCTCGCTGCCTGCTTTCTGCCCTGGGTTTCCTCTCTTCACTACTGCTCATTTGGCTGGCTTTGGACTCACCCATCAGGTCATGATATGTGTTGTTCCTCCTGTGTCAACAGGCCAGCCATGCCATTCTTCTGAGACAATGTGTACTTGCCCATAGGGCTATGCCATTGGTTGTTTTCAAGAATAATATTTGTAACAGGGATAATATAAAAAAGGCAACACTGTAAGGGTGAGGCAAAGATGTCTGTTTTTAATTAAGCAAGCGATGTCAGCTTTTGAGCCATCTGGGCCCTACAAAACCCCTAAAGGATAAGACTGTCTCTCCCACTGGTATCCTTCTGGTTCACTCAGCTCTAGCCACATGGGTCTCATTGAAGTTTCCAGAATATGCTACCACCTCTGGGCTTTTGCACATGGAATTCCTTCTGCCTGGAATGCTTCTCACCAGGCTGTCGGCACAGCTTGATCCTTCATTTCTTCATGTCTCTATTCAAATAGTATGAGCAGGTCTATAATGACCCATCTAAAATATAAAATTTCATCTCCCCAACTTCTTACCACCCTTTCCTGCTTTACTTTACTCCTTATCATGTATCACTATTTGTTATAGTACATATTTTAATAATACTTATTGATCTTGCTTATCTGACCATCTCCCCCTCTAGAATGTAAGCCCTGGGAGCAGAGAGATTTGGGCCCTTTTCTTCACTACTGCATGGCAAGTGCCTAGAATAGAGCATGGCAATTTTGGCTAGTCCATACATATATGTTGAATGAATGAATAAATGAGCTGATAGTAAAAAGTTGAAGCAGAAAGCAAGAATCTATTAGAATGTGTCTTAGCTTGGGCTGCTATTACAAAATATCATAGACTGGGTGGCTTAAACAACAGAAATGTATTTCTCACAGTTCTGGAGGCTGAGAATTCCAAGATCAAGGGACCTGCAGATTCAGTAGCTGGTGAGGGTTCTCTTCCTTGCTTGCAGATGGCTGCCTTCTCATTGCATCCTCACAGCTTTCTTTAATGCTTGCTCCTGAATGGAAAGAGATCTGTGTCTTCCTCTTCTAAGAGGACTAATCCCTTTATGAGGATGATACCTTCATGACATAATCTAAAGATAATTAATTCCGAAAGACCACACCTCCAAAAACCATCATATTATGGGTTAGGACTTCAACATATGAATTCTAAGAGGTTGTATGGTTTGGTTCTATGTCCCCACCCAAACTCACCTTGAATTGTAATAGTCCCCACATTTCATGGCAGGAAACTGGTAGGAGGTAATTGAATCTTGTGGGTGGTTTCCCCCATACTGTTCTTGTGGTAGTGAATAAGTCTCACAAAATCTGATGGTTTTATAAAGGAGAGTTCCCCTGCGCATGTTCTCTTGCCTGCTGCCATGTAAGACATGACTTTGCTCCTTGTTCACCTTCTATCATGATTGTGAGGCCTCTCCAGCCATGTGGAACTGTTAGTCAATTAAAACTCTTTCTTTTATAAAATATCCAGTATTGGGTAATATGCCTTTATTAGCAACATGAGAACAGACTAATAAAAGAGGATGTAAGCATTCATCCCATAACATGACATAGGCTTTATGGGGGCAGAAAGCTTACTTTTATATTTCTTGAGTTGCTACTATATGCCAGGCACTATTGCCAACGCCTGGAATAGTATTTCCTGAGTAGCTTCTATATGCTAGGCAAACATTACACAATCATTTATCAAGATTATTAGTTAGAATGTTGGCTTTGTCCTGGTAACATAGACTTAAGTAAACTGGTTTAGAGGGTCACACATCATGAACTGACTAGGTGTTTATTTTCCTCTCACATAATAGTCCAACTTGTATAGCAGTTCTACTCCGTCAAGTCTTCAGAGGCCTGGACACTATTTTGTGGCTCTACTATCATTGAAGTGTGGTCTTTGGTGCAAGACAGTTTACTTTTTTATCTGCAACACAAAGAAGTAGAGAGTGAAGAGAAAAAGAAAAGCCACTCCCCTTACCTTACAGGGCAGATGGAGAAGCTACAGTCATCACTTTTGCTCACACCCCCTTGGCCAGACCACATGGTCAGACCTACCCATAAGTTAGAATGGAAAATGCAGTTGCTATTCTAAGCAGCTGTAACTCTGGGATCCCACTATTATAGAAGAAGAGATGAACACCTTTGGGTAGAGCTAGCAATCTATGCCATAGTATATATTTTTAAATAAGCATTTGAAATTAACCTTGACTTTGTGTAAATAATTGTTGAAGGTGAGTAATATACAGAGGTTCATTATACTCTTTTCTCTACCTATGTTTGAATATTCCATAGTAAAGCACTCTCAAAAATTTAATTGCATAAGCCTATATTGTGGGATTTTGTTGGTGTTTGAATTAATTAGGATTTGGCATGGTTCATTACATCATCAAAAGACGGAAAGGCGTTGGGAGATTTACAGGGTTTTGAAGCACTCCTGAGATGCTGGACAGCCTATGTGGTACTGGATAGCTTTCCTCTGAGCCAGCTGCCAAAATAAAAGCAGAAACAAGAAAATACTGACCTGATAATTCTTTTGAATGTCTCAATCTCTATGTTATTGTGGTGGCTCCAGAAATCACACAAATGCCTGGAGCAAGGATCCTGTTTCTAAGAGAGGATGTTTGATTCGGACTATTCCAGGCAATGCCCCATCTTACCTAGGCTCTGGGGGCCACCACATTATGGCCATATCACCGGTTCTGTTCCAACCTGTTTCTGGTTATTCTTTATAAGGCATATTTTGCCCAACTTAATAAATGTAGAGTTTTATTTTATAGTTACTCATTTTCTCTCTCAATTTTTTAAAGTCATCCCTAACCATGAAGTGCCTGTTTCACAAGTGGTTCCTGACATCTTGCAAATGAGACAACATTTAGCACCTTCAAGCCTCACTGGAACACTTCTCAGAGACTAACTCATTAGCTCTGAGGACTAATCAAGACTCTCTCACTCGTCATCTTTAAAAACTTGGAAACTTAGGGAAACTGAGACCTCTTTCCTGCACTCATGCAGTGAAGATAAGTCCTTCAAAATCAGCCTGTCGTGAAGGGTGCATCAAGACATAAGTGAAAGTGATCTCTAAATATAAACATAAATATTCATTCAAGTTCTCATTTTTTCTTAAACTTAATCTCCTTAAAGATTTAAGGATATTTTTACTGAAGTTCTATAGTTTCCCCGGCCTCATTGTACTATCAATAAAGTAAGGGTTGCATTCAGAATTCCACACTGTGTTCTCTGACTGTACCCACACAGCATTATGAGAGCTCTAGCTCCCCTTCGAAATCCCTGTAAACTCCTAGAAGTTCTCAGAGAAGCTTTGAGTTTATCACTATGTTAGCCCTTCCATGAAATGGGGTGACCTGTACCATCATTTTTCTTGCTTTTCCATTCTCTAGTCATCTTCAAGACCTCAGAATGCTGACACCACTGTTAAGGACACTACTTTATGAGAACTGTGGTTGCCAAAAACAAACATGAGAGATGCTGCTAATTTGCCATTCCTACTCTTGCCTTTGGTTCCTGCTTCTACTTCCCTATCACCAGTTCAGCTATTTTGTGTGTGTGTGTGTGTGTGTTGTTTGGAAATTAGTCTCTTTTTATTTTCTTTAACCTAGTATACATCATTATTCCAAGACATCAGTTTTAGCTGAGAGTTCTTAATGCCTTCACTTCCATAGTGAAGTAAAGACGTGCCCTCACCACCTTAGGTTTACACTCTGCTCTTGGATCCCATCACTGGTCTGTGGAACTCTCACTTCTCGGTTGGATTTTGATGGACTGGCTTTCCTGGCTCACTCTTGTAACCTCTTCATAGAACACTCTAACAGGAGTCCATGGAACTGGACTGGGAGAATATTTGAGAAAAGGACATTATACTCCAAAATCTCCTTTCTCTCTGATTCTGTGAATCAAGCTATCATTTCTTGAATCAAGAAATTATTCTTGAATCAAGCTATCATTTCTCATTTCTTCTTTTCCTCACCATACTTCTTCATAGGGAGGCGTTTCCGCCTCTTACACAAATAGATTCCCTCCAACACTTCTTCATTTCCAGGCACTTATGAGTTTTAGGAAAGACACAGCTCTGGACTGATCTATAGTACCTACCACACTTTTTGAGCTCCTGCGCTACAGACTAAATATTTTTGCCCCAAAAACTCATATGTTGATATCCTAATCCCCAGTGCAATGATATTAGGAGGTGGGGCTCTGGGAAGGTATTTAGGTCAAGGGGATAGCTCCCTCATGATTAGGATTAGTGCCCTTATTGGAAGAGGCATGAGATACTGACCTCACTCTCTCTGTTCTCTGCCACGTGAAAACACAAGGAGAAGACGGCCATCTGCAAATCAGATCCAGACACCAGATCTGCCAGCACCTAAATCTTGGACTTCCTAGTCTCTAGGACTGTGAGAAATAAATGTTTGTGGTTCAAGCCACGCATTCTATGATATTTTTGTTAAAGAAGCCCAAATTGACTAAGATATCTGGTGTGTATAAGTGAAAATCTCTTCTCCTTATCTTATATGAAAAATGAAATACCATGATTAGTTCAACTACTCAGGTTACCTGAATATTTCATGTTCTAGTATTTGTAGATTACTTCTAGAGACAGAGAGAGCATTACTGGAATATGTACACCACAGGTACAATGTGAACTCTGGACTTGAGAAATTCACCATATAGTGAGTGATCTTTCATGGGGAAGAATGTAAAGATAATGCTGTTGACTGTGTTCGCTTTTCTTATTAGATTTTTTCTTCCTCTCTTGGTTGTCTGTCTTATTTCTGGATCTTAATAAACTAAAAATAGATTGTTTACTGCTTAAAACGTCTTTGTTTTATAGCCTTGAGCTACACAAAGAAAAAAAACAGTTAATCAAATATACCAAATCTTCCTATAAAAAGAGATAAAAATATTCAGGATGTTCCAGACATAAGATTATTCTGATTTTTAATCCTGTTTCACAGAAATTAGAGAGTTGGGTCTAAATTTAACTAGGTCTGACCTGCTTCACCTAGACTTACCATTAACAATGAGAAAGAATTTTAAAATCCCCAATTCCTGCCAGTTTCTATTATGAATCAAAAAGCATTTCCTTAATCCTTTACCCCAAGAGCAGTTTCATTATCATTTCAAACTTAGTTTAAAGAATTCAGCTTAAAATATTATATAATTTTAGAAAATTTGATTTTAAAATAAATGGAAATTAGGCAAATTCATAAAATTATGTTTATAAACTATTCTTCTATCTTAAAAGAAAATTCAAAAGGATGCTATGGTAATCTCCTGAATTTGTCCTAAAAATAAAGCTGTTTCTTTAAAGAGATGTAGAATAGCAGGTGGCTACGGAGGAGTCTTTATTAATTTGAAGATCTCTTGACTCTGAGTCATTAGCCTTTCAATTTTTCTGTAAAGGAGGAAAGGGTTAATTTATATTATTTCCATTTTTGTCCAGGAAGGACAGTCTCTAAGATCTTAATTCACAAGTTCAGTGCCAAGGCTGCACAAAATAATGAGAAGCCATATTACAGATTCTTTTATCAGCATCCCAAAGGGCTACATACCCATTAAAACACCATGCTAACCCTCCTGCATAGATAAGTATACAGTTTGGTGTGAGAGTAAGAAAGTAAATCTCTCCTCAAGAACCTTTTCCCATGTATTTAATTTTGTCTTAATTTCTTTGCAATCTACTTAGTGCCATAAATTTAAGATAAGGGAGATAATACCTAGGGGCTTATCAGCTCTCATGATATTACTCAAGATAGAGAGAGCAGCTTGGCATCCCACCCAAAAAAAGGCATGGCAGAGCAGGTCAGAGGACTGAACCTATCACAAGACTCTTTTGACCAAGTCTTGGGTCTTATAGTAGCATTTATTGAACCCATAGCATTTTGGCATAAGTGATTCTTTATCCTTTGAACAGAGGGTCTGGGCATAGAAAATAGGGCAAATTCAATCATATTTTAAAGAAATAGCAAAACGGCTGATGTAAATGCTACCTTATCACTAACTATGTTAAATTTAAATAAGCACTTGAATAAAAAGACAGAGTTTGTTAAAATGAATACAAAAACATAATTTGACTACTGGCTGTCTACCAGACATACACTTTAGATTCAAAGACACAACCCGTTTGAAATTAAAACAGTATCATTCAAATAATAACCAAAAATAGCTGAAGTTTCTATACTAATATCAGACAAATATCAGTTTCTATACTAATAATTTTAAGTTTAAAATTATTTCTAGACAGAAAGAAGGGCATTGTAGTACAAAAGAATTATCCAATCAGTAAGCTATAGTAATTATAAACATATATTCACCTAACAAAAAAGCCTGAAAATATATCAAGCAAGAGCTAACATAAATGAAGAGAGAAATAGAAAACTCAACAATATTTGCAGACATTAATACTCTGCTTTTAACAATAGATTGAACCACTAGGCAAATTATCAACAGGAGTATAGTAGACTTGAACAATATTGTAAACCAACTAGACCTAGCAGACACCTATTGAATAGGTTACTCAACAATTGCAGAATACTCAGTCTTCTCAAGTGCATATAGAACATTCTCCAGTATAGGCTGTATGTTAGGCCATAAAACAAACCTCAATACATTCAAAAGAATTGAAATTATACCAAGCATGTTCTCTTACACTAATGGAGTTAAGATAGCAATCAATAATTGGAAAAAAGAATGAGAAATTCATAAATATGTGTAAATTGAACAACACAGTCTTAACCATTGGTCAAAGAAGAAATCATATGAGAAATTCTAAAATTTTTTGAGATGAATGAAAACAAAACCAAAATGTACCAAAACCTATGAAATTCAGCTAAAGCAGTGCTTAGAGATAAATTTATAGCTGTATATGTCTAATTTTTTAAAATGTTTATTTCAAGAGCTTTATGAGTACAAGTGATTTTTGCTTACAATTGATAATATATATGTGTATATATACACAAATATGTGTACATATGTATGTGTACACACACAACTTTTTTTTTAATCTACTCATTGGATGATGAACACTGAGGTTGATTCCACATTTTTGCTATTATGAATTGTGCTGCAATAAACATACAATGCAGATGCCGTTTTTATATGACTTCTTTTCCTTAGGTAAAGACCTAGTAGAGGGACTGCTGGATCAAATGATACATCTAATTTTAGTTCTTTGAGAAATCTCCCTACTCTCTTTCCAAAGGGGTTTTTTAAATTTAATTTCCCCCAGCCCCGTTTTTAAAATTTTTTTTTTTTTTTTTTTAACCACATCCTCGCCACTTATTGGTTTTTGACTTTTTAAGAATGACATTCTGACTTGGATAAAGAGGCATCTCATTGTGGTTTTAATTTACATTTTTCGTATGATTAGTGATGCTGAAAATTTTTGTATATGTTGGCCATTTGTATATCTTTTTTGGAGAAATAATCTGTTCATATTATCTGCCTAATTTATAATGGGATTTCATTCTTTCTTCCTGATTTGTTTTAGTTCGTTTGCAAATTCTGGATGTCTGTCCTTCGGCATGTGTATGGTTGCAAATATTTTCTTCTATTCTTTAGGTTGTCTGTGAAGAAGAGTTGTAGTTTAATTAAGTCCCATTTATCTATCTATCTATCTATTTAGTTAGTTAGTTAGTTAGCTGCGTTTGCTTTTGGTATCCTAGTCATAAATTCTTTGTCTAGGCCAACGTCTAGGAGAGTTTTCCCTAAGCTTTCTTTTAGAATTTTTATGGATTCAGGTCTCACATTTAAGTCTTTATTCTACCTTGAGTTAATTTTTGTATATGATAAGAGATAGGGATCAAGTTTCATTCTTCTTCATGAACACATTTATGGAATATGGTGTACCTTCTCTAGTATGCGTTTTTGTGTGTGTTGTCAAAGATCAGTTATTTGTAGTTATTTGACTTTATTTCTAGGCTCTCCAGTCCTTTCCATTGGTCTATGTGTGTACTCTTATAACTGTGCCATACTGTTTTGGTTACCATATCCTTCTAGGATAATTTGAAGTTGGGTAATGTGATGCCTCTGGCTTTGTTCTTTTTGCTTAAGATTTTTTTGGCTATTTGGGCTCCCTTTTGCTTTGAGATAAGTTTTGGGATTTTTTTTCCTAATTCTTTGAAAAATGACATTGATATTTGGATAGTAATTGTATCAAACCTATAAATTGTTTTGAGCAATATAGTCATTTTCATAATATTGATTGTTGTGATCCATGAACATGGAATTTTTTTTTCATTTGTTTGTTTCAACTGTAATTTCTTCCAGCAGTGTTTTTTAGTTCTTCTTGTAGATACCCTTCATCATTTTGGTTAAATATATTTCTAGAGATTGTTTTTTTTTGTAGCCATTGTAAATGGGATTGAGTTCTTGATTCAATGCTCAGCTTTGCTGTTATTGGTGTATAGCAATGCTACTGATTCGTGTACATTGATTTTGTAAACTGAGACTTTACTGAATTCATTAATCAAATCTAGGAGTCTTTCAGAGGAGTCTTTGGGGTTTTCTAGGTATAATCATATCATCAGCAAACAGAGACCGTTTGACTTCTTTTTTTCCAATATAGATGCCCTTTATTTCTTTCCTTTCCCTGATTATTCTGGCTAGGATGTCCAGTTCTGTCTTGAATAAAAGTGGTGAAAGTAGACATCCTTGTCTGTTCTAGCTCTGAGGGAAATGTTTTCAACTTTTCTCTGTTCAGTGTTATGTTGTTTATGGGTTTGGCATATACATTATTTATATTTATATTTTAAAGTATATACCTTCTATGCCTAATTTGTTGAGGCTTTTTTATATAAAACAATGCTAAATTTTATTGAATGTTTCTTTCAACATATATTGAAATGATCATAGAGTTTTTGTTTTTAATATTGTTTATGTGGTAATCACATTTATTAATGTGCATATGTTGAACTATCTTAGCATCTCTGGATGAAACACACTTGATTGTGGTGAATTATCATTTTCATATGGTGTGGGATTTGTCTTGCTAGTATTATGTTGAGCATGTTTGCATCTATGTTCATGAGAAATATTGGTCTGTACTTTTCTTTCTTTCTTGTGTCATTTCCTGGCTTTGGTATCAGAGTGATACTGGCTTCATAGAATGAATTAGCGAGGACTCCTTCCTTTTCAATCTTTTGTAATAGTTTCAGTAGGATTCGAGCAAGCTCTTTGGCTGTGGACCCTGGCGTTTTTGTTGTTGTTGTTGGGAGTTTTTATTTTATTGATTGATTTTCATAACTCGTTACTGATCTTTTTAAGATTCCTGTTTTTTTCTGATTCAAACTTGGATGATTGTATTTTCCAGGAATTTATCAATTTCCTCTAGATATTCCACTTTTTGTTCACAGAGATGTTCTTAGTAACCTTGGACAATCTTTCATATTTCTGTGGTATGAGTTGTAAGGTTGCCATGTTCATTTCTGATTGAGTTTTATTGAACCTTTCTCTTTTTTTGGTTTATCTAGCTAGTGGTCTATCAATTTGTTTATCTTTTGATATATATATATATATATATATATATATAAAATTGCACTTTAGGTTCTGGGGTACATGTGCAGAACATTGCAAGACTGTTGCATAGGTACATACATGGCAATGTGGCTTGCTGCCTCCATTCCCACATCACCTATATCTGGCATTTCTCCCCATGTTATCCCTCCCCAACCTCCCTACCCCCCACTGTTCCTCCCCTATTCCCTGCTAACAGCCACCAGTGTGTGATGCTCCCCTCCCTGTGTCCATGTGTTCTCATTGCTCAACACCCATCTATGAGTGAGAATCTGCAGTGTTTGATTTTCTGTTCTTGTGCCAGTTTGTTGACAATGATGGTTTCCAGATTCATCCATGCCCTTACAAAGGACAAGGACTTATTGTTTTTTATGGCTCCATAGTATTCTATGGTGTTTAACTGCCACATTTTCCTTGTCTAGTCTATCATCGATGGGCATTTGCATTGGTCCAGGTCTTTGCTATTGTAAACAGTGCTGTAATGAACATACATGTGCATGTGTCTTTATAACAGAATGATTTATAATCCATTGGCTATATACCAGTAATGGGATTGCTGGGTCAAACAGAATTTCTATTTCTAGATCGTTGAGGAATCACCACGGTCTTCCACAATGGTTGAACTAATTTACACTCCCACCAACAGTGTAAAAGTGTTCCTATTTCTCCACATCCTCTCTAGCATCTTTTGTCTCCAGATTTTTTAATGATCACCATTCTAACTGGCATTAAGTGATATCTTAATGTGGTTTTGATTTGCCTTTCTCTAATGACCAGTGATGATGAGCAATTTTTTCATATGTTTACTGGCCTCATAAATGTCTTCTTTTGAAAAGTTTCTGTTCATATCCCTTGCCCACTTTTGAATGGGTTTGTTTTTTTCTTGTAAATCTGTTTTAGTTCTTTGTAGATTCTGGATATTAGCCCTCTGTCAGATGGGTAGATTGCAAAAATTTTTTCCCATTCTGTTGGTTGCTGGTTCACTCTAATGATTATTTCTTTTGCAAGCGATCTGCCTGGCTGGCTAGCGATCTGTCTATTTTGTTGATTTTTTTCAAATGGTTATCTTTTCAAAGAGCCAACTTTTAATTTTATTTATCCTTTGTATTAATTTTTGATTTAATTTTATTTAGTCCTGATCAGATCTTGACTTCTTTTCTTTTGATAGGTTAGGGTTTGGTTTCTTCTTGTTTTCCTAGTTTTTGAGATACGCTCTCAGGTTACCAATTTGTGATCTTTCTGTCTTTTTGATGTAGGCATTTAGCTCTAGAAACTTTATTCTTAACACTGCTTTTGCTATATTCCAGAGATTTTCAGAGCTTTGTAAACATTAACAAAAAATGAAAGGCTTTATATCAATATTCTAACATTCCACCTTAACAAATAATAAAAATAAAAGAAGCACAGAAGCTCTGGAGTTTAATTAGATCCGATTTGCCTATTTTGGCTTTTGTTGCCCATTCTTTTTATGTTTTAGTCATGAAGTCCTTGCCTATGCCTATGTCCTGAATGGTTTTGCCTAGGCTTTCTTCTAGGGTTTTTATGGTGTTAGGCCTTATGTTTAAGTCTTTAATCCATCTGGAGCTAATTTTAGTGTAAGGTGTCAGGAAGGGGTCCAGTTTCTGCTTCCTGCATATGGCTAGCCAGTTTTTCCAACACCATTTATTAAAAAGGGAATCCTTTCCCCATTGCTTGTTTTGTTCTGGTTTGTCAAAGATAAGATGGCTGTAGATGTGTGGCATCGCCCCCAGGGCCTCTGTTCTGTTCCATTGGTCTATATCTCGGTTTTGGTACCAGTACCACGCTGTTTTGATTACTGTAGCCTTGTAATATAGTTTGAAGTCAGGTAATGTGATGCCTCCAGCTTTGTTCTTTTTGCTTAGAAATTCCTGGCTATGTGAGCTCTCTTTTGGTTCCATATGAAGTTTAAGGTGGTTTTTTTCCAGTTCTATGAAGAAGGTCACAGGTAGCTTGATGGAGATAGCACTGAATCTATAAATTACTTTGGGCAGAATGGCCATTTTCACAATATTGATTATTCCTAACCATGAGCATGGAATGTTTCTCCATCTGTTTGTGTCCTCTCCTATTTCATTGAGCAGTGGCTTGTAGTTCTCCTTGAAGAGGTCCTTTACATCCTTTGTTAGTTGTATTCCTAGGTATTTTATTCTCTTTGTAGCAATTATGAATCGTAGTTCATTCTTGATTTGGCTCTCTGTTTGTTGTTGGTGTATAGGAATGCTTGTGATTTCTGCACATTGATTTTGTATCCTGAGACTTTGCTGAAGTTGCTTATAAGTTTCAGATTTTGGGCTAAGATGATGGGGTCTCCTAAATATACAATCATGTTGTCTGCCAGTAGAGACAATTTGACTTCCTCTTTTCCTAATTGAATACCATTTATTTCTTTTTCTTGCCTGATTGCTCTGGCTAGGACTTGCAATACTATATTGAATAGGAGTGGTGAGAGAGGATATCCTTGTCTAGTGCCAGGTTTCAAAGGGAATGTTTCCAGCTTTTCTCTATTGAGTATGATATTGGCTGTGGGTTTGTCAGAAATAAATTATTTTGAGATATGTTCCATCAATACCTAGTTTATTGAGGATTTTTAGCATAAAGCACTGTTGAATTTTGTCAAAGGTCTTCTCTGCATCTATTGAGATAATCGTGGTTTTTGTCTTTGGTTCTGTTTATGTGGTGGATCACGTTTATAGACTTGTATACGCTGAACCAGCCTTGCATCCCCAGGATGAAGCCTACTTGATTATGATGGATAAGCTTTTTGATGTGCTATTGCAATCTGTTTGCCAGTATTTTGTTGAAGATTTTTGCATCTATGTTCATCATGGATATTGGCCTGCAGTTTTCTTTTTCTGTTGTGTCTCTTCCGGGTTTTGATATCGGGGTGATGCTGGTTTCATAAAATGATTTGGGAAGGATTCCCTCTTCTTGTATTGTTTGGAATAGTTTCAGAAGGAGTGGGAACAACTCCTCTTTGTATGTCTGGTAGAATTTGGCTGTGAACCCATCTGAACCTGGGTTTTTTTTGGTTGGTAGGCTATTAATTGCTGCCTTAACTTCAGCCTTTGTTATTGGTCTATTCAGGGTTTCAACTTCTTCCTGGTTTAGGCTTGGGAGGGTGGAAGTGTCAAGGAATGTATCCATTTCTTCCAGGTTTACTTGTTTATGTGCATAGAGTTCTTTGTAGTAATCTCTGACGACAGTTTGTATTTCTGTGGAATCAGTAGTGATATAATCTTTATCGTTTTTTATTGCATCTTTTTGATTCTTCTCTCTTCTCTTTTATTAATCTTGCTAGTGATCTGTCTATTTTGTTGATTTTTTCATATGATTATCTTTTCAAGGAGCCAACTTTTAATTTCTTTCATCGTTTGTATTAATTTTTGTTTTAATTTTATTTAGCTCTGGTCTGATCTTGACTTCTTTTCTTTGGATAGCTTTTGGTTTGGTTTCTTCTTGTTTTTCTAGTTTTTGAGCTATGCTATCAGGTTGTCAATTTGTGATCATTCTACCTTTTTGATGTAGGCATTTAGCACTAGAAACTCTATTTTTAGCACTGCTTTTGCTATATTCCAGAGATTTTCAGAGCTTTGTAAACATTAACATAAAATGAAAGACTTTAAATCAATACTCTAACATTCCTTCTTAACAAATAAGAAAAATAAAAGAACAAAGTAAATTCAAAGCAAGCAGAATAAAGAAAAAAATTAAGGTTAGAGAAAAATAACTGAAATAAATAATAGAAAAATAATAGAGCAAATCAACAAGACCAGAAGTTGTTTCTTTAAAAAGGTCAACAACTTTAATTAGACTGAACATAGAAAAGAGAAAGAAGATTTAAATTGAAAAAATGAGTAATAAAAGTCGGACATCACTGCCCATCTTGCAGAAATAAAAAGGAGTATAAGAGAACACCATGAAAAATTGTATCCAACAAATGATATAAACTGGGTAAAACAGAAACATTTATAGAAAGACACAAACGACCAGAATTTGTCAAGAAGAAGTGTAAAATCTAATTCAGATTCAAGGAAGTAAACAGACAATCCACTGAATGGGTGAAAGCATTTGCAAACTCTACATCTTATGTAATACTTGAATTTAGAACACATAAAAAACTCTTAAAACTCAACTATAAAAGTAAAATAACTCAATTAAAAATGGACAAATTGGTTGAACTGATGTTACCTCAAAGAAGATATACAAAAGCCAATAAGTACATCAAAAATGCTCAACCTTGTTAATCACTAGGTAAATGTGAATTAAAACCAAATTGAGATATCACTATACTTTCAGGGGAAGATATAAAATAAATAATAGGCATTAACAAATATTGATCAGGATGTAGAAAAATTTGAACTCTGGTGGGAATGCAAAATGGTACAACCACTGTGGAAAACACCTTGGCAGTTCCATAAAACGTTAAACATGGAGGTGCCATATGATCCAAGAAATTATCCTTTGGGTAAATAAGAGAAGTGAAAACATGTATCCCCATAAAACATTATATATAAACATTTATAGCAACGTTATTTATGATAGCCAAAAGAAAAAGCAACTTTATGTTTATCAACTGATGAAAGGATAAATAAAAAGTTGTATGTTCATACAATGAATTTTTTTTTCACTAAAAAGAAATGAATCACTGATACATACTACAACAGAAATAAACCTTGAAAATATTATGCTACATAAAAGAATCCAGTCACAACAGACCACATGTATAATTACATTTATGTGAAATATCCAGAAAAGACTAAATCATAGAGACAGAAAGTGTAGGGTCTCAGGGAGAGGGCAATGGAATGATGATAAATGGGTTTTCTTTTGGGGGCAATAGAAATGCCCTAAAATTAGGCAAGTGTTTATGATTGCACAACTCTCAATATATAAAAACATTTTCATTGTACTTAATAAAGTAAAATTCATGATACACATATTTCAATAAATATCTCAATAAAGTTGATATTTAAAAAAAAAATAATAATAAGCAACAGGCCAGATCTGATCCATGGGTTATAGTTTACAAACTCTTATTTTAGAATGATGCTTACTATATAATAGTGCTATATAAATGTTCGTTCAGTGAATAAATTAAGTATTCTGTGCCTTCAAAAAAATCACAAGTTCTGGTTAGGCAGGCGATTAAATGAGATCATGGCAGTTCAGGCACTGCAAGAGTATGAATAAAGGCATGTAGGTAAGAATTACTGTATATGTATGGAGAACCATGGTTCACTGTGAAAAGACCAATAGTGTGAAATAAGGACTGTTAGGGAAAGAGAGGAGAGATAGAAGGAATCACATGATGAAAGAAAGGCCTTAGGCCACATAGGGAGTAAAAATAGAACACCATTCCAGTAATGATAGGAAGTTATTGACAATAATGATAGAAAGATCATTGACAAGGAATTATGACGATGATAGGGATAAAAAGGGGGATGAGCTTAAGAAATATAGAAGACATACAAATCCATGAATAGACCAATAGCAAGTTCTGAAATCGAGACAATAATTAATAGCCTACCAACCAAAGAAAAGTCCTGGACATTTACATGGCTAACCAGTTTTCCCAGCATCATTTATTAAATAGGAAATTATTTTCCATCTGATCTTCCACAAACCTGACAAACACAATGGGGAAATAATTCCCTATTATGTCCAGGGCCTTTTTTGGTTGATAGGCTATTAATTACTGTCTGAATCTGGAGATTCATAGCCAAATTCTACCAGAGGTACAAAGAGGAGCTGGTACCATTCATACTGAAACTGTTCCAAACAATAGAAAAAGAGGGACACCTCCCTAACTCATTTTAAAAGACTAGCATCATCCTAATACCAAAACCTGGCATAGACACACACACACATAAAGAAAATTTCACGCCAATATCCCTAATGAACATCGATGCAAAAATCCTCAATAAAATGCTAGAAAAGCAAATCCAGCAGCACCTCAAAAACTTTCTCCACCACAATCAAGTCAGCTTCATCCTTGGTATGCAAGTCTGGTTTAACATATGCAAATCAATCAGCGTAATCCATTTCATAAACAGAACCAATGACAATAACCACACGATTATCTCAATAGATGCAGAAAAGGCCTTTGACAAAATTCAACATCCCTTCATGCTAAAAACTCTCAATAAACTAGGTATTGATGGAACATATGCCAAAATAATAAAAACTATTTATGACAAACTCATAGCCAATATCATACTGAATGGGCAAAAACTGGAAGCATTCCCTTTGAAAACCAGCACAAGAAAAATTGCCCTCTCTCACCATTCCTATTCAACGTAGTGTTGGAAGTTCTGGCCAGGACAATCAGGCAAGAGAAAGAAATAAAGAGTATTCAAATAGCAAGAGAGAAAGTGAAATTGTCTCTGTTTGCAGATGACATGATTATATATTTAGAAAACCCCATCCTCTTAGCCCAAAAACTCCTTAAGCTGATAAGCAACTTCAGCAAAGTCTCATTACACAAAATCAATGTGTAAAAATCATAAGCATTCCTATATACTAATAATAGACAAACAGAAAGCCAAATCATGAGTGAACTCCCATTCATAATTGTACAAAAAAAAATTACCTAGGAATACAACTTAAAAAGGGATTTGAAGGACCTCTTCAAGGAAAGCTACAATTCACTGCTCAATGAAATAAGAGAGAACACAAACAAATGAAAAAAATTCCATGCTCATGGATAGGAAGAATCAATATTGTGAAAATGACTATACTGCCCAAAGTAGTTTATAGATTCAATGCTAATCCAATCAAGCTACCATTGACTTTCTTTGGAGAATTAGAAGAAACTACTTTAAATTTCATATGGTACCAAAAAAGAGGCTGTATAGCCAAGACAATCAAAATCTAAGACAAGCAAAAAGAACAAAGCTGGAGGCATCATGCTACCTGACTTCAAAATATACTACAAGCTGACAGTAACTAAAACAGCATGGTATTGGTATCAAAACAGATATATAGACCAATGGAACAGAACAGAGGCACCAGAAATAATACCACATGTCTACAACCATACGATCTTCCACAAACCTGACAAAAACAATGGGAAAAGAAATCCCTATTTAATAAATGATGCTGGGAAAACTGGCTAGCCATATGCAGAAAACAGAAACTGGACTCCTCTTTTATACCTTATACAAAAATTAACTCAAGATGGGTTAAGGACTTAAATGTGAAACCTAAAACCATAAAATACCTTAGGAGAAAACGGAGGCAATACCATTCAGAATATAGGCATGGACAAATAATTCATGACTGAAACATCAAAAGCAATTGCAACAAAAGCAAAAATTTACAAATGGGGTCTAACTAAAGTACTTCTGCACAGTAAAAGAAACTATCATCAGAGTGAACAGGCAACCTACAGAATGGGAGAAAAGTTTAGCAATCTATCCATCTGACAAAGGTCTAATTTCCAGAATCTACAAGGAATTTAAACAAATTTATAAGAAAAATACGAACCCCATCAGAAAGTGTACAAAGGATATGAAGAGACATTTCTTAAAAGAAGACATTTATGTGGACAACAAACATATGAAAGAAAGCTCATTATCACTGGTCATTAGAGAAAGGTGAATCAAAACCGCAATGATATACCATTTCACACCAGTTAGAATGGCCATCATTAAAAATTCAGGAAACAGCAGATGCTGGTGAGGCTGTGGAGAATTAGGAACGCTTTTACACTGCTGGTGGGAATTAAATTAGTTCAACCATTGTAGAAGACAGTGTGGCAATTCCTTGAGGATCTAGAACCATAAATACCAGTTGACCCAGCAATCCCATTACTGGCTGTATACCTAAAGGATTATAATCATTTTACTATAAAGATACATGCACACATATGTTTATTGCAGCACTATTTACAATAACAAAGATTTGGAAACAACTGAAATGCCCATCAATGATAGAGTGGATAAAGAAAATGTGGCACCATGGTGTAATTCATACACCATGAAATACTATACAATCATAAAAAAGAATGAGTTTATGTCCTTTTCAGAGACATGGATGAAGCCAGAAACCATCATCCTCAGCAAACTAACAAAGGAACAGAAAACCAAACACTGCATGTTCTCACCAATGAGTAGGAGTAAAACAAAACACATAGACACTGAGAGGGAACATCACGCACTGGGGCCTACTGGGGGGTGAGGGGCAAGGGAAGAGAGAGCATTAAGACAAATATCTAATGCATGCAGGGCTTAAAGCCTAGATGATGGGTTGATAGGTGCAGCAAACCACCATGGCACATATATACCTACTCAACAAACCTGCACATTCTACACATGTATCACAGAACTCAAAAATAAAAGTATACGAAAGATGTAAAATATTAGATTTGTTGATGGATAAAATATGAAAAGTGAAGGTAAGAGAAACATCTAGAGAATCCAAGATAACTCTCATCTTCAATTAAAGCCTTTAATCTTCTTCATTCAGTCTCACAGGGGAAAAAATCATATATGAAGTAAAAGATGTACACATTCACCCCAAGTGTGTGCTAAGTGTAGAATAAAATGAGAATATTCACATAAAGAAAAAAATCTAAATCAAGGGTATTATTGGCAGGAGATGAGAATACAGGGCTATTGTAGAAACGTATATATATATGTCCTGGAATTCCAAGAGTTTCATCATGGCTTTAGCCAGAGATTTACTGTATTACAATTTTTAATATATGCCTATCAAGGGTCCATAAAGCTATGCAAACCTTTGAATCTTCAGACAAGTAGTTGTTCAGCAGTGCTGAGTGATCTTTAGAAGAAAAGATAGAAGAAGGTCCATGAAATGCAATATCAAGAAACCATATGACTTCACAAATGTTTTGTGTGTGTCTCAAGAAATTTTTACTAATTTAGAAATTCCAGTTTATTTCTATAATTTTACATGATTTTGCAATGGAAACAGAAGTGATCTATTTGTAATTTTGTTTTTCAATAAATTTATAGTGAGCAAAAAGAAAGCTGATGCAATGAAGTATTGTCAGGAAAATTATTGATATGGCTTGTTCTGCTGTTAATTTTAATTGTCCTAATTAATCTGGGTTCACCCAGACCTGTCTTCTGATTCTGCCATTAATTAGTGGTTTGACCGTAAGCAAGTTGGTTTTTCCTTATCTGTCAAATAAAGGAGTTGAACTAGAGCACCTTGTAAGGTTCCTTCACCTCCAACACTATTTGTACTTCTGAAATAGGAATTAAACTGTTAGTTGTAATCTAATTACGTGTTAAATTTCCTTGTCCCACCATACTAACTATAGTAACCAACCACTAATAAATTCATCACTAACAAACAACAGAGAAAATGTTTCAGTTTAGGTTCATGGAGAGAGTAAATAGGTATTCGGTTTTTAAACTGCATACTTCAGCAGTTTTTATAGAATAACTAACAGAAATGTGTTTTCAAAGAAACCTGGATGATTTGTTTTTATAAACCTAAAACTGCTCTGCATGTATCTTCAAGCCCTGTGTAGCCAAGGTAGATGTACGTCATGTTGTGAAAGAGTGTCCTCTATTATAGAATCTTGTTCCTGAATTCCACCTACCACATGGTAAACACTCTGCAATAGATGTTTGACAAGTGGGATTATTATCTCCATTAAGTTATTCAGTTGGAGGTTATGCTTTGCTTACTATACAAATACATTTAAACAATGATCCATTTGCAAATAGGCAGGTCCATGACTATGAGAGCGGATAACACCAATATTGCATTTCCTCTGACTTCAGCCAAGCATGAATGCAACAAATGGGTTTATTGCTTCACTCTCGTGTTCAGCTAAAATTAGAGATTTAAATCTAAATATAACTAAATGGCTCTCCACACTCAGGTAGCGCTCCCTTGACCATCTGCCAATGTGCACGTTTCCTAACATAGAACACCGCTCCTGCTGGCAAATTTGTTTCCTCAATTTTCTAGAAGCTACAGAAAAACTCAGCAAGGCGTAGGCTCTAACCTCCTCTTAGAAGTGCTAAGCACCTCAAACAATGAAAACCACCTATTTCCTTGAAAAATTAAAATACAATTTGGCATACATACTTTCCCTGGGTAGAGTCTTACCTTGGTAACATGCTTAGTGGTTAACTATTTATTTGAATCACTTAGGAGCTTTTTGAAGACAGATGAGCTTAAATCCCATCTTTAAACAAAGCAAAATAGATTTAGACTTCATCAAACATCTGTTAATTTTTCATACATACTGAATTCATTAAGTTAATTCACCTTATGGAGTAACTCAAAAGAAGCTCCCAGCACAACACGAAAGCAGAGAAAATTCAGTTATGCAAATTATTTCCACTTAAACTGTGGATCATGAACAACAGAAAGAATAAGTGATTTAAACTATGTGCTAATCACCTTTGCATCTACAGAGAAAAGGCTGACAATGTCAGATTTTCTGCAGGATTTGGAAATGACAGTGTCTTTGACGGTAGAATCCCTGCCAGGTCATCCATATGATGGAGAACTATTCTGAGTTTCCAGTAGTTTCTCCACTAAAGTCTACTTAATGGGTGACTTTGCTTTGCTAGGATTTTAAGATGACTTGAAATAATGAAACAATACCTCATGATTTTTCTCAAAGTATTCAATTTAGACCAAAGTAAAAGTTGGCTGCAATTTATTTCCTTGCAACTGTAGCTAAAATCACCTTTTGTCCTCTGTTACTGAGTGGGAGATACCGGTCACTGCTACTTTGCAGCAGCCTCAAGAATCTCTGGTTTAGAAGAAAATCATTCCTTACTTCTTGTGAGATTTGAGATTTTATTAATCAGGACCAAGAAAGTGATTGTACAGCTAAAAACTTTGATACCAACAGTCATATTAGTACTTAGGACATCTGAAAGCTCTGGTGTGCTTAGAGTAGCAAATTCTGGCTCAAAGCATTCTTTTGAGTATTTCAAAGACAGGATTTGCTCATGTGTGGTGGTCCATGCCTGTAATCCCAGCCTTTTGGGAAGCCGAGGCAGGTGGATGGCTTGAGCCTATGAATTCGAGACCAGTCTGGGCAACAGACTTGGGGAAGCCCAGTCTCTACAAAAAATAAATTAAAATTAAAAAGACTGGTTTTAATGTACTTACAAGTAACAAAAAGCTACCCCCACCCCCATTTCCTTACTTTCCCTTGAGCTTTCTATTTAGAGTAGTTTTAGTGTATTGGGGACTTATTTTTGAGCCAGATGCTATATCAAACATTGTTTAATTTTCTATAACCTTCAGAATGACATTATAAAACAGGAAATTTTATATACATTTTACATTTGAGTAATCTTTGGCTCTGGGAGTTTAAGTTATTTGCACCAAAAGCAAGGATAGAGTTTGGATTTAAATCCCAATCTGAATTACTTCCAAAGTCCATGATAGTTCCAATATGCTACTCCAGTCCCCACATAGCAAGAACGAGCTATGTTCCCTGACCCCAAGGCCATAAGGTTCCTTTCTCTAATCCTATTATAGTTCATTCAGGATGATACATCAAAGTGCTGTAGACCAAGTGGCTTGTAAACAACAAAGATTTATTTATCACCATTCTGGAGGCTAGAAGTCTCTGATCAGGGTACCAGAGTAGCTACTTTCTGATGAGGGCCCTCTTCTGAGTTGCAGACTGTCAACTTCTTGTCGGCCTTACGTGGCAGAAAAAGAGCAAACCAGCTTTCTGGCCTCAAATGAGTTCACTAATCCCATTTATGAGGGTTCCACCCTCATGGTCTAATTACCTCCTTAAGGCTTTATCTCCAAGTAGCATTAGGGAGTAGACTTTAATATATGATTTTCAAAAGACATAAACATTCAGTTCATAGCACTGGAGACATGACTTAAACCCTGGTCAAATTACTTCTGAAGTCTATGCTGGTTTCAGTAAGCTACTTCACTGTCTGCCTAGTAAGTTATGATCACCCTGACCCCAAAGGCAGTAAAGTTTTTTTATTTCTACCTCTAGATTTAGTTTGAAGTTTCAGTCTAGAGTTCAAAACTCACATACTTTGACCCTTCTCAAAGAATTTTAAGTCAGTGGGTCTGGGAACAGGCAGTTATAGTTATCTAAAGTTTCTCAGTTGGTTCCAATACATACTTTTAGTTGAGAACTACTGATCATATAATTTAGCGATCTTATACCATGAAAGCCCATGGATGCATTCTCAGATTTTATGAGATCTATAAGAAGTTTTCAGTGTTGTGTTCTCATTTCAATATTTTTTAAATTACTGCTATGCTTTGAATATAGTTTTTCTCTTATGAAACTCACGATGAAATTTGATTCCCAATGTAACTGTGTTGAGAAGTGATGGGACCTTTAAGAAGTATTTGGGTTATCAGGGCTTCATCCTCATGAAGGGATTAATGTCACTGTTATGGGACTAGGCTAATTCTCAAGAAAGTGAGTTCTCAGTCTCAAGGGTCTCAATTAATTATGGAGTGAGTTATTATAAAGTAAGGCTTCCTCTCATATTTTGCTACTGTTGCAAAACATGCTTCTCCACCATGTATGATGTGGCATGAGGCCCTTACCAGAGCTGCTGCCACACCCTTGGAATTTCAGCCTCCAGAACCATGAGCCAAATACACTTCTATTCTTTATCAATTACCCAGTCTCAGGCATTTGGTTTTAGCAACAGAAAACTGATTATTACTCTACGTCAATTCTGGATATGAATAACCAAGCTCTGCCAGCTGGCTTTAACAATTTCTATTTGTTTCAACTTTGTATTTGTAACCATTCAACAAATATTTATGTTCCTGACATATGTTACACAATGTACAATGATAAATAAGAAAATAAGCATGTTTCTGCATTAGAAAAATGGTGTTAAAAATACTAATTACCTCAATTAATTTTCAACAAAGATTCCAAGAACATGCAATGAGGGAAGCATGATCTCTTTAATAATTAGTGTTGAGGAAACTGGATATCCATATGTAGAAGAATGACATTACACCATTATCTCACAACATATTTAAAAATCAAGTAAAAACTAGTAGAAATGTAACCATAAGACCCAAAACTATAAAGCTACTAAAAGAAAACATAGGAACAAATTCCATGATACTGTCTGGGAAATTATTTCTGAGATAAGACTTCAACAGCACAGGCAACAAAAGTAAAAACAAATGGGGCTGCATCAAACTAAAAAGTTTCTTCACAGCAAGGGAAACAATTAGCAGTGTGAAGAGAAAACCCACAGGAGATTGGAAGAAAATATTTGCAAACCATACATCTGATAAAGGGATAATATTTAAAATATATAAGGAACTCAAGAAACTCAATAGCCATATAATAAATAACCCACTTAGAAATGGGCAAAGGATCTGAGCAGACATTTCTCAAAGAAAAAAAGATGAATAGCCAACAGACATATGGAAAACTGCTCAACATTTCTCTAATCATCAGAGAAATACAAATTAAAACCCCAATAAAATATCACCTCATGCCTGTTAGAATAACTATTATCAAAAAAATAGTCAAAAATGATCACGGTGGACCAGAAGCAGGTCTAGTTTACAGCTCTGACTCAGAAAGACAGAGCAGAATGTGGAGGCTTGCACCATGAATTTTAGCTCCCAAACAACTACAAGAACAAACCAGGAATCCCAAGAGAACCTATAGACCCTGTGAAGAAAGTGGATTCCTCCTGCAGAACCTGGAGACACTCCAAATACTGTAAGTGCACATACTGCAGAAGTGGGAATGGGAGAGCCTCCACTCCCAAACACACACCCCTACTGGGTGTGGGGAAACTGAAGGTCTAGCTTGCAGGAGAAGTTTCCAACCTTACCTGGGGCTGAGTCAATTTAGAGAGCTAAGTGGGATACAGGGGCTGGGGAGGAAGTGGGAGGGGCCCTGGGAGCTTGCTGGGTCCCCAGGCAGGCCATTACCACCTGGCATCACAGGAATCCTTTTGGGGGGCTGACAAGAGGTGCAGGGAGATCACCACAGGGAGTGGAAGGTCTCCAGCTGAACTTTGTAACAATCTGAACCAGGTGAGAGGCCATTTGGCCAGAACTCAGGGGAGGGCATAAATCCGGCATGTAGACTCCACAGGCAGGGGAAGAATCAGAGCACTTTTTTTCTTGCAGCTGGGAGGTAGGTAGCCCCATACAAGTTCTCAAGCCCTGCACGCCCACTGCCTGGAAATAGACTTGGTGCTGCTGGGGGTAACACAGTGCGAGTGAGACTGCCTCTTCAGATTGTGTGGGAGCTAGGTGAAGCCTGTGACTGCTGGCTTTACCTCACTTCTCTGACAACCTGCATGACTCAGCAGAGGCAGCTATAGTGATGCTTGATACACAACTTCATTGGCCTGGAAACCTCACTCCCATCCCTGACAGCAGCCACAGCAAGACTCGCCCAAGGAGAGTCTAAGCTCAGACATGACTATTCCTGCCCCACCTAATGGTCCTTTTCTACCCACCCTGGTAGCTGAAGACAAAGGGTGTATACTCTTGAATGTTCTAGGGCCCCCTCTCACCACCAGTTCCTCTCCATACTACCACAGCTGATGCTCTCTGGAAAGTGCTACCTCCTAGCAGGAAACCAACCAGAACAAAAATAGAACATTAAAGTACCAAGCTAAGAACACTCACAGAGTCCATTTTACTGCCCTTCCATCTCCACTAGAACAGGTGCTGCTGTTCACAGCTGAGAGACCCATAGATGGTTCCCATCACAGGACCCTGTGAAGACAAACCCCAGTACCAACCTCAAGCCTGGTAGATTTGCTGGGAGGCTAGACCCAGAAAGGAGACAACAATCACTGCACCTTGGCTCTCAGGAAGCCACATCCATAGAAAATGAAGAGAGTACTACATCAAGGGAACACCTGTGGGACAAAAGAATCTGAACAACAGCCTTTATCACTAGATCTTTCCTCTGACAGAGCCTACCCAAATGAGAAGGAACCAGAAAACCAACCCTGGCAATATGTCAAAATAAGGCTCTTTAACACCCCCCTAAAATCACATTAGCTCACCAGCTCATCAGCAATGAATCCAAACCAAGAAGAAATCACTGATTTACCTGAATTCAGGAAATTGATTTTTAAGCTAACCAGGGAAGCAAAGAAAGACAAAGCCCAATGCAAGGCAATCCCCCAAAAATGATACAAGAAATTAAGGGATAAATATTCAAGAAAATAGAATAAATTAAAAAATCAAAACTTTAGGAAATATTGGATACACTTATAGAAATGTGAAATGCTCTGGAAAATGTTAGCAATAGAACTGAACAACTAGAAGAAAGAAATTCAGGGCTTGAAGATGAGGTCTTTGAATTAACCCAATCCAACAAAGACAAAGAAAAAAAGAATAAGAAAATATGAACAAAGTCTCCGAGAAGTTTGGGATTATGTTAAATAATCAAAACTAAGAATAATCAGTGTTCCTGATAAAGATGAGAAATCTAAAAGTTTGGAAAACATATTTGGGGGAATAATCAAGGGAAACTTCCCTGGCCTTGCTGGAGACCTAGATATTTCGATACGTGAAGCACAAAGAACACCTGGGAAATTCATCACAAAAAGATCATCACCTAAGCACATTGTCATCAGGTTATCTAAAGTTAAGATGAAGGAAAGAATCTTAAGAGCTGTGACACAAAAGCACCAGGTAACCTGTAAAGAAAAACCTATAAGATTAACAGGAGATTTCTCAGCAGAAACACTATAAGCTAGAAGATATTGGAGTCCTATCTTCAGCATGCTGAAACAAAAAAATTATAGGCAAAGAATTCTGTAGGCAGTGAAACTAGCATTATATATGAAGAAAGATACAGTTCTTTTCAGACAAATGTTGAGAGAATTCACCACTACCATGCCACCACTACAAGAATTGCTAAAAGAAGCTCTAAATATTTTTTAAAAATCCTGAAAACCCATCAAAACAGAACCTATTTAAAGCATAAATCACACAGGACCTATAAAACAAAAATACAATTTAAAAAGCAAAAACAAAAAAAATAAATAAAATACCCAAGATACACAGGCAACAAATAACATGATAGATGGAATGCTACCTCCCATCTCAATACTAACACTGAATGTAAATGGCCTAAATACTCCATTTAAAACACACAGAACTGCAGAATGAATAAGAACTCACCAATCAACTATCTGCTGCCTTCAGGAGACTTGTCTAACATGTAAGCACTCACATAAACTTAAAGGGGTGAAAAAAGATATTTCATGCAAATGGACACCAAATGCTACCAGGGTCTATTCTTATATCAGATAAAACAAACTACAAAGGAACGGCAATTAAAAGAAACAAAAAGGGACATTATATAATGGTAAAAGGCCTTGTCCAACAGGAAAATATCACAATCCTGAAATATATGCACCTAACACTGGAGCTCTCAAATTTATAAAACAATTGCTAATATACTTAAGAAATGAGATAGACAACAGCACAGTAATAGTGGGGGACTTCCATACTCCACTGGCAGCACTAGACAGGACATCAAGACAGAAAGTCAACAAAGAAACAATGGATTTAAACTATACTTTGGAACAAATGGACTTAACAGATACATACAGAACATTTTATCCAACAACTACAGAATACACATTCTACTTAACAGCACATGGAACTTTCTCAAAGATAGACCATAAGATAGGCCACAAAATAAGCCTCAGTAAATTTAAGAAAATTGAATTTATGTCAAGCACTCTCTCAGACCACAGTGGAATAAAACTGGAAATCAGCTCCAAAGGGAACCTTCACAACCATGCAAACACATGGAACTTAAATAATGTGCTTCTAAACATGCATTGGGTCAAAAACAAAATCAAGATGGAAATTTAAAAATTCTTCAAACTGAATGACAATAATAACACAGGCTATCAAAACCTCTGGGATAGAGCAAAGGCAGTGCTAAGACCAAAGTTTATAGCCCTAAATACCTACATCAAAAAGACTGAAAGAGCACAAACTGGCATTCTAAGGTCACACCTCAAGGAAATAGAGAAACAAGAGCAAAACAAACCCAAGCCCAGCAGAAGAAAGGAAACAACCAAGATCAGAGCAGAACCAAATAAAATTGAACAAAAAAATTACAAAAGATAAAAGAAACAAATAGCTGATTCTTTGAAAAGATAAATAAAACTGATAGACCATTAGCAAGAATAACCATGAAAAAAATGAGAGAAGATCCAAATAATCTTATTAAGAAATAAAATGAGAAACATTACAACTGACACTACTGAAATACAAAATATCATTCAAGGCAACTATGAACACCTTTACACACAAAAACTAGAAAATCTAGAAGAGATGGATAGATTTCTAGAAAAATACAACCTTCTAGCTTAAATCAGGAATTAGATAACCTGAGCAGACCAATAACAAGCAGCAAGATTGAAATGGTAATTTTAAAATTACCAGCAAAAAACGTCCAGGACCAGATGGATTCCCAGCAGATCTCTACCAGACATTCAAAGAAGAATTGGTACCAATCCTTTTGACATTATTCTACAAGAGAGAGAAGAAGGAATACTCCCTAATTCATTCTATGAAGCCAGCATTACCCTAATACAAAAATCAAGAAAGGACAAAAACAAAAAAGAAAACTACAGATGAAAACCCCTGATTAACATAGCCAAAATACTTAATAAAATACTAGCTAACCAAATCCAATATACATCAAAAAGGTAATCCACCAAGATCAAGTGGGTTTCATATCAGGGATGTAAGAATGATTTAACATACACAAGTCAATAAATGTGATACACCACATAAACAGAATTTAAAATAAAAATCACATGATCATCTCAATAAATGCAGAAAAAGGATTTGACAAAATCAGGCATCACTTTATAATTAAAACTCTCAGCAAAATCAGCATACAAGGGACATACTTCAATGTAATAAAAGCCATCTATGATAAACCCACAGCAAACATAATACTGGATGGGGAAAAGTTGAAAGCATTCCCTCTGGGAACTGGAACAAGACAAGGATGTTCACTCTTACGGCTCCTCTTCTACATAGTACTGGAAGTTCTAGCCAGAGCTAGCAGACAAAAGAAAAAAATAAAGCGCATCCAAATTGGTAAAAAGGATGTCAAACTTTCACCATTTCTTGATGATATGACTATTTACCTTGAAAACCCTAAAGAGTCCTCTAGAAGGCTCCTAGAACTTATAAAATAATTCAGCAAAGTTTCCAGATACAAGATTAATGTACACAAATCAGTAGCTTTTCTATACACCAACAGCGACCAACAGAGAATCAACTCAAGAACTCAACCCCTTTTACAATAGCTACAATAAAATAAAATAAAATACTTAGGGACATTTAAGTAGGTGAAAGACCTCTACAAGGAAAACTACAAAACACTGCTCAAAGAAATCATAGATGACACAAACAAATGGAAACACATCCCATGCTCATGGATGGGTAGAATCAATATTGTGAAAATGGCCATGCTGCCAAAAGCCATCTACAAATTCAATGCAATCTCCATCAAAATACCACCATCATTCTTCACAGAATTAGAAAAAACAATTCTAAAATTTTCCAAAAAAAGAGCCTGCATAGCCAAAGCAAGACCTGATTTCAAACTATAAGACCATAGTCACCAAAACAACATGCTACTGGTATAAAAATAGGTACACAGACCAATGGAACACAATAGAGAACCCAGAAATAAAGTCAAATGCTTAGAGCCACTGACCTTTGACAAAGCAAACAAAAACATAAAGTGGGCAAAGGACATTCTTTTTAACAAATGGTGCTGGTATAATTGGCTAGCCACAGGTAGGAAAATGAACCTGAGTCCTCATCTCTCATCTTATACAAAAATTAACTCAAGATGGATTAAGGACTCCTGAAACTATAAAAATTCTAGAAGATAATATCGGAAAAACCCTTCTAGACATTGACTTGGGCAAGGATTTCATGACTAAGAACCCAAAAGCAAATGCAATAAAAACAAAGATAAATAGCTGGAACTGACTAAAAATAGCTGTTGTGCAGCAAAAGGAATAGTCAGCAGAGTAAACAGACAACCTACAAAGTGGGAGAAAATCATCACAATCTATGCATCTGACAAAGGACTAATAATCCACAATAAACTCAAACAAATCAGTAAGAAAAAAAGCAAACAATCCCATAAAAAAGTGGGCTAGGACATGAATAGACAATTCTCAAAAGAAGATATACAAATGACCAACAAACATATGAAAAAATGCTCAACCTCCCTAATGACCAGGGAAATTCAAATTAAAACCACAGTGCAATACCATCTTACTTTTGCAAGAATGGCGATAATAAAAAAAAATTAAAAAACAGCAGATGTTGGTGTGGTTGCAACAATCAGGGAACACTTCTATATGGCTGGTGGAAATGTAAACTAGTAAAGCCACTATGGAAAAGAGTTTGGACATTCCTTAAAGAACTAAAAATATAACTATTATTTGATCCAGCAATCCCACCACTGGTTATCTACCCAGAGGAAAAGAAGTCATTATATGAAAAAGATACTTGCACACTCATGTTTATAGCAGCACAGTTTGCAATTGCAAAACCATAGAACCAACAAAATGCCCATCAATCAATGAGTGGATAAAGAAACTGTGATGTATGTATGTGATTGAATACTACTCAGCCATAAAAAAGGAATGAATTAATGGCATTTGCAGTGACCTGGATTAAATTGGAGACTATTATTCTAAGTGAAGTAACTCAAGAATGGAAAACCAAACATCATATGTTCTCACTGATATAAGGGAGCTAAGCTGTGAGGATGCAAAGCCTAAGAATAATACAATGGACTTCTTGTGGAAGGAAAGGGTGAAAGGTGAGGGAAAGGCTGAAAGGTGAGAGAGAGATAATAGACTACAAATAGGGTGCAATGTGTGCTGCTCAGGTGATGGATGCACCAAAATGTCACAGATTGCTACTAAGGAACTTACTCATGTTACCAAACACTACCTGTACCGCAATAACTTACAGAAAAATAAAAAAGGCAAAAACTATTTTAAAAATGAAATAAAACAACAACAACAACAACAAAAAAAACCAAATAGCATTGGCAAAGATGTAGAGGAAAGGAATCTCATGTACACTGCTGGGAATGTAAATTACTATAGTCATTTTGGAAAACATTATGGGGGTTTCTCAAAAAACTTAAAAAGCAGGATTATCATATGGCCCAGAAATCCCACTCCTAGGCAGATATCCTAAGGAATTGAAATCAGTATATTAAAAAGATATCTGCACTCCCATGTTTATTTCACCAGTATTCACAATAGCCAAGATATAAAAGCAACCTAAGTGTATATCAATTGATAACTTGATAAATAAAATATGATATATACACAGTGAAATACTGTACAATGTTTAAAAAGAATGAAATTCTGTCATTTGCAACAATATAATTCAAAATAGAGGACATTATGCTCAGTGAACTAAGCCAAGCTCAGAAAGACAAGTACTGTATGATCTCACTTAAATGTGAAATCTAAAAATGTTGTTATAGAAACACAGAGTAAAAAGTAGTTACAAGATGATGGTGGTGGGGGTGGGGTTGTGGAGGGAGAAATGGGGAAAGGAGAGACATTGACAAGGGTACAAAGTTGCAGTTAGACTAAAGGAATATCTTTAGTGATCTATTGCACGGTATGATAACCACAGCTAATGTATTGCATATCTCAAAATTGCTAAAATGTATTTTTAACATCGTAACCACAAAAAATGATTTGGTGAGGCAATGAATATGTTAGTTTGATTGACTCTCTCTATAATGTATTTATGGATCAAAATGTCACATTGTATCCCATAAATATACACACTCATAATTTTTCAATTAAAAATAAACAGAGACTACTTCAAATGGTTGCTAGATGTGAATAAAATAATATATGTGTGGTGCTTAGAGAAGGAGCTAGCATACAGTAAACACACAGGACATACTAGATATAGTTGTTATTGTTATGTCTATATTTTTCAAGTAAATTTAAAAATGTTAATTTTGTATATTACTAAGGACTGTGGACAAATATAAATCAGAATAAACTGATCAATAGTAGAAGGTGAGGGGGGTAAAAGGAGGGAACTAACTAGTGGTCTGGGAGATCCTCTCTGTGAAAGTGATACTTACTTAGAAGCCTGAAGAAAGTAATGAAGCAAGCCACATGACAAGTTGGGTGAAAAAAATCCAGATTAAATGAAGAGCCAGTACAAACACTCCTAGGCAGGCACGAACTAAGGTGTTCATAATATTTTGCTTGTTCAGCTACAGAAGATCATATAAGAAACAGAACGGAATTTTTTTTAGATTCAAGGGTACATGTGCAGGTTTGTTACAAGGGTGTATTGTGTGATGGTGGGATTTGGGTTTCTATTGATCCCATCACCCAAATAGTAAACATAGAACCCAGTAGATAGTTTTTCAATCCTTCTTTCCCCTCACCTTCACCTTTGGAGTCCCCAGTGTCTATTTTTCCCATCTTTATGTCTGTATGTATTCAATGTTTAGCTCTCACTTATAAGTGAGAACATGTGGTATTTGGTCTTCTGTTTCTATATTAATTCACTTAGGATAATGACCTCCATCTGCATCCATGTTGCTGCAAAGGACATGGTTATATCCTGTTTTATGAGGGCATAGTATTCCATTGTGTGTATGTACCACATTTTCTTTATCCAATCCACCATTGCTAGGCATCTTGGTCTGTTTTATGTCTTTGCTAGTGAGTAGTGCTGTGATAAATGTATGAGTACAGGTGACTTTTGGGTAGAACAGCTTATTTTCCTTTAGATATAGATACAGTTAAGGTGTTTCTGGGTTGAATAGTAGTTCTATTTTTATCTCTATTTTTTTATTGTATTTTGGGCTCTGGTGTACATGTACACATCCTGCATCCTGCAGGATTGTTGCATAGGTGCATACATGACATTGTGGTTTGATGTCTCCATTCCCCAACCCACCCCCATTGTCTACATTAGGCATTTCTCCTGGTGTTATCCCTCTCCATCCTCCCCAACCCCTGCTTTCTCTCCCCTCCCCTCCATCCCCATACCTAGCTCAGTTAAGTGTTGTTCTCTTCCCTGTGCCCAAGTGTTCTCATTGTTCATCACCCGCCTATGAGAGAAAACATGCAGTGTTTGATTTTCTGTTCCAGTGTCAGTTTGCTGAGAATGATGGTTTCTAGATTCATCCATGTTTCTACAAAGGACACAAACTCATCATTTTTTATGGCTGCATAGTATTCCATGGTGCATATGTGTCACATTTTCTTTGTCCAGTCTATCATTGATGGGCAATGGGTTGGTTAAAAGTCTTTGGGTCTTTGATATAGTAAACAGTGCTGCAACAAACATACGTGTGCACATGTCTTTATAATAGAGCTTTTTATAATCCCTTGGTTGTACACCTAGTAATAGGATTTCTGGGTCAAATGAAATTTCTGTTTCTAGATCCTTGAGGAATCGCCACACCGTCTTCCACAATGGTTGAACTAATTTATACTCCCACCAACAGTGTAAAAGGTTTCCTTTTTCTCCACATCCTCTCCAGCATCTATTGTCTCCAGATTTTTTAATTATCGCCATTCTAACTGGTGTGAGATGGTATCTCAATGTGGTTTTGATTTGCATTTCTCTGATGACCAATTATGAGGAGCATTTTTTCACATGTTTGTTGGCCGCATATATGTCTTCTTTTGAAAAATGTCTGTTCATATCCTTTACCTACTTTTGCATGGGTTTGTTTGTTTTTTTCTTGTAAATCTGCTTTAGTTCTTTGTAGATTCTGGATACTAGCCCTTTGTCAGAAGGGTAGATTGCAAAAGTTTTATCCCCATTCTGTTGGTTGCCAGTTCACTGTACTGATTTTTTTTTTTTTTTCTGTACAGAAGCTCTGGAGTTTAATTAGATCCCATTCGTCTACTTTGGCTTTTGTTGACATTGCTTTTGGTGTCTGAGTCATGAAATCCTTGTCTGTGCCTATGTCCTGGATGATGTTTCCTAGGTTTTCTTCTAGGGTTTTTATGGTGTTTGTTCTTATGTTTAAATCGTTAATCCATCTGGAGTTAATTTTTGTATAAGGTGTAAGGAAGGGGTCCAGTTTCAGTTTCCTCCCTATTGGTAGACAGTTTTTGCAACACCATTTATTAAACAGGGAATTTTTTCCCCATTGCTTGTTTTTGTCAGCTTTGTCAAATATCAGATGGTTGTAGATGTGTGGCCTTGTTTACGAGGCTTCTGTTCTGTTCCATTGGTCTATATTTCTGTTTTGGTACCAGTATCATGCTGTTTTGATTACTGTTGCCTTGTAGTATAGTTTGAAGTCAGGTAGTGTGATGCCTCCAGCTTTGTTTTTTTGTTTGTTTGTTTGTTTGTTTTTTGTTTTTTTGTTTTTGCTTAGGACTGTCTTGGTTATGTGGGCTCTCTTTTCATTTCATATAAAGTTTAAGATGGTTTTTTCCAGTTCTGGGTAGAAGGTCATTTTTAGCTTGATGGGGATAGCACTGAATCTATAAATCACTTTGGGCAATATGGACATTTTCACAATATTGATTCATCCTAACCATGAGTATGGAATGTTTCTCCATCTGTTTGTGTCCTCTCTTATTTTGTTGAGCAGTGGTTTGTAGTTGTCCTTGAAAAGGTCCTTTACATGCTTTGTTAGTTGTATTCCTAGGTATTTTATTCTCTTTGTAGCAATGGTGAATGGGAGTTTGCTCATGATTTGGCTCTCTGTTAGCCTGTTATTGGCATATAGGAATGCTTGTGATTTCTGCACATTGATTTTGTGTCCAGAGACTTTGCTGAAGTTGCTTATCAGTTTAAGGAGACTTGGGAATGAGATGATAGGGTCTTTGAAATATACAATCATGTCATCTGCAAATAGAGACAATTTGAATTCCTCTTTTCCTAATTGAATACCTTTTTTTTTTCTTGCCTAATTGCTCTGGCTAGAACTTCCAAAACTATATTGAATAGCAGTGGTGAGACAGAGCATCCTTGTTTACTGCCAGATTTCAAAGGGAATGCTTCCAGTTTTTGTCCATTCAGTATGATATTGGCTTTAGCTTTGTCATAAACAGCTTTTATTGTTTTGAGATATATTCCCCTGATACCAAGTTTACTGAGAGTTTTTAGCATAAAGGGTGTTGAATTTTGTCAAAGGCCTTCTTTGCATCTATCGAGATGATCATGTGGTTTTTCTCTTTGGTTCTGTTTATGTGGTGGATTACGTTTATAGACTTGCGTATGTTGAACCAGCCTTGCATCCCTGGGATGAAGCCTACTTGACTGTGATAGATAAGCTTTTTGATGTGCTGTTGCAATCTGTTTGCTAGTATTTTACTGAAGATTTTTGCATCTCTGTTCATCATGGATATTGACCTGAAGTTTTCTTTTTTGCAGAGACTCTGCCTGGTTTTGGTATCAGGATGATGTTGATCTCATAAAATGAATTGGGGAGGATTGCCTCTTTATGTGTTGTTTGGAATAGTTTCGGAAGGAATGCTACCAGCTCCTCTTTGTACATTTGGTAGAATTCGGCTGTGAACCTTTCTGGACCTGGACTTTTTTTAGTTAGTAGACTATTAATTGCTGTCTCAACTTCAGCCCTTGTTATTGGTCTATTCAAGTTTTCAACACTTCTTCCTGGTTTAGGCTTGCGGGGGGTTCAAGTGTCCAGGAATTTACTCATTTCTTCTGGGTTTACTGATTTATGTGCATAGAGTTGTTTGTAGTAATCTCTGATTATAGTTTGTATTTTGTAGAATCAGTGATGATATTCCCTTTATCATTTTTATTGCATCTAGTTGATTCTTCTCTCTTTTCTTTTTTATTAATCTGGCTAGTGGTCTATTTTGTTGATCTTTTCAAAAAACCAGCTCCTGGATTTATTGCTTTTTTGAAGGTTTTTTTGTGTCTCTCTTTCCTTCAGTTCTCCTCTGATATTAGTTATTTCTTGTCATCTGGTAGCTTTTGGGTTTTTGTGATCTTGCTCCTCTAGCTCTTTCAATTTTGACGATAGAGTGTCAATTTTAGATCTTTCCTCGCTTCTCATGTGGACACTTATTGCTATAAATTTCCCTCTAGACACTGCTTTAAATGTGTCCCAGAGATCCTGGTATGTTTTGTCTTCATTCTCCTTGGTTTCCAAGAACACTTTTATTTCTGCCTTTATTTCATTGTTTATCCATTTGTCTTTCAGGAGCAAGTTGTTCAGTTTTCATGTGATTGTGCAGTTTTGGGTGCTTTTCTTAATCCTGAGTTCTAATTTGATTGTGCTGTGATCTGAGATACTGTTTGTTATAATTTCTGTTCTTTTGCATTTGCTGAGGACTGATTTACTTCCAATTACGTGGTCAATTTTAGAGTAAGTGTGATGTGGTGCTGAGAAGAATGTGTATTCTGTGGATTTGGGGTGGAGAGTTCTGTAGATGTCTATTAGCTTGGTCCAGATCTTCATTCAAGCCCTGGATATCCTTGTTAATTTTCTGTCTCATTGATCTGTCTAGCATTGATAATGGGGTATTAAAGTCTCCCACTATTATTGTGCAGGAGTCTAAGTCTCTTTGTAGGTCATTAAGAACTTGCTTTATGTATCTGGGTGCTCCTGCATTGAGTGCATATATATTTAGGTTAGCTCTTCTTGTTGAATTGATCCTTTTACCATTATGTAATGCCCCTCTTTGTCTCTTTTGATCTTTGTTGGTTTAAAGTCCATTTTATCAGAGACTAGGATTACTACCGCTGCTTTTTATTGCTCTCCATTTGCTTGGTAGATCTTCTCCCATCCCTTTATTTTGAGTCTGTGTGAGTCTTTGCATGTGAAATGGGTCTCCTGAATACAGCACCCTGTTGGGTCTTGACTTTTTATCCCATTTGCCAGTCTGTGTCTTTTGATTGGGGCATTTAGACCATTTACATTCAAAGTTAATATGTTATGTTATGTTATGTTTGAATTTGAACCTGCCATTTTGTTACTGGCTGGTTGTTTTGCCCGTTAGTTGACCTGGTTTCTTCATTGCATCATTGTTCCTTACCATTTGGTACATTTTTGCAGTGGCTGGTACTGGTTGTTCCTTTCCATGCTTAGTACTTCCTTCAGGAGTTCTCGTAAGGCAGGTCTTATAGTGACAAAATCTCTCAGCAATTGCTTGTACATAAAAGATTTTTTTTTCTCCTTCACTTATGCAGCTTAGTTTGGCTGGATATGAATTTCTGGGTTTAAAGTTCTTTTCTTTAAGGATGTTGAATATTGGCCCCCACTCCCTTCTAGCTTGTAGAGTTTCTGCCAAGAGATCTACTGTGAGTCTGATGGTCTTTCATTTGTAGGTTACTCAATCTTTCTCTCTGGCTGCCCCTAGGATATTTTCCTTCCTGGTAAATCTGATGATTATGTGCCTTGGGGTTGCTGTTTTTGAGGAATATCTTTGTGGTGTTCTCTGTATTTCCTGGATTTGAATGTTGGCCTGCCTTGTTAGGTTGGGGAAGTTCTCTCGGATGATATCCTGAAAAGCGTTTTCCAGCTTGGATTCATTCTCCCTGTCACATTCAGGTACGCCAATCAAGCATAGATTAGGTCTTTTCACCTAATCCTATAGTTCTTGTAGGCTTTGTTTGTTTCTTTTCACTCTTTTTTCTCTAATCTTGCCTTCTTGTTTTATTTCTTTGAATGATCTTCTATCTCTGATATCCTTTCTTCTGCTTGATCAATTCTGCTGTTGAAACTTGTGCATGCCTTTTGAAGTTCTCGTGCTGTGTCTTTCAGCTCCATCAAGTCATTTATGTTCTTCTCTAAGCTGGTTGCTCTTGTTAGCATTTCATCTAACCTTTTTTCAAGGTTTTTAGTTTCTTTGCACTGGGTTAGAACATGGTCTTTTAACTTAGAGGAGTTTGTTATTATCTACCTTCTGAAACCTGCTTCTGTCAATTCATCACACTCATTATCTGCCTTGTTTTGTTCCCTTGATGGCGAGGAGTTGTGATCTCTGGGAGAGGAATAGATGTTCTAGTCTTTGAAGGTTTCGTCATTTCTCTGCTGTTTTTCCCCTATGTTCATGGATTTATCTCCCATTGATCTTTGAAGTTGTGATTTTGGGGGAAATCTCTGAGTGGACATCCTTTCTGTTCCAGTTGGAGCTATATCTTTTTTGGTCTGTAGAGGCACTGCTTGACTACCTTGGATTCAGTCAGGTTGCTGGTTGGGTATTCTTCCCCTGGTGTTTGTTTGCAGGTGAAATTAGCCCTGCATTCCCAATGACCTGTCTCCTTTCCAGAGCTCAATCTTCCTGGTTAGGGTCAAACTGGTGTATTTTCTGCCAAGCTCTCTGGTCCGTGGGCTTCAGTTTGAGTTTTACATGGGGTGGGGCCTGCCAGGCCTTATGACCTGTTTCCCTGCTTTCAACTCTGCCTCTTTCTGTGGGACAGGTTGTTCCATCCTGCTGGCACTAGTCCAAAGTTCCGCCAGGTCCAGCTGACAACTGGCAGCACCAGGCAGGTGCCGTCACTCAGATTTGCATCGGCAATCCACAGTGCCCCAGTCTGGTGGGGCTCTCGTGGACCATGGGTTGCAGGAGGGATGAAGTAATCACAGGATCCAAATTGGAGCACCAAGGGGTTGAAGTCCTCCGACCCTCCAAGCTGGCTGCATATTCCAGGTGGGGTTGCACCCCACCGTCTCTCAGTTCATTCTCCCAGGGCGGTTCTCACCCTGCTTTGGCTCTCTCCCTGGCTACTTTCAGAGTCCTTCCAGTCACCTCAAAATGAACCCTGCACCTCACTTGGAATCATAGGGTCCTCTAGCCCTCTGCATCTCATTTGCTGGGAGCTGCATTACAGTGTGTTGCCTCCTCTCGGCCATCTTGGTGTCGCCCTCCTATTTTTATCTCTTTGAAAGATCTCCCCATTGTTTTCCACAGGGGCTGAGCTAATTTGCATTTCTACCAACAGTGTATAACCATTCTCTGTTACCTGCAACCTTGCCAACATCTGTTATTCGTTGACTTTATAACAGTAGTCACATAATTAAACTTTTAATGGGATTTTTTTTAAGGCTAAAGATCTTCTGGTGGGCTTAATTGTGTCCCCTTCAAAGTTCACATGTTAAAGTCCTAACCCTATGAACCTTAGCATGTGACCATATTTGGGGCAGAATATTTACAGAGGTAATTAAGTCAAAATGAAGTCATTAGGATGCACTCTAATCCGATATGACTGAAAAGTTGGATACAGACATGTACAGAGGAAACACAATATGAAGGCAAGGTGAAAAGATGGCCATTGAAAAGCCAAGGAAAAAGCCTGGAAAGGATCCTTCTCTCACGGCCCTTAGAAGAAACCAACCCTACCAAAAGTTTGATTTTGAATTTCTAGTCTTCAAAGCTGTGAGACACCCAGTCAATGATACTTTGTTGTGCTAGTATCAAAAAAACACAGATCTCATCAAGGATAAGAAGAGGATTTTTCCCTTCAGATGAGTCTATTCATTTTTCAAATTTAAAAGTCTAGCTCTTAAACTTTTTGATCTATTCAAAAAGGTAGTTAGTGTTAATTCACATTAGATCTCTCAGGACTTTTGCCAAGCGGATTGGTCCAATGGAAGTCTAGAAGCAAAATAGTTCTCTAAGAGGTGTTTGTATCAGTTAAGGCTCAACTGACATCTTTGAAAGCACCCTGAACAATACAGAATTGCTATGATTTCTCATGAATTGATTTAATGGAAAGAATTAAGACTCTGGGTAAAGATTACAGAACAATTTTCTGTTAAGTTTCTAAGCATTTGAATCTCCCTTACTATTGTAAGATCTCAAGTCTTCTGTTTATAGAACACCCTAAGTGTCAGACAGTGTCTGAACTACCCTCTAGGCTGTGTGTTCAGTGAGTGCTACCCAGGAATCTGGATGCAAGAATAAGAAGTGGCATAGTTTTAACAATGAGGAAATTGGTGACTAGACTACTCTTATACCCTTGGAAGTGCCTGATCAGAAAGAAAGAGGTGAGGCTGGAAAAACTGAGTCACATGTTCAGCAGGACTGGAGGAAGAAAAGCAGGGACAAGACAGGACTAAGAGCTGATAATGGGGAAGTGAGGACTGAAGCCAGACTAAAGACTCCATCACAGAGAATCCCACCTGACTATGGCTTTAAAAGGTGAACAGGTGATTCTGTCAAGTGAAAGATGAATGCTTAAAGGACAAGACTACCTCTGAAAATAGAAATGTTGTAGGGAAAAGATTTGATAGCAATGTAATGAAAGTGGTACCCAAGCAACCGGAAAGAATAGAAAACATTTTCACCAAGGATAAGATGTTCCAGCAGCCAATGTTGCCATGGCATTTCAAAGTGCTGGTTGCACCAGAATCTTGACTGTAAATGGAAATGGAGCCATAAGCAAGTGGCATTCAAACTGTGGCATACTATAATTAAGTAATTATTTGAACCGATGGTTTTAGTAAGTTTCTCTGCACAAAAGCCAGTGTCTCTCTTCAATTCCTGACACATCCTTATAATTAGCTCCTGCTTGACATTTCCTAGCAGAAAGGCTAAACATCCAAAGTTTTCTTTACATGTTCATAAATAACAATATAATGATTGAAGCTAAAATACTGGAAATGTATCGCTTATTAAAATATAGTCAAACCTCCTTATAATCAAAGAGTCACAGATAAAGAAAAAATAATAAATTCAGTTCCAGATATGTGCTTTGAAGAAAAGAAGGTTAGTTAAAGTGGTGGGAAATTGCTAGAGGGATTGTCTGTTTGCTTCTCTGAGGTGAGGACATTTTCAAAGAAATCAGAATGATGAGAAAGAGCCAGCCCTGATCAGATCAGAAAGAAAATCATTCCAACCAGAAGGAAAAGGAAGTGCAAAGGTCCTGGGGTAGGAATAAACTTTACATGACTGCATAACAATAAGAGGAGCAGTAAGGGTGAGATTTACCATGTGAGGCAGCAAGTGGAAGAGATGAGATTAGGGAGGCAGTCAGGGGACAGATTATGTGAGGCCCTTTGGGGTGAAGTAATGAATCTAGATTTTATTGTGGTGGCAATAAGAGGCTCCTAATGACTTTTAGCAGAAAGGTGACATTCTCTGATTTATATTTATAAAAGGTCCCACTGGCTGCTCTGAGGAGACTATGAAAGCAGCACCAAGGTCAGCTAGGAAGCATTATAAAGCCAAATGATGACAGTGCCTTCATTACAGTTCGTTAGGTAGAGATGATGAGGAGAAACTCCGATGGATTGATGAAGGGATGTGAGAAAAAGATGAATCATTAAAGAGTCAAAGAGGAATCCTAGGTTTAGGGCCAAAGACAGTGATAATATTTATAGAGATGAAAAATCTTGGGGAAGAATAAATATGATGGCAGGGACTATGAGTAGTTCTGTTTGTTCATGTTAAGTTTGAGATACGGATTAGGCCTCCACTGAGATATTGAGTAGAGAGTTGAAAATGGGGATCTTGTTCTCAGGTTAGAGTTTTGAGCTAAACCAATAGATTTGGGTTCCCCTGATATAAGTACAGTGCACTTTAGAGTCATGGATGTGACTGAGATCACCATGGGTATAAATTTGATAACTAAGAGAAGCTCTGGGTTGCTCCTGCATCCTGAGATCTGGAGAACAGATGAAGCCAGCAAGGTGGTCAAGAAGAAATGGCAATATGATAGAAAGAAAACCCAAAAGCAGGGTATGGTCAACAGTTACAACCCATGATAGGGGTTCAGATTAAATAAGGACAAAGAAACAAACATTGGGCTTAGTATTAATAAGAGAGGGAGGAAGTGGAGACTTTGAGGGAAGAAGCAGACTATTTCACACAGTTGTGCTTTCAGCAGGAAGCAGAAATAGGCTGAAGGAGTCACTGAGGCCCAGAAAGATATTTTCAAAGGCAATATTAATGAATATATATTAAACCGATAAAAATAATCCAATGCAGGGTAGTTGATTGATTGTATTAATTAGGCTAGGCTAAGTTATTCTGCAGTAACAAATAAAAAACAAAGTCTCATTTTAAGACAATAAAATTGTATTGCTCACTCTTGACCAAAATCACTAGTGGAAGGGAGCTGGGGTGGAGTTGCATTTCCCTGTTTTGGCTTTTATAGCCATTCAACAAGGCTCTTTTCATGTCAACACAAAGCTTCTAAGTTTATTTAAAGGAGAAAGCTAACATGGAGGGTTATGTGGGGGATTTGATGGCCAGATCTGGGAGAGGTGCACATCACCTCCACCCAAAATCCATTAGTCAGAACTCAGTCATATGGCTCTACTAACACAAGAGAGCCATCAAGATGTTCTTCCAATGTGATCAGCAAGAAAATGAAATGAGTTTAATAAATACCTAGTATAGCCACCGCAATAGTCCCTACTTCCTGTCACTAAATACACATTTCAGTCTTTCTCCTACAGGTAGAGCATGTTCATGCCTTTCCAAAAGCAGCAACTGAGGGATCCAATCTGCACTGAAACCAGCTCAAAGCCCAGGATTTCAGGGTGACCATCTTCATTTACATCTGATGTGGCTTCTTATGGTGCAACACTGCATGAACTAAAAAGACAAGTTATTCTCCTGCACTCCCATACACAATGGGCAGTGGTGGGGCAGGGGCAGAATAAACATATGGACACTTCCACTCAGAAGAGTGCTTAATTGAAAGATGCTTAGTAAGTAGTCCCTGGTCTGTAGCAATTCTGAAATGCCACTGGGCCTATGCTGTAAGGTCCTTTATTATGAAAGGGAGAAAAGCCTTTTGAATAAACCCCAATTCTCCTCTCTAAAGGAAAAACTCACTTGCTCTTTGTTCTTCATGATCTTAGGCTGCACTCAGAAACATTCTTTCTGGTTTATTATGCATCTTGGCCACCTCTGCTGTGTGTGCTGGAGAGTGTGCCCTCCTTGAGAGCTGCACAGCACACACGGCCCACATCCTGCATGAGAGCTGTTTTAAGATTCACTCAACAGTAATAGGCTTTTCTTAGATAAGGCTCAAGAATTATTTGGCAGCAAACTCCCTGAAATAATTAGCAGTCTTCTGATTTATTTACTTCTAGTTAGTTCCATGTGCTGTTAAGTATATTCACAGATCTTTTGTGAATTTAAAACACAGATCTTTTTACTTTTTCACTTCCTCATCCCCATGCCTGCCTCTCTCAATGTAATGGCAGCTAGCTTGAGACTACTAGGCATGAGTAGACTGGTTACTTGTCTGCCTCAAAACTGGTATCTGCCTCTAAGCTGAGTCACTCCATTCAACTAAGAAATCTCACTGGGTCTTTGTCTCTCGGAGCCTTTTAAAATCACATCTTTTTCTTGGGGTCTATAAGTACTTGACTTTTTTAACAGTTCAGGGTCCTGGCTTTTAGAACTTTTTCTTCTTTATTTTTACTTATAAACTCTCCAGGATTTTCCTCAACTCATCTTTCTTTGCCTAAATTTTGCCACCATATCTGATACAATTTGGCTGTGCCCCACCAAAATCTCATCTTGAATTGTAGTTCCCAAAATCCCCAAGTGTCATGGGAGGGAGCCAGTGGGAGGTAATTGAATCAGCGGAGTGGTTACCCTCATGCTGTTCTTGTGGTATGAGTGAGTTCTCATGAGATCTGATGATTTTATAAAGGGCTTTTCCCCTTTGCTCAGCACTTCTCCTTGATGCCACCATGTGAAGAAGGATATGTTCGCTTCTCTTTACACCATGATTGTAAGTTTACTGAGGCCTCCCCAGCCATGATAAACTGTGAGTTAATTAAACCTCTTTCCTTTATAAGCTATCCAGTTCCAGGTATGTCTTTATTAGCAATTTGAGAACTGACTAACATAGTAAATTGGTACCAAGAATGGGGTGTTGCTGTCAGGATAGTAAAAAATGTGGAAGCAAATTTGGAACTGGGTAACAGGCAGAGGTTGTGACAGTTTGGAGGGTTCAGAAGACAGGAATACGTGGAAAAGTTTGGAGCTTTCTTAGAGACTTGTTGAATGGCTCTGACCAAAATGCTGTTAGTGATATGGACAATGAAGTCCAGGCTGAAGTGGTCTCAGATGGACATGAAGAACATGTTGGGAACTGGAGTAAATGTCACTCTTGCTCTGTAAAGGGACTGGAGGCATTTTTCCCTGCCCTAAATATCTGTGGATCTTTGAACTTGAGAGAGATGATTTAGGGTATCTGGTGGAAGAAATTTCTAAGCAGCAAAGGGTTCAAGAAGAGGAGCATAAAAGTTTGGAAAATTTGCAGCCTGACGATGCAATAGAAAAGAGAAGCCCACTTTCTGGGGAGAAATTCAAGCCAGCTGCAGAAATTTGCATAAGTTACTAGCAGCCAAATGTTAATCACCAAATCAAAGGGGACAATACCTCCAGGGCATGGCAGAGAGCTTCCTGGCCCCTTTCATCACAGGCCTGGAAGCATAGAAGGAAAAAAATGGTTTCATGTGTTCCCCTGCTGTGTGCAGCCTAGGGACTTGATGTTCTGTGTCTCAGCCACTCCAGCCATGGCTAAAAGAGGCCAAGGTATATAGCTCATGCCATGATTTCAGAGGTGCAAGCCCCAAGCCCTGACAGATTTTATATGGTGTTGAGTCTGTGGGTGCATAGAAGTAAAATATTGACCTTTGGAACCTGCATCTAGATTTCAGACAATATGTGAAAATGCCTGAAAGCCCAGGCAGAAGTTTACTATGGTGGTGAAGCCCTCATGGAGAACCTCTGCTAGGTGGTGCAGAAGGAAAATATGGGCTCAGAGCCCCCACAGAGTCTCACTGGGGCACTGCCTAGAGAAGCTGTGGGAAAAGGGCCACCATCCTCCAGACCCCAGCATGGTAGATCTACCAGCAGCTAGCACCGTGTGCCTGGGAAACTGCAGACACTCAACACCAGCCTGTGAAAGCAGCCAGGAGGGGGCTATGCCCTGCAAAGCCACAGGGGCAGAGCTTCCCAAAGCCATTGGAGTCCAGCTCTCTCATCAGTGTGACCTGGATGTGAAACATGGAGTCTAAAGAGATTATTTCAGAGCTTTAAGATTTAATTACTGCCTCAATGGATTTCAGACTTGCATGGGGCCTATAGCCCCTTTGTTTTGGTCAATTTCTCTCATTTGGAATGGGTATATTTACCCAATGTCTGCACTTCTATTGTGTCTAAAAAGTAACTAACTTGCTTTTGATTTTACACGCCGATAAGCAGAAGAGACTTGTCTTGCCTCAAACAAGACTTTGGACTTGGATTTTTGAGTTAATGCTGGAATGACTTAAGAGTTTGGGAGACTGTTGTAAGGGCATGATTGTGTTTTGAAATGTGAGGACATGAGATTTGGAAGGGAACAGGGACAGAATAACATGATTTGGCTATTTCCTCACCCAAATCTCATCTTGAATTGTAGTTCCCATAATTCCCACATGTTGTGGAAGTTACCTAGTGGGAAGTAATTGAATGATGGAGGTGGTTAAATTTAATTAATTCATGCTATTATTGTGGTAGTGAGTTAGTTTTCGTGAGATCTAATGGTTTTATAAGGGGCTTTCACCTTTACTCAGCACTTCTCCTTGATGCTGACATGTGAAGAAGGATATGTTTGCTTTCCCTTCTGCCATGATTGTGAGTTTCCTAAGGCCTCCCCAGCCATGCTGAACTGTGAATCAGTTAAAACTCTTTCCTTTATAAATTACTCAGTCTCAAGTATGTCTTTATCAGCAGCATGAGAACAGACTAATATAGCAAATTGGTACTACAGAGAGTGGACTTTAAGCCATCTAGATTTCTATCTATGTTCTCACCACTTGCCACCCAATTGCTAAGCAAATATCATGGTACCATGTCTTAGTCTGGCACAGTGATTTTCTCTGTTGCCTCTGAGAAGGAGGTATATGCATGCTTGCACAGTTTGGTTTAGCTTCTTGTTCCTTCCCCCACCCCCATGAGAACAACATGTCTCAAATAGAGTTTTATCCTTCAGTTGAGGGCCCAGGATAAGACACAGGGAGCAGAGTTTAGCAGATGTGAAAGTTAAATCTAGAAAATATAAGGCCTAGATGGTTTTAGGGTTGATTTTTCTGAACCATTTCAACAACAAATAATCTTTGTCTTATGCAAATTGCTTCACAGAATGTAAAAGAAGCTCCAAATTCATAATTCAAAACTAGTGTAACATTCAAAATAAGAGAAAAATAGCACAAGAAAAATATACTTAAGCCAATCTCACATAAAAATACAGAAATAAAGTTTTAAACACATACTAGTAAAATAAATTTAGTACTCTGTTGAAAATATATACCGTAACTAAGATGGATTAATTCTAGTACTGCAAAGATAATTCTACATTAGCAAATCTATTAATTACCAGACTAACATTTTTAAGTATTGTAATTATTTCAAAAAATGTAGAAAAATCATCTGACAAAAATAATTTCATAATAAAATTCTTTAAACCTACTAAAAAAGAAGAAACATCGTTTTTCTTAATAAAAGCCATATATCAAAAACCACACTAATTTTTTTTTAATGTGACCAAACTTTAGAAGAATTCCTTTGAATAAAAGGGTAAGAGAAGTATACAACTAACATTGTTTACATTCAGCAATGTATAAGGTCATTGCCAAGAGAAACAAATAATATGTAAGAATTAAAAGGTAGACCTACGATCCAAGATGGCCGTTTAGGAACAGCTCAGGATTGCAGCTCCCAATGAAAGCGCAGAGGGTGAGTGGATGCCGCATTCTTATTGCCCACAGACTAGGAAATTCCCAGGTGGAGGAGCTCACCAGGGTGGCTGTTTCGGCCAGCACGGCTGTGCCGGCCGGCGCCGCTGCTTTGCCCCATGCAGCTGCTTTGTCGGCTACCCAGAGCAGTGGTTCTCTGTACAAAATACACCGGTCTGTGTGCCCTTTTGGCTGGTGATTGGAGCCACAGAAAGTCGCCCATTCATCTGTTTAAAAGGGGACTGAGCAGGGAACCAGGACAGTAGACTCCAGGGCAAAAAAGGCGCCACGAATCTCAGTGCCACTGTTTAAGCCAGCTCAGTGACTTGCTGCAGGGGAAAACACTCAGATCCGACGCCTCTTCAACAGGCGACTGGAGCACCAACTTAAAAACAAAAAAAAAGGCTCTTGAGGCAGGGAGCCAGCGATCAGGCTTGGCTGGTCCCATCCCCACAAAAGAACAGCAATAAGAAACTCTCTGGATTGAGAGTTTCACAGCAAGCGCAGCTGAACCCGGGATGGTCAAGCTCTGTGGGGGAGGGGTGTCTGCCATTACAGAGGTAGTCAGCCAATGCTGAGGCAGCCTGCCGTTGCCAAGGCAACTCGCCACTGCAGAGAGGCTCCACCTCAACAGAGGCGGGCCACCATTGCCCAGGCAGCTCTAACTACACCCATATAAACAGGACTGCAGGGAAGATCACTCGGCAGCAGGGCGTAGCCCACAGCAGCTCAGCAAAGCCTCTACAGGCAGACAGTGACTATGCTGCCTCCTTGCTGGGCAGGGTAGCTCTGAAGGAAAAAAGAAGAAGGCAGCAGCATAATGGACACTCATACAGCCTTAAATCCCTGGGACAGAGAACCTGGGAACAAAAAGCGGTTTATGAGTTCTGCTGCAGCAGACCTAAACGTACCTGCGCAGGAGCTCTGAATGAACAACGGAGCTCACAGCTCAGCATTTGAGCTCCTATAAAGAAGAGACCATCTCCTCAAGCAGCTCCCTGACCCCTGTATATCCAAAGAGCCACCTCATAAAGGAAAGATCAGATTGATACTTGGCGGGTATCCTGCTGGGACAAAGATAGCAGAAGAAGAAAACTGGTAACAACTCTTACTGTTCAGAAGCTGCTGCAGGTGATCCCAAGGCAAGCAGTGCCTGGAGTGGACCTCAGCAGACCTACAGCAGAGGGGCCAGACTGTCAGAAGGAAAACCAAGAAACAGAAATAACCTCATCATCAACAAATAGACCATCCACTCAGAGACCCAATTTGAAAGCCAGCAACTACAAAGTCGACAGGTGGATAAATCCTTAAAGATGGGAAGAAACCAGCGCAAAAAGGATGAAAACACCTGACACAGAACACCTCTCCTCCTAAAAGGGATCACAACTCCTCACCAGCAAGGGAACAAGGTTGGATGGAGAACAAGTGTGATGAAATGACAGAATCAGACTTCAGAAGGTGGGTAGTAAGAAATTTCAGTGAATTAAAAGAACATGTTCTAACCCAATGCAAAGAAACTAAAAACCATGGAAAAAGATTTGACGAAATGCTAACGAGAATGGACAAAATAGAAAGGAATATAAGTTAATTGATGGAGCTGAAAAACACAACACGAGACCTTCGCGAAGCATGCGTTAAGTATCAAGAGCCAAATTGACCAAGCAGAAGAAAGGATATCAGAGGTCGAAGATCAACTCAATGAAATAAAATAGGAAGGCAAGAATAGAGAAAAAAGGGTAAAA
>NW_022436945.1:11904694-11907288 GCF_009761245.1 Sapajus apella
TGCGCTTTCACTGGGAGCTGCAATCCTGAGCTGTTCCTAAACGGCCATCTTGGATCGTCCCTCTCATTTTGTTTTTCTATAGACAGCATAGAAAGCCAAGTGTAAATTTCATGTGGAAGATAAGATATTTTTGAAGAAAGTAAGATAATTTCCTCATCTGATATTATGAAATGTTACTAAGTTAAATGATTGAGAAAGATGGAGAGGCCAGTGGAATAAAACAGAAAGCACAGAAACAAACTTTCGCTTGTATGACAACTAAAGACAGTATATTAGTTTTCTATTGCTGCATAACAAACCACCAAAAATGTGATGTCTTAAATAGCACAAATTTGTTATTCTTACATCTCTACAGATTAAAAGTCCAACACAGATTTTGTTGGACTAAAATGAGTATGTTGGCAGGATGATGTTTGTTTTGGGAATCTAAGGGTGAATCAGCTTCTTTGTATATTCCCACTTCTAGTAGCCAGCCACATTCTTTGACTCATGGCTCCTTCCTCCATCTTCAAAGCCAGTAACATGGCTTCTCTCTAACCATTCTTCTTCCTTTAACTCTCTTCTTCTGCCTACCTCTTCGACCTTTAAGGATCTTTGTGATTTCACTCAGTTTTCCTGGATAATTCAGGCTAATCCCCATATCTTAAAGTCAAGTTATTACATTCTTAATTCTATCTGCAATATTAATTTCCATTTGCATGTAACCCAACATATTTATAGATTCTGAGGATTGGGATGACCTGGGGAGACTACTATACTACTTACTAAAAATTTTTTTGAAAAATTTTTTTTAAATCAATGAGCACCAGAAGCATTCAAGTTATGTGAAGACCAAAGCTTATACAATTTAGCAAAGGTGCTCTCTTTAAGAAAAAGAATAGGAAAATATTTGGGGAAAATTGACAGAAATATATGAGTATGCGACCATATTGCTAAATTATTTTCAGGACCATGGAAGGAGTCCATTCAATTGATGGTCCCTGAAGCCTACGTTTTATTAACTTTCTAGCAATCCTACCACAAGTGAAAAACAGACTATTTCATATAGGTTACTTGGAATCATTTGTCAACTATATGGACTAAGACAAAAATGAAGCCCTATATCACTTGTACCAAAGCAAACAAACAAAAAATAATCCCAGTCAATTAAAAACATACATACACACAAAACTTCAAAACGTTTAGATGAAAAATGAAAAAATAATTTTTAAACTCAGGTGAAAGTATTTATTTGAATAGTCCATATTCTAGAGGAAAAACCTGACCTTTTAATCACATTAACATTTAAATTTTTGATTAAAATTTTAAACTCTGCTCTGTTTCTCTTAGACTCCACTCAACTGTTTCTGTATTCATCCCGGCTCCTCCCCTTCTCCAGTGACCTCTGTGGATGCAGCAAGAGTGAGAGGAGAATGTTACATATTGTCCTCCTAGAAGTAATAACCTTAAGATTGGCTATAATATAAAGAAAGCTGGTCCGTGTATAGGAGATGGACACTGAGCACTTCCCCTACAACACTGTTCAGTATCCTCCTTGACAGAAGAAATCAGTCTTACTTTGTAATCATTTTATTTCCAAGACTGTTGGATAGCACCTATTCCATGTAGCATATGATGACCCATGAAAGAATGTCTTTGGCTGTCCTTGTATAATTTTTGTAACCACAGACTTTTTTATTTAAGAAGAAAAAGACTTGTGTGAGTATTAGAAAGCAGGGATATTTGGAATCGGAGGGAGAAATCAGTGTGGGAGAAATGATGACCATTTTCACACATCTTTCCTGCAAGGGTGCTATGACAGTTAATTGAATTTTCAGTAACCACTTTATGTTCAAAGTTTATGCTCCTGTTTATAAACAGAAATGAAGTTAAAATATGGAAAATAGTATCCAAAGATTCACATATTCAAAATCCTGTAAGAATTTCTAGAGGCATATTTAGATTTAGGCTACAGTGGTGGAAGCTGCTGGGTATTCATACTTAACCAGGCTCCATTTCCTCATCTTTGGCACTTCATTTGCTACAAGTAGGACAGCTTGACTAAATCAGCTGCAGGCACCTTTTTTTTCTATGCCTGTGCCATTCTAAATTCTAAGATTGTGCAACAGAAAAGCAGTGAAGACTGGTCCTCAATGTTGCTTTGACTGCCATTGCTTCCAAGTGCCAGAGGGAATCAGGGAGCTCACAGGCTGTCATGAAGGTGCTCCTTAAAAGAAATAGCATGTCAGGTGCCTCCAGTGTCTTATACTTTCAGCCAATTCCTTTGGCAGTTTGCACAAGTACACTGTCACTTGAATTTCTCTAACAGAGACGAGGAAAGGACCAACTAGGTTTTCCTGAATTGGTGACCTTGCACAAACACTATCACTTCTCCATGCTTCCTCCACTGGGTCTGAAAGCTGTTGAGGCTACAAGAGCTAGCCCTAATGTTTTGTTTTTTTCAGTTCAAGTTTGGATGTTTTTGTCATTCCTTCAATTATCACAGCATAAGGAAGAAATAGGAGGTTAAGGAGAAAAGGACCTACATCTAGCATATTCTATTACATTTTATTTTCTCTGAGACCCTCTTTATTCTTTTTTTTTTTTTTTTTTTT